>NC_081412.1:443394542-443739542 GCF_030272615.1 Cryptomeria japonica | reverse complement strand
ACTTGTCTTCACCTCCAAAAATAATATCATCAACAAATACTTCAATAATTAGTATATCATCATTAGTGATCTTATAATGTAAATTACTGTCAACACTACCCTTAGTAAAACCAAGCTTCAAAGGATATTTATCAAACCTTGCATACCAATCTCTAGGTGCCTGTTTCAATCCATATAAACCTTTCATTAACCTACAAACCATGTTTGTATCATCTAATAGTGAAAAAACATCAAGTTTCTCAACATAAACTTCCTCATCAAGATCCCCATTCAAAAATGCACACTTAACATCCATCTGATAAACTTTGTAGTTCTTATGGGTAGCATAGGAAAGAAATGATCTTACAGCTTCAATCCTAGCTAAAGGTGAAAAATTCTCTCCATAATGAATTCCTTCCTTCTGAGAATATCCTTTACAAACCAATCTAGCCTTATTTCTTACCACTTGACCATCCTCATTCAATTTATTCCTAAAAAATCCATTTAGTTCCAATAAAATTCTTATTTTAAGGCCTAGGAACCAAAGTCCATGCAACCAACATTTATCTTTATATGCTTCAATTACTTATACCGGTTCAACGTGAGAAATTAAACATACCTCATTAGTTTCTAGTGTTCTTCTTGTCATCACTCCATTGTTCTTATCCCCAATTATCTGATCGTCTGAATGATTCAATTACATACCTAGGAGTCCTCTGACTCTCTGTTCCTCTTTTTGATTCTTCAATTACTGTTGAATTTTTTGATACTATCGGAGTTACTAGTTCAACACTTTGTTTCGGTAATGGTGCTACCAGTTCAAATATAATCATTTCCACCGCCGATTCCTTCTCATAAACTCTGATTTGACCTCTATTCAGCTCATCTACCTTGACATTAGTACTCTCCACAATTCTTTGCAATCTTTTGTTATAACATCTATATGCTTTTCTTTCATTAGAATAACCAATAAATATACCTTCATCACATCTAGGATCAAATTGCCAATGATATCATCTCTCTTGATATAACATTTACTACCAAAGATTCTGAAATACTTAACTATAGGTGTATTGCCAAACCATAAATCATAAGGTGTCTTACTGGTTTCTCTTTTGATATTTAATCTATTGAATGTATAAACCATTGTGCTCACTGCTTCTCTCCAGTAGATATGAGGTAGACTAGCTTCCATCATCATTGTTCTAGCAACATCCAAAATAGTTATGTTCTTCCTTTCCACAACTCCATTCTGCTGAGGTGTCCGGGGAGCGGAAAATTATCTCCTTATACCATGCTTCTCACAAAAATTATTAAAATCACTGAATGTAAATTCTCCACCATGATCTGACCTCAAACATTTAATCTTCAATCATGTCTTAGTTTCCAATTTACCCTTAAATATTTTAAATTTTTCAAAAGCCTCAGATTTCTCCCTTAGAAAAGTAACCCACATCATTCTAGAATAATCATCAGTGATTAGCATAAAATATCTATCACCTTGAAAACTTTTAACTCTGGTAGGGCCACATAAATCAGTATGAATAAGATCAAGAGCATCGTTACATTTATGTTGTATACTCCTAAAAGGGGTTCTGACCTATTTACCCATTTGACATTCTTTACATACTGGATTATAGGGCTTCATAATCTTAGGTATATCTCTATCTGCCTTAGTTGAACTGAACTTTGCAGTGCAATCAAAATTCACATGATACAACCTCTTATGCCATAGCCAACTCTCATAAATTTGTGCAATCAAACATGTCTTCTCACCAGAATTCAAATGAAATATGTTACCTTTTGTCTGTGTACCGGTTGCAATCTCCAAACCAGATCTATTAATGATTTTGCATTTTCCATCCTTGAACTATAATTGAAATCCCTTATCCACTAATTGTCCTACACTCAAAATATTATTTTTCAAAACTTTAACAAAATAAACATTATCAATATTTTTCTTACCATCCAATGATATAGTTCCTTTTCCTTTGATCATACATGCTTTGTCATCTCCAAATCTAACCAAACCACCATTAAATTTTTGCAAAGATAAAAAATTCCCTTTATCTCCAATCATATGATGTGAACATCCACTGTCAATTACCCATTCATCTTTGTCTTCAATTTTAGCAGCAAGTGCCTTCTCTTCAGGTACATTCTCTTCCAATTCCGGAGCATCTTCCTTGATAGCCAAGAACACCCATTCCTTTCAATTGTTAGGACCACTAGAAGAGTCTTCTTCTGGTTCATCATCAGAGTCAGTAATGCCTTCCTCTTCCGCTATGTAACATGATTTTTCTTTGTTTTTCCTGTACTTATACTTGTTCTGATATCCAGGGTTAGGCTTAAAAGATCTTCTCACTCTCTCCTCAAATCTTCAATTCCTTTCAGGACATCTAGATGCAAAATAAACAATCTTATTACTTGCAAAACATTTAAAATTTGTTTTTCCTTCATACTTACTTCCTACTAGCCCTTTAGGTACTCTTCTAGAAAATAGTGCTTCAAGTTTCTCAAACTTGTCATATTCTCTCTTCATATCATTCAATTCCTTTGCATATAAAGCTTTCCAATCTTCCTTACCGGTTGTTGATGCAGATGCATGAGAAGAAGGTTCAGACTTCACAGCTCCAGAAGGTCCAAATTCTTTACGCTCAAAAGAAGATAATTTCCGAACCAAGATATCTTTGTTGACATAAGTATTAGCCATTGTTCTCAACTCATTAATAGTAGTATCCTTCATCTTGTAAGTCAGTGGTAGGGCTCTCAAAACTTTAGAAACAATTTCTTCTTCACTTAGAGTTCCACCACAACATTGAATTCCCATAACAATCTCATTTACCCTTTCCATGAATGCAGTAATCATTTCATCTTCTTCCATTTCAGGTTTTCATATCTCACCTGGTAACCATCAAGTTTATCAATCTTCACTGTAGGGTCACCTTCATTAAGAGTCTCCAACTTATCCCATATAGCCTTTCTAGATGATTTGTTAGTTAACCCCATTATTTGCTTATCAAAAAGTGCACACAAGAGGGATTCTCTTTCTCTACAATCATTCTCAAGCTCCTTATCCAAGTTTTGCAGAGGAGGATTGCCAGATGTCAGATTATGAGGTGTAACACCATTCTGTGTGATCTCCCAAATCTCCTTTCCAAGACATCTCAGATGAGTCTCCATATGAATCTTCAATACTTTGTAATTTGTTCCATCAAGCCTAGGAATATCTCTCTGAAGGATAGCTCCAGATGAACTGGATGAACTTGAATTGTTAGTTGCCATAGGATCTTCCTCAAGTGGTTAAGCTTTCTACAAAGAGGACTAGAGCTCTGATACCAATTGTTAGATAGTTGAAATAACCGGAAGACAACTGAGAGGGGGGTGAATCAGTTGTCATAGATTACCAGAACATTTAGCAATTAAAACTTTAATACAAGAACCCAAAAAATTAATACCAGAATTCTTAAACCGGTAAAGGGAAAAACCACAGTGGGAAGCCAACCCACAATCGGATAATACTTTTGTAGTAAGTATGTGAATTGCAATTGAGGAGCCTGCACTTGTAGGAAGGCCAACAATGTAGAGCACACTGCTCATTACAAAAGGAGTCTCACTGACTACATAGAAATCTAGACTACAATCTAGAAGAATGAATGAACTGCAAAGATAACATCTTCTATGCATGAGTACAGTTTCAATTAAGCTCAATACAAGAGGAATAAATCCTCTTACATAAACCCAACTCGATCTCCAATGATCGACCGAATCCTCTGTTTGAATGATATTACATTATTCAGACATTACATATCCATATCCCATTCCCTTGACCATAACATGATGATCTACAATGAGATCTTACATCATATATATACAAACCCTCGACCATAAACAATTAGGTCAGCCACCAGACAATAAACCAATTACATAATTACAAAACATGTTGGCCTTAAACTAAACAAATAATATCCAATACATGAGACATCCTAGAAATACATCGAGAGGTCCAATCCACATGTTACACTAAGCTAGTCCATAACCTAGATCGACCGGGACCCAATATAGGTCCACACACTAAAGCAATGATCTCCATCCACCAAGTCTCAAACATGATCATTAACAACATCTCAAATCTCCATCAGAAGTTGCACCAACACCGCTTATGCATATCATCAAAGATCTATTGGTGAAGCCCTTGTCGGTACCACAAGCCAAGCTTCCAAGCAAATAGGATAGCATCGGATCACAAGACCAAAACCAACTAACTAAATATGAACATGAGTATCATGATTAAGAAAATTCCATAACCAAACCATACCAGAGCATACTAGATCGTGTCAGATCCAATCCACCCAGAAATGATACAACCTACCGGGACCAGAAGGGTGCCAGTAAAGCATCCAAAATAGATATGGTTGACATCAATGACAAAACATTAATCCAACACATAATCAATTCCTCCAAAAGGCCAACAGTCTTGTGTTTGAGTCTTGGGATCTACAAGTTATCTATTTGGTTATTTGAATTTTTAGGTTAGTGATGCAATGGTGAATTTGCATTCGCATTTATTGAGGATATACAAGTTATGAAGTTGTATGGATTGACCACCCATTTGGTTGTAGTGGGATGAATAAAATGTGGAGTATGTTGGCCATTTTGAGGAATTGATTATGTGTTGCATTGATGTTTTTCCATTGATGTCAACACTAGTTGTTTTGGCTGCTTTACCGACACCCTTCTTGTCTCGGTAGGTTGTTTGGTTTCTGGTTGGATATGATCCTTTATTCTCCGGTATGTTTGGGTTATGGTATTGGCCTATTCATGCTACTCAGATTCATGTTTAGTCAGTTGGTTTTGATCTGGTGATCGGATTCTATCCTGTTTGTCTAGTAAGCTTAGTTTGTGGTTCCAGTGAGGGTTTCATCAGCAGATCTTTGATGAAGATCCTTGATGATATGCATAAGTGGTGTTGGTGCAGCTTCTAGTGGAGATTCAGGATGTTGATGGTGATCTTGTTTGAGACTTGGTTGATTGGGGTCATTGCTTTAGCATGTGTGGATCTATATTGGGTCCCGGTTTATCTAGGTTATGGACTGACTTAATGTAATGTGTGGATTGGACCTCTCAATGTGTTTCTGGGATGTATTATGGATTGGATATTATTTGTTTGGTCTTAGGACAACTTGTTTTGTAATTATGTAATTGGTTTATTGTTTGGTGGCCAAACTTATTGTTTATGGTCAAGGGTTTGTATATATATGATGTAAGATCTCATTGTAGATCATCATGGGAATGGGATATGGATATGTAATGAGTGAATAATGTAATAATTATTTAGCTAGAGGATTTGGTTGATCATTGGAGATCAAGTTGAGTTTATGTAAGAGGATTTAGTCCTCTGGTATTGAGCTTAATCAGAACTGTACTCAAGCATAGGAGATGTTATCTTTGCAGTTCATTCTTTCTTTTGGATTGTAGTTTGGATTTCTTCGTAGTCAGTGAGACTCCTTTTGTGATGAGCAGTGCACTCTAGGTTGTTGGCCTTCCTGCAAGTGCATGCCCCTCAATTGTAATTCACATACTTACTATAGAAGTATTATCTAACTGTGGGTAGGCTTCCCACCATGTTTTTTCCCTTTACCGAGTTTTCCACGTACAAATCTTGGTGTCATGTGGATGGTATTTATTCTTTGATTATTGTTTATGTTTAATTGGTTTATCTACTATTTCAGTATTTGGTTTATGCATTTTGATATTGATCTTTTGGGTTTCGGTATTAAAGTTTTAATTTCTTAAGGTTTCCATAATCCGAGACAACTTATTCACCCCCTCCTCTCAATTGTCTTTTGGTTATTTGAACTATCTAGAAAGTGGTATCAGAGATTTGGTCCTCTTTGTAGAAGCTTAACTATTTGAGGAAGATTCTATGGTGACTAACAGTTCAATTTCATCGAGTTCATTTTCTGCTATCTTTCGGAGAGATGTTCCTAGACTTGATGGAACAAATTATAGAGTATGGAAGATTTGGATGGAGACTCATCTAAAATGTCTTGGCAAGGAGATTTGGGAAATCATAGAGAATGGTGTAACCCCTTATAATCTAGCATCTGGAAACCCTTTTCGGAAAACTTTGATAAGGAGCTTGAGAATGATTGTAGAGCAAGAGAAGCCCTCTTGTGTGCACTTTCTAATAAGCAAATAATGGGATTCATTGAAAAATCATTTTCAAAGGCTATATGGGACAAGTCGAAGACTCTTAATGAAGGTGACCCTACTATGAAGATTACTAAACTTGATGGTTACTGGGTGAGATATGAAAACTTGAAGATGGAAGAAGATGAAAGGATTACTGCATTCATGGAAAGGGTAAATGAGATTGTTATGGGAATTCAATGTTGTGGAGGAACTTTGAGTGAAGATGAAATAGTTTCAAAATTTCTGAGAGCTTTACCACTGGCTTACAAGATGAAGGCTACTGTAATTAATAAATTGAGAAAAATGGCTAATACTTTTGTCAACAAAGATACCTTGGCTGGGAAATTATCTACTTTGGAGCTTGAAGAATTTGGACCCTCTGGAGTTGTGAAGTCTAAACCTGCTTTTCATGCATCTGCATCATCAACCAGCCAACAAGATTGGAAAGATCTATATGCAAAGGAATTGGATGATATGAAGAGAGAAGATGATGAGTTTGAGAAACTTCAAGCTCTATTTGCTAGAAGAGTACCTAAAGGACCGGTAGGAAGTAAGTATGAAAGAAAAGAACCTTTTAAATGTTTTGCATGTAATAAGATTGGTCATTTTGCATCTAGATATCCTGAAAGGAATTCAAGATTTGAAGAGAGAGTTAGAAGATCTTTTAAGCCTAACCCTGGATATCAGAACAAGTATAAGTACAGGAAAAACAGAGAAAAATCATGTTACATAGTGGATGAGGAAAGCATTACTAACTCTAATGATGAACCAACAGAAGACTCTGCTAGTGGTTCCAGCAATGAAAAGGAATGGGTGTTCTTGGATATCAAGGAATATGTTCCAGCATTAAAAGAGAATGTACCTAAAGAGAAGGCACTTGCTGTTAAAATTGAAGACAAAGATGAATGGGTAATTGACAGTGGATGCTCACATCATATGACTGGAGATAAAGGGAAGTTTTTAACTTTGCAAGAATTTGATGGTGGTCTAGTTAGATTTGGAGATGAGAAAGAATGTATGATCAAAGGAAAAGGAATTATATCATTGGATGGTAAGAACAATACTAATAATGTTTATTTTGTTAAAGGTTTGAAGAATAAACTTTTGAGTGTAGGACAATTGGTGGATAAGGGATTTCAATTACAGTTCAAGGATGGAAAATACAAAATCATTAACAGATCTGGTTTGGATATTGCAACCGGTACATAGACAAAAGGTAACATATTTCATTTCAATTTGGGTGAGAAGACATGTTTGATTACACAAACTGATGAGAGTTGGCTATGGCATAAGAGGCTGTGTCATGTGAGTTTTGATTGTATTGTAAAGATCTGTTCAACTAAGGCAGTTACAGATCTACCTAAGATTGTGAGGCCCTATAATCCAGTATGTAAAGAATGTCAAATGGGTAAACATGTGAGAACCTCTTTTAGGAGTATACAAGATAAATCTAATGATGTTCTTAATCTTATTCATACTGATTTGTGTGGCCCTGCTAGAGTTTAAAATTTTCAAGGTGATAGATATTTTATGCTAATCATTGATGATTATTCTAGAATGATGTGGGTTACTTTTCTAAGGGAGTAATCTAAGGCTTTTGAAAAGCTTAAAATGTTAGGATAACTAGTGAACAACTTACAAGGGGGGGGGGGGGTGAATCAGTTGTTAACAGATTATGTCATTTAATCCACTTAATAACCTTTAACCAAATTAAGTACCGTTAGGGAAGAAACAGATACCGGTAAACAATATAACTTAAAATTAAACATATAATCAATACAACGCAACCATACCACATAACACCATGATTTGTATGTGGAAAATCCAGAAAGGGAAAAATCACGGTGGGAAGCCTACCCACAGTTAGATGATACTTCTGCAAAAAGTATGTGTTACAATGAGGGGCCTGCACATGCAGGAGGCACACTGCCTAGAGTGTACTGCTCATTACAAAAGAGTCTTACTAACTACAGAGAGGCTACAGCCATATCAAGATAAATGGAAAACAATCCAATAGAGTGAACTGCCAGAGATAGCATCTACCATGCTTGATTACAGTCCCAGTTAAGCTCAATACCAAAGGCCTTTGACATCTTCCTTAATCCCAATTCGATCACCTATGATGGACCAAATCTCCTTCGCATATGATATTGCATTCCAAGATCATGACACTTATTCCATTCCCATACCATGATCTATTAACAAGAGAAGAATAAGTCAGCATAGGAAACCAGAACAACATCTGTCCTGCAGCTGGAAAAATATAGCATGAATCACTTCCTGGATCTAAGCTCCACTAAGAACAGTTATAAAGGTCTTCATAAATCAGTTTGCTGAAGAACTGGTCAAGTGGCTTCGATCATAAATGCATTTCTCTAACTGGGTCTGCATTGTGGCTATATACTTGGTGCTCCTTTAAACCGCCATTTAGTCTTTACTTCATCTTTGCTGACCCTAAATCATGATATTAATGTGCACAACAAACGTGTGTACATACTAATGCTAACATGATATAATGTAAACCATATTTAAAATTGATTTTAGATATTTGCATAGATAAATCATTTAAAACCATTATATGACATCCTTAGGTATAGTTCAAACCTGTTTCAAAAACACTTAAAAGGTATCAACTTAGGAGAGTATTATAATCCAAATATCATCTAATCACAAGACCTAGGCAGGAGTATTGTATCAAAAATCAATCAAAATAGAGCCATTATTTAGGCTCATCATATCCCCCTAACCTAACTTCTTGTTGACCTCTAGCAACAGGAAAATTTTGGATTTTGGCATTGATTCAGAAATTGCCTAGAGTAACCTGTCCAGAATTGCCTGTAGATAAGCTCTAGTAGAATCCTTTTATTTTCTCCAATCTCTTCCACCTGGTATGTTCTGCTACTTCACTATATGGTGGGTCACTGTCCCTGCATCCCATCAATGGCCATAGGAGGATTGGAGGCTGAAAAATGAGTGGCATCCAATGTCATCCCTTTGTTCTTCCCAAGTGCATATACTTGGGTGCTATGTTTAAGGTTGCATGACAGTTTTGCACAGAGTGTGGCTCAGATTGCCTTAACTCATCTACTAGGCTATTCCAGTGTTGGACTATATGTCCTATTGCTACTTGTGCTTCCCTTGGAGCCATTTGTTCGTATTCCTTATACACTTCTTCCTGTAAGGGTAGGATATCCTTTGCATAATCTGTCTCATATACAATCTTTTTCCAATCAAAATAAAGTCGCCTAGGTTCCCTTGATTCAGCCCCTAAGGGCAGTGAAAGCTCAAGTTCTTCCTTGTTATGCACCTAAAACTACTCTCCCCTTGATATTTTGTTCTACATCCATGACATAAGAGCTCTCAATTGGATATCTCCAATGTAGAGGAGAGGGTTCCAATCGACATCATTAGGAACAACATAGTTATGTACATAAAGTTCACAAAGTAGATTTTTAATTGCTATAGGAGATGTCTGATAAGAACTATAGAATTCCTCTAGTGTCTGCAATGAGGGACTTAAGTCCCTGACAATTCTCATCATATGGAAAATTATATGTTGTTCTCTTAAATACAGAGAGTAAACATGAGGAGGAGCTCAACATTGCATTAGTTGTGGTACCACGGTGGCTACTATTTCCACCTTAGCTTTAAGTTGAGAAATTTCCTCATGCTTTTGTTCAATAATTTTCTTCTGCAAGTTGATTATCATTTGCATTTTTAACTTTTTCAATTCCCAATCCTCATAGAGGGCAATTCCCACTGCATGAATAGTAAGGGAAGTAGGTGGCCTATGAATAGGTGCCCTAGGTTTCTTCTTTTAAATTTTTCTCCCTTCTTCAACAAACTATTCTAAAATAGATGCGAAGATATCCAGCCTTTCAAAACCTACTTCTTTCCGAGGCTTCTCAATATTCTCGAGTTCCCCCCCTTCTTGCAGCTGCAGTTTCTGTTCTTCCTCCCTATTTTGCAGTTCTTCCTCTTCTTCTTGTTCCCTTTGAGTTTCATTGGGTGGAGAAGGAGGGACATCATTGTGAAGTGGATTGTGATGTTCTTGTTCTGGGGAGTCAATCAAGATGGTAATATTTGTCTTTGTTGATTGGTCTTGTTTTTAAGCTTTTTACAAAGCCTACCACTGCTTCTCCAAGATTTTCCTTTTTTGGCTATAGGACTACTTCCTGTAGCCAACTCTTCAACCACTTCAATGGTTACTAGAGAAATTGGTTTTACAACTTTCCTATTCTTGGTCGCAGGAGGGGGTAAATTCTCACTTTTACCTTTTTCTTCCTTATGTTCGATGCCAACCTGTTTTTCTTTGCCCTTTTCCTTTCGTGTGGCAGCCCTAGTTTTTCTTAGACTTTGAGAAGGAACCCCTTTTGTAGCTTCTTCTTGTAAGGGTTCCTCTACTACAGGAATATTTTGTTCTGATGATATCATGGAGGATGAGGGTTCAAGAGGGGAATCAAGTTTTTCAAGGTTTTCCAAATTTTCTTGTTCCTGAGATGGAAGTGGCTCCTCTATAACTATGTTCTCTACCCTAAACATTATAATTTCAACAAATTAATTCCAAATAATTGGAGAGACATCTCTCAAAGATATTTCAACTAATAGCTTAATTAGGCAATGATGAGAAACATAGTGAAGCCTACCTTTTTGGGTCTCTGTTGGACTTCTGGAAAGAAGGTTGCACAATAGACTTGGAACATTCATCCTTCTTTTGTGGCATAGATGACTTAGAATCTTGAAGTGATGGGAATGCAGATAGGAGAACCTTCCTTCATGGGTTAAATACTTTAAAACATACAATTCTACTGCTTTCAATTCAAGCGGAAGAGATTCTTGCCTAGTTCCTTTTCTATCTACTACTAATGCAGGGTCTCCTGGACGTATAAATTCTTCTCTTGCACTACGTGCATCCTTGGATTCTGAGTACTTCTCCCCTTCTATTGGTAACCTAGTTACCTCTACAATCCGTTCCTCTATAACCACCACTCTCAAACCTTTTACCTGGGCTTCTCCATTTGAAAGTGTGCAGGTAAATCCCTTGCAATTTCCTCATTAAACTCCATCAGCTTCAAAAAATAATCCATCCATCCACTGTTACGGAATGTTGGCTCACAATCTTGGTCCTGAAGAAGGAATTCATGGACTGTCAGCTCATGACAAATAGGTGGACCACCCATTGCAGTGATAACACTTTCTACTCTATAATGGTGTAAATCTACCCAATTTTTGCACTAAATTCTGCACTACAATATACTCAATGTGCCTTTACTTAGTTGGAACCTAGCTGCAATCTAAAAATAGCTCTAAGAAGACAAAAAAGAAAAATACAAGATATAACATCAAACCAGAAATCTGAAAAATAAAATGCAATCCAAGAGGACATAAGAATTATCTTCTAGAGTCATTATCAGCGTACTTTTTCCTCCCAACCTAAGGTTTACTAGGTGTCCACACATGCGGAGGAGAATCGAAAAAGGACACTATGTAAAATATCATAATTATAGTTAATATGGTTTAATTATATACATGCAACAAAAAAAAAACACACGAGCGTACCTAACATCATGCAAGAATGACTGCAACTTGAATACATTAAGCCATCATGCATGGAAAACGAGGTGGAAATGGACAAAGTGAAAAGAAAGAAATGAGTGAATATGGAATGGAATATTTATTATGCAGAAAAGTACTTCCTCTAGATGTGGAAGTATTTATTATGATCATGTGGCAAATATTTTAAGATGGAGTGGTGATGGCAAAGCTGTCGCAAGCTGCTGCAGGAATCTCGGCATGCTTGGCAGTAGAAAACTATTGTAGAAAGTCATCTTTACTAAGAGGTTTATGGTATAAGAGAAGCCGATGACCATTGACTAACAATTTAAACTTAACCAGATCTATTGTAGATAATATGACAGCACCATTAGAGAATGTTTCAACTATCTCATAAGGTGCTAACCACCATGTCTATAATTTTTCCAAATTATCTTTATACCTCAAATCATAGAGAAGAGCCCAATCACCTGGCTTGAATGATTTATCTTTGATATAGCAATCATGCCACGTTATGCACTGGTTTTGAACAGATTCGGTATGTTGCAGGGCGGACTTTCTTATCTCATCCAAGGCATTAAGTTGCAGGAGCCTTTCCTCTTGTGCTGCAAAAAGAGTCATATTTAAGGAAATAGTTGTTCTCAAGGTTTTATGCTCAAATTCTAAAGGGATCATTTCTTTTGTCCCATATACCATTTCAAATGTTGTAAACCCTATTCAAGTTTTCTAGGTGGTTCTATAACCCCATACTCAAATAGTCTTCTAGACCAATCTTTTCAGTTGAGTGCTACTATTTTGGTCAATATTGATTCAAGTTCCCTATTAGTGATCTTTGCTTGTCCATTAGCCTGAGAATGATAAGGAGTGGATTTCCTATTCCTGACATTGTATTCATTAACCAGGTTTGTGATCAAAGTGGAAGTGAATTGTGCCCCTTGATTTGTTACTATTTCTCTAGGAACTCCATACCGAGTGAAGATTTCTTCATATAAAAATTTTGCTACCTTATTATCTCTCGCATGCTTGAAGGCTTTGACCTCTACCCATTTAGTGACATAGTCGGTACAAACAAGAATGTAGGATCAACCATTTGATGATGGATGAATTGTCCCAATAAAGTCTATGCCCCATTTGTCAAATGGTGTAACAACCACCTAAGGGTGTAGATGCATTTCATCAAACCGAGTTGGTCTTCCCATTCTTTGACATCTGTCACATTTCCTGGTGTATTTGACTACATCCTTGTGCAAGGTTGGCCAATAATACCCTGTAGTTAATATCTTGAGACCTATTCTTTTGGCTGAAAAGTGACCTCCACAAGGCTCATCATGAAAGGCATGAAGTATATCATATGTCTCATCTTCCCTTACACAATGCCTCATAACTTGATCTGGCCCTATATAAAATAAGCAATCTGCTATCTATGAGAAGTTGAAACTCTTTTTCACCAGCGATCTTTTTTATTTGGGTGAGAAATGTGGGGTTATCTTGTTAGTTGCTAGGTACTTAGATATGTTAGCATACCATGGACTATTCAAAGTGATGGAAAACAAATGCTCATCTGGAAAAGAATCATCAATGACCTCAACATTGTGTGATGTTTGAATTATAGACAGAAAATCTGCCACTACATTTGCTTTACCTAGTCTATCTATGATAGTAATATCAAATTCTTGCATTAACAACAACCATGTTTCCAATCTACCTGTAATGGAGCTTTTGTTCATGAGGTACCTGATGGTTGCATGATTAGTATGAACAAAGATTTGATATCCAGTTGTATAGTGTCTGAACTTATTGAGGGCATATATGGCAACAAACATTTCCTTTTTAGTAATAGTATAATTCAGTTCTGGTCCTTGCAAATTTTTACTGATATAATAAATTGCATTTTCCAAAACTCCTTGCGTCTACCCCAAAACTGCCCCTATTACAAAAATCGAATGCATCTGTATGAATGTGAAAAGGAATTGACCAATCAGGTCCTTTAAGCACAGGGGCTTGGGTTAAGGCTCCTTTTAGTTTAGAAAATGCTTCTTTACATGCAACTATCCATTCAAACTCAACATCCTTTATCAATAGAGAATACAATGGCCCTGCTATTTGACTAAAGTCCTTGATAAATCTCCTATAGTACCCTGTCTTACATCCTTTTGTTTAACAGGAGCAGGAAGAGAAAGTATTACTTCAATTTTAGATGGATCTACTTGAATACCTGATTGAGAAATACGATGCCCCAACAATATTCCTTCTTGCATCATCATAAAAACAGTTTTCATTGTTTAGGGATAAATTGTGATCTTCACACCGTTGCAACACTTTGGTCAGATTTTGTAATGCCTCCTTAAATGTAGTCCTGTAAGTAGTAAAGTTATCCATGTAAATTTTTATACAATTATGGGATATGTCTGAAAATATACTGAGGACAATCCTTTGAAAGGTTGCTGGAGAATTACATAAACCAAAAGGGAGGACTGAATATGCATATGTGCACCAAGGGTAGGTAAAGGTGGTCTTTTCTTGGTCTTCCAGAGCTATTTTGATCTGATTATAACCACTAAACCCATCCAAAAATGAAAAGTATTGCTTACCTGCTAGAGAATCTAACACTTGATCTATGAATGGAAGTGGGAAGTGATCCTTTTTAGTAGCAGTGTTGAGCTCCCTATAGTCCATACAAACTCTCAATTTCCCTCCTTTCTTTGGAACTATAACAAGAGGAGAAACCCATTGACTGTCTGAAATAAGGTAAATGAATCCTACAATTAAGAAACTTTTGTAGTTCCTCTTTAACCATTTCCCTTAAAGTAGGATTAATCCTTCATTGAGGCTATCTAATTGGTTTACAATCCTCTCTGATATAAATCCTATGGGTACATAGTGTAGGATTTAATCCTTTCATGTGATAATCCCATGTGAAAGCTTGTTGTTGGGATTTGAGTAATTCTGTTAATGACAATCTTTGATCTACTGCTAATTGACTGTTGATATTTAGATTTCTTCCCGCAACAACCTCTATTTGAGTTACTGACTCAACATTAGATATTTCAGACAAACAAGAGGTTTGACTCTCATGTGGTCGCAATGTGTGAAATATGTTTGTGGCTACAGGAGAATCTAAAGGGCTTGTAGATGAAAGAAGAGTATTAAGAGGACTTATTGGTATACCCAATGATGGTTTAACTACTCCATAGTGATTTCTTATGATGTTAGTATCATCATCCTGAAGTGCTATGAATGGTTCCCTTGCTAACATAATTAGTTTTTGAACATAATTAATCTCCTCTGCTTCTTCTCCTATGTCTGGCCATACTACTCGCTCTTGATCAAGTTGTGGTTGTGCTGGAGAATAGAGTGCAAGTGTCTTAGTAATAATACCATCTAAAATTGTCATATCTCCTGATCTGCAACCTATATATGCACCAGTTGTTGTAAGAAAAGGTCTTCACAAAATAATTGGATATCCACCTAATGTTTCCTTAGGAGAGAGGATTATAAAATTAGCCAGATATCCCCAAGAATCTAATGTAACAACAATATCTTCAACCATCCCTTCAGTCCGAACAATAGAGCTATCAGCAAGCTGCAGGACCATTGGAGTTGATCTAAGACTAGTAATGCTGAGTTGCTGCATGACATCTTTAGTCATCACATTTATGGCTACTCCTAAGTCTATCAAGGCATTTTTAATTTGAGTTCCATTAATAACTACCTTCACAATAGGGCTACCTAGGTTAGAATATTTAGGGACAACAATTTTTCCAAACATAATATCAGCCAATTGTCCTACTACATGCATTGTTTTTGGGTCTTTTTTCTTTCTCCCAGGTTTCTTCAAACATGCCTCCTTAATAGCTTTTCCATATATGGGAATGTCTTTAAGAGTTTGAAATAGTGGAATCTTGACACATATATGTTTTAGTTGTTCAATAAGATCAAAATCTATATCATCCTGCTACCTAGACACTTCTACCTATAATCTTTGAGGAAATGAGGGAGTTCTTACATGTGTATCTAAATTTTCAGACTACTGAACCTACTCAGGGTTTCTGAGTTTATCAGGTATGGTTTCCTAAGAAGTCTCCTCTGATGGTAACTCTGTTATGACTGGAGGAGATGGAGTAGACAGTGTTGTCTCTGACAATAAATAAATATCACTTATATTGAGAGAGTATGCAGGATAGTTGTTAGGATCAGTCAAAAAAACTTGTTATTGTTGTTGTGGTTTGTTATTTGGATTTGGCACAGGCTAAGTTGGCAGTTGGTTTGGCTTAGATGGAGTGGCATTAGGAGTTGGTGCCATTAAAGCTGGCTGTTGGGACTATTGTTGTGGCTGCAGGAAATCGGATGACTAGTTTGCCCATTGTTGTCCTCCCCTCCATTTTGGTGATTGTTTCTAGTTACCTTGAGGGGGTGGTATAGGAGCACCCTTCAAAGGGCTCCCACCATTTTTTTTGATTGTGTTCTTTCTTCTTTAAGAAGCCATTGTATATAAAATAAGAGCCATGTGCTCATTGCTCTTAGTTTAGGTCCTAGTTGAGTTCCTAGGGTCATAAGTCAAAGATGAGTTTTTCTTAAAAGTAGAGGGTATGTGTTCCTTTGAGGTGTTTAGGGTCCTTCTTAGCATGGTGGTGTCCTTAGGATAGCCCAATGTGGGCCTAGGAGTCAAGAAAAGCAACATTGAGAAAGTTGCTCAAAAGTTGCAAAAGTTGCATGACAACTTTTCAAAGTTGTCAAGCAACTTTTCCACCTAGTGGTCAAAATATTTAGTTTAGCGTGGACAACCCTAATATGGGAATACAAACCAAGGAAAGGGTAGTATAAGTAGTTACAAACCCTAAGATAATGGGTTGGATGTCAGTTGTTGTACGACAAAGCAAAGTGACCTGACTGTGACTGCAATTTTGTTGCCAGTCGGCACAAATGGAGTAAGACAAGATCATTAATGGATTGATTTTCGAGGAAAACTATGTTGAGTGTCTTGTATGGTGTATTTAATTCCATTGTGAGCATTTAGATTAGGTTTTGTTGTCCAGGTTGTGTGTGTTTGTAAATATTTTGTAAACTTGCTTCTCACTATCCAGTTTTGGACTGGTTTGTGTCAATGGGTTCATAACTCCATTCCCCATTGTGGAATCACCATGAAACCATGGGGAATGAGAGTGGAGACCCTGTACAATACTTCAAAGAAAGAAAGGACCTTGAAAATGTAGGGAGGCCATCTAAAGACCCACTCCTAGGTGAGACTGGACAGTGCCCGACTAGGAAGGGTTAAGTTGCAGAGGTCTTGGAGAGCAAGGAAGGATAGAGGAGGAGGCACCCTTTGGAGGAGTTGTAGAGGGGTGAGTGGAGCACCATTGGTGTGAAGTAAGAGATTCCACCAATCTAGAAAAGGTGGCAAGAGAACCAAACCTACATTATGACCCTAGCAGGCCTAAAAACACTCTTAAAAACCTTAAAATCCACTAAGGGCAGTGTACGGACACTTGGAGTCCCAAAACTAGAAAAATCCTTGAGTCCTTGCCAAATGAATAGCAGGTCTTTTAGGAAGTTTCACAAGCATGTGCATCATTTGCAAGAGGGAGCCCTAAAAGTCCAGATAGGAGGCCTAATTGGGCACATTCCTTGTAGCCCTATTTTATAGGAAAAAGACAAAATAGTGAAATCGGTAAGAGGTTGGAAGTTTGTTACCTCTTGAGGGCACATGAATGGGTGGAAAACCATATCTTAGACTTGTCCTAACCTTTCTAGGACCTAAGAAGGTGTGTTACAAGCCAAACCCTTATTAGCCTAAGTAAGGGTTCTTTGTGTTTCATGAGTAGGTGAGACCTTAGGAGAAGTAATTCAAGTTGTTGGTGGGTGGATTGGGCAAGGTTAGGGGATTCCACAAACATGGGAAGTCCTAGAGACCATAGAGTGTGGTTAGAACACCTGGTGATCCAAGGAAAGGATCTAGGAGCATAGACTAGGCTAGTCTATCCCAAACCCCATCCCATCAGATTGGTATCAGAGCAAGTTAAAGATTTGGTGGAACATGCATGTCTCTATATACTGGTGAATCAGTAGGGGAGAGAAGAATGGTCACTAATGTAGAGATGGCTATGGAGGTAGAAGAGTAGAAGGAAAAGAATAGACTCCTTGAAGAAGCTATGAGTGAGATAAGGGATAAGTTGCAGGAAGTGGTGGATCAGAGGACACAAGGACCTTGGAGTGAGGACACCAAGGATAAAGGAAAGAAAACTATAGACATAGACAACATTATACCTGAACCAGATCCGTTGTTCAATGAAGAACCTTTTGTAAAGGCTATTAAGGCTTTGAACACCAAAGCTTTTGAAGGATTGCCACATTTCAGTGGAAGGATGGACATTGACACTATCATGGAATGGACTGAGGGTATGGAGAACCACTTTGAGTGTGAGGGGGTGACAGAGGCTGAAAAGGTTAAGGTTTCCAAATCAAGGCTAAGGGGAGTAGCTTTGACATGGTGGAAGTATCTACAAGAAGAGAGAGTTAGCATGGGGAAGCTACCTATTGCAAATTGGAAGGCCACGGTAAGTAAGATCAAGGAGAACTACTTACCAGAGGATTATGTCCAACTTCATAATAAAAGATAGGGATTGAAGCAAAAAGACCTTAATGTGACCTCGTACACTAAAGAATTTCAAAAACTTTGTCTTAGATCCAAAGTCCAAGAAGATGAATCTATCAAGGTGGCTAGGTATCTAAGCGGCCTAAAGTGGAACATTCAGGAGGAGATAAGCCTATGGACTCCTACCACTATCCAAAAATGTCATCAACTTGCTGCCAAGGTGGAAGAGAGGAACAAAAGGAAAGGAGACTCCAATAACAGGGGTAGAGGCAGAGGTAGAGAACAAATGAATCACCGAGGTGGTTACCAAAGCAAGGAAAATGAGTAGAGGAACCAAGGAGAAGCCAAGTTGACTGAGCATAGCAGTGAAACTGGTCTCAAAGGAGGCCATTCTAGAGGAAGAGGTGCACAAGGGGGTCCAAGTAGGGGTAGAGGTACCGATAGGGGTAACTCCTACTTTGTAACCATGAAATGTTACAACTATGGACAATTGGGACACCCGGCCTATAGATGCCCTAACAAGCCTACATCATCAAACAGTGGAAAGAGGGTTGCTTATGATCATGAAGACTCTTCAAGAAGAAAGACACCTGAGGTGGACCATAGTGAATCAGAGAGAGGAGAAAATCTAATGTTCAATAGGGTCTTGATAAGACATCTAGTTAAGAATGAACCTAAGCATAGGAGAGCATTGTTTAGGGTGAGATGCAAGATCCTTGGTAAAGTTTGCAAGGTGATAGTTGATTTAGGGTCAACTGATAACATAATATCAGAGGAGGCAACCAAGAAGTTGAAACTCATAAGGATACCCCACTCTAACCCATATAAGGTGACATGGTTGAATCAAGAGTAGAGTGTGCTAATCAATGAACAGACTTGGGTAGAGTTCTCAATTGGAGGATACAAGGATAAGATCCTTTGTGATGTATTGCCCATGGATGCTTGTCACCTATTACTAGGTAGACCCTGGCAATTTGATAGGAAGGTGATCTATGATGGAGAGGAGAACTCCATTTCCTTCAAGAAGGACAGAAAAACCTTTAAGATTCAGTCTTTGACAAACAATGAAGAGGGAACCTCAAGTACACCTAGTGTCTTATTGGCTACTGATAAAGAGTTCTTACACTTGCTACATGAGGAGGAAACAGTGAGGTGTGCCATCTTTGTGAAGCCAAAGGAGGAGGAAGACAAGTTGCAGATAGAGGTATCCAAGGAGGTGAAGCAAATGCTGCAAGAGTATAAGGACATAGTGAGTGATGAAGCACCTGCAACACTCCCATCAAGAAGGTCTATAAGCTATCAAATAGACTTTGTTCCCGGTGCATCCCTACCTAACAAAGTTGCATTTAAGCTCACACCTGACCAAAACAAGGAGGTAGCAAGGCAAGTGTAGTAGTTATTGGAACAAGGACTGATCAAGAAGAGCATCAGCCCATGTGCAATCCCGGTAGTGCTAGCATCAAATAAGGAAGGCAAGTGGAGACTTTGCACTGATTCAAGGGAAATCAATAGGATCACCATAAGGTATAGGTTTCCTATTCCTAGAATAGAGGATTTGATGGACTATTTAGGAGGTGCTATGTATTTCACCAAGTTGGACCTTAAAAGTGGTTATCACCAAATTAGAATTAAGGAGGGTGATGAGTAGAAGACTGCTTTCAAGACCACAGAGGGATTGTATGAATGGCTTGTGATGCCATTTGGACTCACCAATTCCCCAAGCACCTTCATGAGGTTGATTAATGAGGTGTTAAAGGAATTCACATGCAGGTTTGTGGTGGTGTACCTGGATGACATTCTCATCTATAGCAGAACCAAAGAGGAGCACCTTGAGCATTTGAGGTTAGTCTTAGAGAGGTTGCATGAAGAGAAGTTATCAATCAACCTAGAGAAGTGTGACTTCTTGAAGCAAGAGCTAGTCTACTTAGGATTTGTGGTGTCTAAGGGAACCTTGAAGATGGATCCAAGCAAAGTGGAGGCAATCTTGAATTGGCCTGCCCCTAGAATAGGGATTGAAGTTAGGAGTTTCCATGGTTTAGCCCAATTCTATAGAAAGTTTGTGAGGAAATTCAGTGGCATATGTGCACCAGTCCTTGACACCATAAAAGGAGGCCTTAAAACTAAGTTCAAATGGACTGCACATGTTGATAAAGCATTTAAACTATTGAAGCAAGAAGTAGCCACAAAATCTATCCTGATAACTCAATGATGAACCAATAGTACCAAACTGGTACTGAGAGGGGGGGGTGAATCAGTACAAACAAAAATATAGTCCAAAACTAGTTTGACAGCAAATACTTCAAATGCCTAACAAGCAGTGATATTAGCTGAAATAGAGTGCAACCGGTAAGACCCAGAACTGTTAAAACAATCATAAACCAATGAATCACTAAGCTTTCCTCTTAGCTCAATACTACAATACCATTACACCCTCATGCATGAACAAGTAAACTATTATCTAATCTTCACAATAGTTGGTTCAGCATGTTTTATAGATAGACATAAAACACAAAAACATCATATGCTCAACAAGTAATAACAAAGCATCACAAGACAGAAGCATCACACATGACACATATTTTTCACATGGAAACCCAACTGGGAAAAACCATGGTGGGGATGAATACACAAAAGCTACTTTTTGAACTCTTTAGAAGTTTGCTCTGTTAGGAGCCTTGTCCAGTTAAAGACATTACAATAGGTTCTGCTAGGAACCGATCCTGTTAGGGATCACCCAGTTAAGGGATGGCTACAATATCGGGTTAGGGTTACCTTGTTAGAGGATTTCAATAAATCAATAGCTAAAGGATCTCTAGAGCTCTATAGTTTCCTAGAACTTATTAACTTCGAGTTACCCGGCAAAGGGATTTGAATCAAGCTGGTTAAAGCTACCCTGTTAAGGGATTTCACAACTGTTGAAGTGGTTAGAGATCAACAGGAATTACAATGATCTGGTAATAGCACTCAATGCTAATGCAGATCTGTTTTGGCTCCTCTTCACCTTCTGCACATTCACTTTGTAGGTATCTCTTCTCTCCTTTGGTCTGGCAAGAATCACGTATCACTTCACTAGGATACAAACACAACTTTTGCCAACAACCTTAGAAATAAACACAACATCAACCTTATAGGAAATAGACAGGTCGGTAGAAAAACCCTAAACCCTAAACCCTAAACCTGTTAGGTTAAGCGATTCAAGTGGTTCGATCCAGACCGTTGAATCATACTATATTAAATGCAATAATCTTGAATCGATCTCAAGACATTCTCCATCGTCCATTATCCACCAATTTCATGGCGGTTGATAACCCATCACACGTTATCATCATTTGACAAACTTCGCTCATTCCCGAGGTATATAGGAATAGTCTTCTTCATGCAAGATCCTTCACGCGCACAGGGCTTACGTGGCAACATGATCTATTCTTTGTTATACTGCTGACTCATCACATAGAGAGCACCGATTGAGTCACACAGGCTTGAGGTACTCCAACCAGAAATCCTGAAGTGGAAACTACCTACCAACCGGTAGTAACACAATGCTTCCATATGTCGGTTCCCATAACTGCATGCCAGTTCATCTTGAACAAATATGCCACTTCACTCTGGCATATAAACCGGTTCATACATATGCCAGTTCCTCTCTCTTTTCACCTATCACATGTGTTGGTTCTCACCATGTCACATATTAACATCAATGATAACATACAATATCATTATGTCTTCATGTCGGTTCACATAATGCCAACAATCTCCCCCTTTGGCATTGATGGCAATATACAAAGATATCTCTTCGCTTCACATCTTCTCCCCCATTTGCTGCAGATATCTTTTCTGCTTCACTCCTTCTCCCCCTTTGACAACAATGCCAAAGTGGAGGCATAAGCATCTCTGTTCCATTATGCTGCTCCCCCTAAGGAGTAGCATCCTTCAACACATCAATCAACAAAAAATTGACTTTGCAATACCTAAGTGATGTGGAGAAATTACTTTTAGTTCACCTCCTGAAGGGGCAATACCCCTAATTCACCTCTTAAATGCATATATGTAGTCTTTGGGAGAGGCTTGGTGAATATGTTTGCTAACTGCTCCTTGCTGGAAACATGTTCTATTGCAATCTCCTTATTCTAAACCTTTTCCCTCAAGAAATGATACTTAAGCTCAAAATGCTTGGTTCTAGAATGTAAAACCGGATTCTTTGATATATTGATAGCACTTGTGTTATCATAGAATATACTTACCAGTTCAGATATAGGGATTTTGAAGCCTTCCAGTACATGCTTCATCCAAATTGTCTAAGTGCAATTCATGAAAGCTACAACATACTCCGCTTCTGCTGTAGATTGAGAGATACAACTCTACTTTTTACTCATCCATGAGACCAATCTACCACTGAGAAAGAATGCACCATCGGTTGTTCTTTTCCGGTCATCCACATTACCTACCTAATCAGCATCTGTGAACACTTTCAGATTGAAATCATTGTTGTATGGGTACCACAATCCATAGTCAACTGTTCCCTTCAGATACCTAAGAATCCGCTTGACTGCAACCAAGTGGGATTCTCTTGGACTTTTTTTGAACCTTGCAGTAATGCCAACTGCATGTGCAATATCCAGTCTGCTATGCACTACATAATGCAACTTACCAATCATTGATTGGTATTCCTTCTCATCAACCAGTGCAGAATCATCCTCTTTTGTCAATTTGCAACCGGTCACCATTGGTGTACCAACCGGTTTGCTATCTTCCATGCCAAAAGTCTTCAACACCTCTTTGACATATTTGGACTGAGTGATGAAGATTCCATCTTTCATCTGCTGGATCTGCAATCCAATGAAGAACTTAATCTCCCCTATGAGTGACATCTCAAACTCTTTCTTCATCTCATCAGCAAACTCATGACTCATCTTGTCATCTCCACCAAAGATAATGTCATCAACAAAAACGTCACAGATCAGGATCTGATCTCCTTCAGACTTTAAGTAGATATTGCTATCTTCACTTGTTCTCTCAAATCCAATCTTCTCAAGATGGGAATGTAGGCACTCATACCATGCCCTAGGTGCTTGCTTTAGACCATATAATGCTTTATGTATCCTACATACCATGTCACTGTCTTCAGATAGGGCAAACCCATCTGGTTGCTCAATATACACCTCCTCTTCAAGTACACCATTTAGGAATACAGATTTTACATCCATTTGATATACTTCGAACCTTTTAAAGGCTGCATATTCAAGAAGCATATGAACTCCTTCCAATCTGGCTATAGGAGAAAAGGTTTCTCCATAGTCTTCTCCTTCTTCTTGAGCATATCCTTTACACACCAATCTGGCTTTATTCCTAATCATTGTGCCATCCTCATTCAGCTTGTTTCTGAACACCCATTTGGTGCTAATGACATTTTTATGCTCTGGTCTGGGTACCAAGGACCATGTACCAAATTTCTCTATTTGGTCAAGCTCCTCTTCCATTGCCTTGATCTAGTCTTCATCTTTATGAGCCCCTTTGAATGATTTAGGCTCAAATTCAGAGATCATACATTAGTTTTCTCTGACCTTTCTTCTTGTAAGGATTCCTGCATCCTTATCTCCTATGATCTGTTTAGGATCATGATTCAGCTTGACATACCGAGGAATGGTCTTGATAGGTTCTTCTTGGTTTTCCTCTTCATCCTCATCTTCATCAGTATCAGCATTCACCGGTTCAGGAACACTATTATTGTTACTCGGTTGACTGACAATCGATTCCTAGAAGGTTGCAACCGGTTCATTTACAACTTGCTCACTACCGGTTTCCTTAGTTTTCTTAGAGGATTCATCAATTCTTGCATTGATACTTTCCATAATTCTCTGAGTCCTATTGTTGTAGCACTTGAAAGCTTTACTCTTGGTGGAATATCCTAGGAATATTCCCTCATCACATTTATCTTCAAATTTGCCCTAGTGTTCACTCCTCTTGATGTAACATTTACTACCAAATACTCTAAAGTAGCTGACCATAGGTGTCTTACTGGTCCAATACTCATAAGGAGTTTTATCCTTACCTTTCTTGATGAGTACCCAGTTCATTGTGTAGACTACAGTGCTCACTGCTTCTCTCCAGAAGGTGTGAGCTACCTTTCCCTGAATCAACATGGTTCTAGCTGCTTCAACCATAGTTAAGTTATTCCTCTCTGCTAGGCCATTCTGTTGTGGAGTCTGGGGGGCAGACAATTGCCTCTTGATGCCAAATTCTTCACAATACTTGTTGAATTCACCGGAAGTGAATTCCCCTCCTTGATCAGTTCTGAGACACTTGATCCTTTTGCCCCTTTCCTTCTCCACTAATTCTCTAAAAGCTTTGAATTTCACAAAGGCTTCGAACTTGTCTTTCAAGAATGTGACCCACATCATTCTTGAGCAGTCATCAGTGAGAATCATGAAGTACCTATCACCCTGGACACTTCTAGTTTTCATAGGACCACATAAATCAGTATGCACAAGATCAAGCAAGTTGTTAGCAATGAAATATTTACCTTTAAAGGTTGAGGAAGACATTTTCCCCAATTGACACTCTCTGCATAAGGTATTATTCGGTTTTCTTAGCACCAGCAACCCTCTAACTGCCTTGATCTTACGAGACTTCACAATGTTATCAAAGTTTACATGGTAGAGTCTCCTATGCCATATCCAACTATCATCAAGCTTATCCATAAGATAGGTACTTACATTTGCATTCAGATGAAATAGGTTTCCTTTGGTCTGCATGTCGGTGGCCACCAATTCACCATCTTTTGCTTTGATTCTGCAAACTCCATTCTTGAATTCCAGAGTGAGGCCACTATCATTTAGCTGGGCAACACTTAGAAGGTTGTGTCTGAGACCATCAACCCAGTACACATTGTCAACACTGCTCTTTCCATTCAGAGAGATGGACCCTCTGCCTTTGACCATGCATGGTGCATCATTGCCAAAGCAAACCACACCACCATCATACTTCTCCAAAGATAGAAACTTGCTCCGGTCGCCCTTCATATGGTGAGAATAGCCACTATCAATGATCCACTCGTTGGAATTATCAAACCAAGAGACAAGAGCCTTCTTGTCTACCACATCTTCCTTTACAGCAACAAACACAATGTCTTCATTCTCTTCATCTTCGGATTCCTCATCTGTGATACCTTCATCAACTGCCACAAAACAGTTTCTCCGATTTCCTCCTTTGAATTTCCTGAATCTTTCTGGTTTTTCCTTGTTATCGCCATTAGGACAGTTTATAGCAATATGTCCTATCTGGTTGCAACAATATCATTTCAAAGGTAGCTTACCTTTGTATTTACCGGTTCTTTTAGGAATCTTCCTAGCAAGGAGAGCTTCAAATGCCATCAGAATCTCCTCATCATTCATTTCTCTACCCTGAATAGGTTCACCACTAGTGCTAGCTTCTTTTCCTTTTCTGGATGGTAAAGCAAAGGCTTTAAATGTTGATTCAGTCTTTTGAACACTGCCATCAAAACTATTTATCTCATAGGCTGTCAGCTTGGCTATGATGGAGTCCAAGGATACTTTAGTCTTGTCTATTGATCTCAACTCCTGAATAGCAGCAACCCTTATTGCATAGACCGGCAACAGGGATCTCAAGACTTTTCTTACCATAGTGGAATCTTCTATTTTACCACTTGCACTCTTGATTTCTCCAACAACTATTTTGTTTCTTATTCCATATTGCTGAATGGTCTCACCTTCAACTATCTCATATCTTCAAACTTCCCTCTCAGGCTTTCTTCCTTAGCCTATTTTACATTTTCATCACCA
The DNA here is from genome assembly GCF_030272615.1 of Cryptomeria japonica. Lineage (NCBI taxonomy): Eukaryota > Viridiplantae > Streptophyta > Pinopsida > Cupressales > Cupressaceae > Cryptomeria > Cryptomeria japonica. The sequence continues at coordinate 443,713,424 of NC_081412.1, read as the reverse complement.
CCATAGATATTTTCAAGAGCATCCCATACCTCTTTGGGATTTACCTTGTCCTGAACATCAATAAACTCAATGTCAGATAGACTACTGATGAGGGCTTCCATGACTTGCCCATTTTCTTGTATCTCTCTCTTTTGGTCATCGGTGAGAGTACCAGTAGGAACAACATAGACATTCTCAACATAACTCCAATGTTGAGCACCCATGCTTCTGATGAATATCTTCATCCTATCTTTCCATATACCAAAATTTTCCCTGTTAAACTTTGGACCTTCCCTCTTCATCATTTGACTGGGATCTTTACCTCAAGCGGTTAAGCTTACAACATAGAGGACCTAGAGTTCTCTGATACTAATTGATAACTCAATGATGAACTAATAGTACCAAACCGGTACTGAGAGGGGGGGTGAATCAGTACAAACAAAAATATAGTCCAAAACCGGTTTGACAACAAATACTTCAAATGACTGACAAGCAGTGATATTAGCTGAAACAGACTGCAACCGGTAAGACCTAGAACTGTTAAAACAATCATAAACTAGTCACTCACTAAGCTTTCCTCTTATCTCAATACTACAATATCATTACACCCTCATGCATGAACAAGTAAACTGTTATCTTATCTTCACAACAGTTTGTTCAACATGTTTTATAGACAGGCATAAAACATAGAACCATCATATGCTCAACAAGTAATAACAAAGCATCACAAGACAGAAGCATCACACATGACACACATATTTTTCACATGGAAACCCAACTGGGAAAAACCACAGAGGGGATGAATACCCACAAGCTGCTTTTTGAACTCTTTAGAAGTCCGCTCTGTTAGGAGCCTTGTACGGTTAAAGACATTACATTAGGTTCTGCTAGGAACCGATCTTGTTAGGGATCACCCGGTTAAGGGATGGCTACAATACCCAGTTAAGGGTTAAACCTGGTTAGGGTTACCTTGTTAGAGGATTTCAAGAACTCAATAGATAAAGGATCTCCAGAGCTCTATAGCTTCGCAGAACTCATTAACTTCGAGTTACCCAGCAAAGGGATTTGAATCAAGCTGATTAAAGCTACCCTATTAAGGGATTTCACAACTATTGAAGTGGTTAGAGATCAATAGGAATTACAATGATCTAGTAATAGCACTCAATGCTAATGCAGATCCGTTTTGGCTCCTCTTCACCTTCTACACATTCACTTTGCAGGTATCTCTTCTCTCCTTTGGTCTGGCAAGAATCACATATCACTTCCCTAGGATACACACACAACTTCTGCCAACAACCTTAGAAAGAAACACAACATCAACCTTATAGGAAATACACAGGTCGGTAGCAAAACCCTAAACCTTAAACCTGTTAGGTTAAGCGATTCAAGCGGTTCGATCCAGACCATTGAATCATATTGTATTAAATGCAATAATCTTGAATCGATCTCAAGACATTCTCCATCGTCCATTATCCACCGATTTCATGGTGGCTGATAACCCATCACGCGTTATCATCATTTGACAGACTTCGCTCATTCCCTAGGTAGATAGGAATAGTCTTCTTCATGCAAGATCCTTCATGCGCATAGGGCTTACATGGCAACACGATTTGTTCTTCGTTATACTACTGACTCATCACATAGAGAGCATCAATTGAGTCACACAGGCTTGAGGTACTCCAACTGGAAATCTTGAAGTGGAAATTACCTACCAACCAGTAGTAACACAATGCTTCCATGTGTCCGTTCCCATAACTGCATGCCGGTTCATCTTGAACAAATATGCCGCTTCACTCTAGCATATAAACGGGTTCATACATATGTCGGTTCCTCTCTCTTTTCACCTATCATATGTGTCGGTTCTCACCATGTCACATATTGACATCAATGACAACATACAATATCATTATGTCTTCATGTCGGTTCACATAATGCCAACATATCCTACTCTTACCTACTTTTGACAAGCTATTCACATTGGAGTGTGATGCAAGTGGAATTGTAGTAGGGGGTGTATTGAGTCAAGAGGGAAGACTTGTGGCATTTTTTAGTGAGAAGCTCAATGAAGCAAAGAAGAAGTACTCAACTTATGACTTAGAGTTGTATGCACTAGTTCAGTCTCTCAAGAAATGGAGACATCACCTACTCCCAAAGGAATTTGTGGTGTTCATAGATAACTAGGCTTTGAGTTACATTAACACTCAAGAGAAGCTTAGCAATAGGCATTTGAAATGGATGGAATACCTCCAATCCTTCACCTTCACCATCAAGCATAAAAAGGGGCAACTCAACAAGGTGGCAGATGCCTTAAGCAGGAAGTTGTTGATAGTTCAAGAGTTACAGTTGCAGAGCATAGAAATAAAAGGTTTCAAGGACCTTTATGAAGGAGATGAAGACTTCTCATCAGCCTCCAAAGTTTGCAAGGAGTTTGAGAACCATTTCCATGGTGAGTATGCAGATTACACTCTCCAAAATGGTCTCTTGTTCAAAGGTAATCAGTTGTGTGTGCCAAGAGGATCCATGAGGGAAAACCTCATCCAAGAAAAACACAATAGCAATTTAAGTGGACACTTTGGAGTCAACAAAACCTTGGATTTAGTACAAAGGTACTACTATTGGCCCAAGTTGCCAAGAGATGTGAAAATGTATGTGGAGCAATGTGGTGTGTGTCAAAGAGCAAAAGGAGGATCAAGCAATGCTGGTCTCTATCAATCATTGCCAGTTCTAAATAGGCCTTGGGAATGTGTAAGCATGGACTTTGTAGTAGGACTTCCCAAGACAAAGATAGGTATGGACAACATCTACGTGGTAGTAGATAGATTTTCCTAGATGATCCATTTCATTCCATGTAAAACCACACATGATGCTAGCTATGTTGCACATCTCTTCTTTAAGGAGATTGTTAGGATTCATGGACTTCCTTTAAGCATTGTTTCAGATAGGGACAACAAGTTCATGGGTCATTTTTGGCAAACATTATGGAGGAGACTATGAACTAATCTCTCATTTAGCTCAGCTTACCATCCACAAATTGATGGTCAAACTGAAGTCATCAATAGGGTGTTAGGCAATTTGTTGAGGTGTTTAACTAAGGAGTATGGATAGAAATGGGATCTAATCATTCCTCAATCAGAGTATGCATATAATGACAGTGTAAATAGGACCACTAGAAGAAGTCCTTTTGAGGTTGTCTATGGTAGACATCCAAGAGGAGTGTGTGAACTTAGGGAACCTGGTTCCATGGAGATGAAAAGTGGGCAAGCAGAGGACTTAACTCAAACCATTAAGGAAGTCCAAGAGCAGGTTAAGAAAGCCATCCTTGAATCCACTCAAAAACTAAAGGCCAAAATGGATGAGAAAAGGAGAGAGGTTCAGTTCAAGGTAGGTGACTATGTGATGGTCCATCTGAGCAAAGCTAGAATGCAAAGTGGTAAGCCTACCAAATTGCAAATGAAGAGGGTAGGACCTTATAGAATTCTGGAAAAATATGGTGAGAACGCCTATAAGGTTGAACTTCCTTTAGACTTAGCCATTTCACCAGTCTTCAATGTTGTTGATCTGATCATGTACAAGGGTGAGATAGAAGGGCAGACTGAGAACCACACCAAGGTGCTACAAGACTTGGATGTGAATGCCTTACCTCAAGTGAAGCAGCCTATAGCAGAGGAGATTTTGGAGTCAAGGGTGAAGAAGTCTACTAGACACGAGGTCTACATGGAGCACTTGGTGAAATGGGCAGATCAACCAGTATCTGAAGCTACTTGGGTTGAAGAGAGCAAGTTCAAAAAGCTTGGAATTGATCTGGCTCTTCCCACTCCCCTAATTCCTTAGTTTGTTGCAGAGGGGGAGTATGGTGTAGGAGCACCCTTAAAATGGCTCCCACCATTTGTTTTTTATTGTGTTCTTTCTTCTTTAAGAAGCCATTGTATATAAAATAAGAGCCATGTGCTCATTGGTCTTAGTTTAGGTCCTAGTTGAGGTCCTAGGGTCATAAGTCAAAGATGAGTTTTCTTGAAAGTAGAGGGTATGTGTGCCTTTGAGGTGTTTAGGGTCCTTCTTATCATGGTGGTGTCCTTAGGATAGCCCAATGTGGGCCTAGGAGTCAAGAAAAGCAACATTGAGAAAGTTGCTCAAAAGTTGCATGACAACTTTTCAAAGTTGTCAAGCAACTTTTCTACCTAGTGGTCAAAATATTTAGTTTAGCGTGGACAACCCTAATATGGGCACATAGACCAAGGAAAGGGTAGTATAAGTAGTTACAAACCCTAAGATAATGGATTGGATGTCAATTGTTGTGCGACAAAGCAAAGTGACTTGACTGTGATTGCAATTTTGTTGCCAGTCGACACAAGTGGAGTAAGACAAGATCATTAATGGATTGATTTTTGAGAAAAAATGTGTTGAGTGTCTTGTATGGTGTATTTAATTCCATTGTGAGCATTTAGATTAGGTTTTGTTCTGCAGGTTGTGTGTGTTTGTAAATATTTTGTAAACTTGCTTCTCACTGTCCAGTTTTGGACTGGTTTGTGTCAATGGGTTCATAACTCCATTCCCCATTATGGAATCACCATGAAACCATGGGGAATGAGAGTGTAGACCCTGTGCAATACTTCAAAACAAGAAGGGCCATTGAAAATGTAGGGAGGCCATCTAAAGACCCACTCCTAGGCGAGACTGGATAGTGCCCGGCTAGGAAGAATTAAGTTGCAGAGGTCTTGGAGAGCAAGGAAGGACAGAGGAGGAGGCATCCTTTGGAGGAGTTGTAGAGGGGTGAGTGAAGCACCATTTGTGTGAAGGATCAGCTTCCACCAATCTAGAAAAGGTGGCAAGAGAACCAAACCTACACTGTGACCCTAGCAGGCCTAAAAACACTCTTAAAAACCCTTAAAAACCTTAAAATCCATCAAGGGCAGTGTACGGACACTTGGAGGCCCAAAACTAGAAAAATCCTTGATTCCTTGCCAAATGAATAGTCGGTCTTTTAGGAATTTTCACAAGCATGTGCATCATTTGCAAGAGGGAGCCCTAAAAGTCCGGATAGGATGCCTAATTAGGCACATTCCTTGTAGCCCTATTTTATAGGAAAAAGACAAAATAGTGAAATCGGTAAGGGGTTGGAAGTTTGTAACCTCTTGGGGGCACATGAATGGGTGGAAAACCATATCTTAGACCTATCCTAACCTTGCTAGGACCTCAGAAGGTGTGTTACAAGCCAAACCCTTATTAGCCTAAGTAAGGGTTCTTTGTGTTTCATGAGTAGGTGAGACCTTAGGAGAAGTAATTCAAGTTGTTGGTGGGTGGATTGGGCAAGTTTAGGGGATTCCACAAGTAGGGGAAGTCCTAGAGACCCTAGGGTGTGGTTAGAACACCTAGTGATCCAAGGAAAGGATCTAGGAGCATAGACTAGGCTAGTCTATCCCAAACCCCATCCCATCAGGGGGAGACCAATTGAGATGAGGGACTCAAATAATTAGGCCAAGGGGTTTGGGAGATATTCCAAGAATGAGGAGTATAATTTCCAAAATTTTGGGAATATGGAGGTTGCCACTGATTGTTTTGTGCATTGAAATTCACATAAGGATTAGAAAATGACAATGGATCTTGTGGCATACCTTGTCTTGGAGGCCAAGGCCTTCGTTGTGAAACATAAAAGAGTTGTTCATCATCTCCATAGACAGGCATGAAATCTGGGGAAGTTTGTTGGCTATCAATTTTAGCTTACAGTTTGCATCTACAGTCCTTCTTCTTTTGTTGATAGTGAGGACAAAATTTAGCATGCATAGCCTCTGCCTCCTCATACTTCTTCTTTTCTTGACGTGTATCTAATTGGGTAGCCATATTATTAATTATATCTTCTTTAAAATCCTTCAACGGATGAGTTATTTCCATTCTTGAAACTGTTGAAAATGACTTTGCAATTGAAGAATCAGGCCTATAGTGTCTTCCCCTTTTGTCTACAGCTCTAGTGTACTTTTGACAAATTTGTCTGATGTCATCCCATTGAACTTGAGTAATATCTCCTCCTCCCATTAAATCTAAGGAGTCAACACAATCCTCATTGATGCCTCTTAGAAAGATCAACTTCATAGAATATTCACTTAGAGTACTATGCTTGGATTTCCTGACACTAAATAAAAACCTTTCCAAATAGTCTTCTCGGATTTCATCTTCTTTTTGTGTCATCCTGAAGATATCATCACCATGTCAGTCCATTCCCCTAAAATAGTCTTTATACTTATCCAATAAGTTTGTATTCATCTCCTCCCAAGTAGTGATTGCATCTCTTCCTAAACTCATAAACCATCTCAAGGTAGCTTCTTTCAATTAGCATGGAATAACTTGAGTTTATGAGCAGCAGTGGTATAATCATAACTTCTACAAAGGATATCAAATTCAAACAAAAATCTATCTAGATCTTCTATTACCAAACCATGAAATTTTGGAAGCGAAGAAGCTGGTATGTTCTTCAAATTTGCATTATCATGCTAGCCAGGAATGAGAAACTCAAATGTTGGGTTTACAGACGGAGATGGAGGATTTTCTGCCATTGGTCCCTGATAAATGACTAGAGGTAAAATGTTTTGTTTAGGGGGTTCATTTGGGAAGTCTAGGTCTTCTTCTGACAAATTAAAGACACCTCTATTTAGCATATAATTTTTTGCAAAAAGGGTTTACTTTAGGTGCTTGATCTGATCTTATATCTTGAGTGGAATGCAAGGGAAGAAATCTTCCTAGTGCATCTCTTCTCCTCCTATGCATGCAGAATAATGAAGAAAATTCAAAGATCTAATTAAGAAAACTTAGAAACTAATGGTTACAACAAGTTCTTAGATTGGCACCATCCCCGACAACAGTGCCAAAAATGTTGGACCTCACAACTGGAATGGCAACTAGGTAATAAAACATAATTTAGAGATTGAATATCCTTGAATAGCTAACTTTCCTGTGGAAAAGGCTCATGTATTTATCAACCAGGGATGTAAACTTGAAATGGGCCAGCACTGTATGTGCACCAAGTTCATATTGCAACCATTCTATATTACTACAGGAAAGGAAATTCTTCTAAAGTAAACATGTGGAATCTCAATGAACAAATACTTAATCTTACAACTAGAAATTAATTTAAACAACTATTGTTAAATGATAAATTTGTAGCAAGCAATAGGAATAGACATATAAACTGTTTCCAATGGCTCCAAGAACAACCACATGAACTATTTCCAATGGCTGCAGGAACAGACAATTGCAGAAACAACTATTACAAAAGTATGAAAACTAACTAGAACATAGATAGGATTACTCACCAAGTGGTCCCCCTTAAGTGAGTATCTCAAGAACTTCAGATTACAATTATTTAAACATTCAAAATCATATTGATCTCTTTATTTCATCTTGACTGTGAAAAATACATAAAATACCACAAGACTATGTATTAAAAATATTATGGTCATTCTCTACTATCCCCGAGAGGAGAGAGATCCCTTTATTTATAAGAAAACTTATAAAAACTTTTAACTAATCGACCACATTCCTACGGAATAGGTGAACAAGATTTATTAACAAGAGAAGAAGAAGTTAGCGTAGGAAAACATAACAAACTTTGTCCTATAGCTGAGAAAATATAGCATGACTCACTTCCTGGATCTAAGATCCACTAAGAATAGTTATAAATGTTTTCATAAATCGCTCTGCTGAAGAACCGGTCAAGGGGCTTTGATCATTGCTGCATTTTTGTGACTAGGTTTTCATTGCGGCTATATACTTGGTGCTCCTTTAAACCGCCATTATAGTCTTTACTTCATCTTTCCTGACCCTGCATCATGCTATTAATGTGCACAACAAAAATGTTTACATACTAATGCTAACATGATATAATGTAAACCATATTTAAAATTAATTTTAGATATTTGCATAGATAAATTATTTAAAACCATTATATGGCATCCTTAGGTATAAGTCAAACCAGTTTCAAAAACACTTAAAAGGTATTAACTTAGGAGAGTATTATAATCCAAATGTCATCTAATCACAAGACCTAGGCATGAGTATAATATCAAAAAATATCAAAATAGAACCATTATTTAGGCTCATTAGTGTTGACATCAATGACAAAACATCAATGCAACACATAATCAATTCATCCATAATGCCAACAATCTCCCCCTTTGGCATTGATGGCAACACTAGATGTGAAAAACATCTAAGTACCAAAAAATGCCAAATAAGTCTCCCCCTTTGGAAGAAAACCAACAATCTCCTAAATATCAATAACTCTCCCCCTGTGAATGATATCTCTGTAAGGTTCTGAATTTATTATTTTTCACATCACTATCACTCCCCCTTTGACATCAATGCCAGAAATATGACAAAATTATCAAAGCAATAATGTAAACCTCTGAATCTCAAAGTTGACTACTCCCCCTAAGTAGTAGCACCACTCATTAGTACCAGAATGAATAATATCTCTGATAATGCATGTCGGGCTGATGACAAACTACATCAATCAAGTCTCTGTCGGAGGGGCAAAAACCCCTAACCTATCTCTCAAATACTCAAACGATTCCTTAGACAACGGTTTGGTGACTATATCTGCAATCTATTATTTAGTGTTCACATAAATCAATTTGACTTCCTTTGCTTCTACCTTGTCCTTCAGAAAGTTATACTTTATTGATATATGCTTAGTCTTAGAGTGAAATACTAGATTCTTAGACATGTCAATAGCTGTAGAGTTATCACAATATATAATTACCGGTTCACTACAATTTCCCTTGATATCCTTTAGCATTTTCTTCATCCACAAGACTTGAGTGCAATTAGTTATTGTTGCAACATACTCATCTTCTACTATAGATAAAGAAATGCATGACTATTTTTTGCTGATCCATGAAAACAGTTTCTTTCCAGGAAAGAAAGTTCCACCAAAAGTGCTCTTCCTATCATCAGTATCTCCTACCCAATCTGAGTCAGTATATGCACATAAAGTGAAATCATCATTTTTAGAATACCATAAACCATATTTTGTTGTTCCTTGCAAATACCATAATATCCTTTTTACTGCACTCTCGTGATTTTCTTTAGGATTACTTTGATATCTTGAAACAATACTTACTACATTCATAATATTTGGTCTAGTCTGGGTTAGATATAATAGACCACCAATCATAGACTTATACCTTGGTGGATTTATCGATGTAGAAGAATCCTTGAGAGATAACTTCTCATGTGTCACCATAGGAGTACTTACCAGTTTGGAATTATCCATACCAAACGTTTTCAACAATTCCCTCAGATACTTAGTTTGATAGATGAAAATGCCTTTGTTAGTTTGAGTAATCTACAAACCTAAGAAAAATCTCATCTCACCAATCATGGACATTTCAAATTCATTCTTCATATTGTTAGCAAATTCCATGCACAATTTATCTTCTCCTCCAAAAATGATATCATCAACAAATACTTCAATAATCAAAATATCATTATCAATGAACTTATAATATAAATTACTATCAACACTGCCTTTAGTAAAACCAATCTTCAAAAGATATTTATCCAACCTTGCATACCAAGCTCTAGGAGCTTGTTTCAATCCATATAAAGCTTTCTTCAATCTGTGAACCATATCTTTATCATCTGTTAGTGACAATCCATCAGGTTTCTCAATGTATACTTCTTCCTCAAGTTCACCATTCAAAAATGCACATTTAACATCCATTTGATAAACCTTATAGTTCTTATAAGCTGCATAGGCAAGAAATAGTCTAACAACTTCAATTCTAGCTATAGGTACAAATGTCTCATCATAATCAATTCCTTCCATTCGAGAGTATACTTTACAAACCAATCTAGCCTTATTTCTTACAACTTGACCATCCTCATTCAGATTATTCCTAATAACCCATATACTTCCAATAACATTCTTGTTTTTAGGTCGGGGAACCAAAGTCCAAGTTTCATTATTCTTTATCTGATCTAATTCATCTTTCATAGCCTTTAACCAATGTTTATCCTTACAAAATTCATTAACAGTTGCCGGTTCAACTTGAGAAATAAGACATACCTCTTCATTTGCCAGTCTTCTTCTTGTCATAACTCCCTTGTTCTTATCTCCAATAATTTGATCTTCAGAATGATTTGATCTTATATACCTTGGTGTCTTTTGAACTTCAGGTTCACTGCTCTGATCATCAGTCATAGTTGAATTTTTTGATTGTGCTGGTGTAACTGTCTCAGTTTCCTATACCGATTGAGGCATTACCGATTTAGTTATGATCATTTCCATTGTCGGTTCCCTGTCATATAGTATATATTAATTTATGTATTTCTCATCCACTTTCACATTAGCACTCTCCACAATTTTCTGCAATCTTTTGTTATAACATCTATATGCTTTGCTTTGGATTGAATAACCAAGAAATATCCCTTCATCACATCTAGGATCAAACTTTCCAATTGAATCATATTTTTTGATATAGCATTTACTTACAAAAATTCTAAAATATTTAATAGTAGGTGTATGTCCAAACCATAATTCATAAGGGGTCTTACCGGTTTCACCTTTGATGTGAACTATGTTGAATGTGTAGACTATTGTACTTACTGATTCTCTCTAGTAATATGAGTTAATTTGGCTTCCATCATGATAGATATTCCTGCATCCAAAATGGTTATGTTCTTTCTTTCCACCACTCCATTCTGCTGAGGAGTCTGAGGTGTAGATAATTGTCTCCTAATTCCATTTGGCTCATAGTAACTGTTAAATTCATGAGAAGTGAACTCGCCGCTATGATGTGATCTTAGACATTTGATTTTCAATCTAGTTTTTGTTTCAACCTTTTCTTTAAAGATCTTGAATTTCTTAGAGGCTTCAGACTTCTCCTTAAGAAAAGTCACCCACATCATCCTAGAATAGTCAACAATAATCAACATGAAATACCTATCACCTTGAAAGCTTCTAGTTCTTGTTGGACCACATAAGTCAATTTTAATCAAATCAAGTATATCATTAGATTTATCATGTATGCTCTTAAAAGAAGTTCTAACTTGCTTTCCCAATTGACATTCCTTACATACCAGATTATGAGGCTTCATAATCTTAGGCATATCTCTAATTGCCTTAATTGAACTGATCTTAACAATACAATCAAAATTAACATGACACAACCTCTTATGCCATAACCAACTCTCATCAATATGAGCAATCAAACATGTCTTATTACTAGTATTCAAGTGAAAGATATTACCTCTAGTCTGAATACTGGTTGTGATCTCTAAACTAGTCTTGTTAATGATTTTGCATTTTCTATCTTTAAACTGAAGTTGGAAACCCTTGTCCACCAATTGACCAACACTCAAAAGATTATGCTTTAAACCTTCTACACAATAAACATTATTAGTGTTATACTTACAATCCAAAGAAATAAATACCTCTACCTTTGATCATACATGCTTTGTCATCTCCAAATCTGACTTGACCGCCATTGTATTCTTGCAAGGACAAGAATTTACCTTTATCACCAGTCATATGATGTGAGCATCCACTATCAATTACCCATTCATCCTTATCTTCAACTTTTTCTGCCAAGGCCTTTTTTTCATTTTTGATAGTCAGTTCTAGTTCATCTTCTTTTAAAGCATAGAACATATTCCTTACCATTGCCAGATCCACTAGCAGAGTCTTCTATCGGTCCATCTCCAGAGTCATCAGTTACTCCTTCCTCATCCGCTATGTAGCATTGTTTACTTTCCTTGAATCTATATTTATTCTGGTTATGTTTAAATGATTTCTTAACTCTTTCCTCAAACCTTGCATTCCTTTTAGGACATCTAGATGCAAAATGACCAATCTTATTACATGAAAAACATTTAAAAGGTGCTTTTCCTTCATACTTACTTCCTGTCAGACCTTTAGGTACTCTTCTAGAAAATAAGGCTTCAAGTTTCTCAAATTCTTCATCTTCTTTCCTCATGTCTTCCAATTCTTTTGCATATAAGACTTTCCAATCACTTTTGCCGGTTGATGATGATGATGCATTAAAATTTGGTTCAAACTTTACAGCTCTAGAAGATCCAAATTCTTTAAGCTCAAAAGAAGGTAATTTCCCAATCAGAATGTCTCTATTAACTAAAGAGTTAGCCATTGTTCTCAACTCATTAATTGCAGTTGCCTTCATCTTGTAAGCTAGTTTAATGGCTCTCAAGACTTTGGAAACTATTTCATCTTCACTTAGAAATCCTCCACAACATTGAATTCCCATAACAATCTCATTTACTCTTTCCATAAACACATCAATTCTTTCATTATCTTCCATCTTCAAGTTTTCATATCTTACCTGGTAACTATCAAGTTTAGCAATTTTGACAGTAGGATCACCTTCATTCAGATTTTGCAATTTATCCCACATAACCTTTGTCGATGATTTATCAGTCAATCCCATGATTTGTTGATCAGTAAGTGCACACAAGAGGGCTTCTCTAGCTCTGCAATCATTTTCAATATTCTTGTCCAAGTCTGCAGGAGTAGGATTGCCAGATGTCGGATCATAAGGTGCGTATCCTATCTCAGTGATCTCCCAAATATACTTGTCAAGACATCTAAGATGAGTCTCCATTCAAATTTTCCATATCCCATAATTTGTTCCATCAAGCTTAGGGATTTCTCTTCTGAAAATAGTTGCTGGTAGATTTTAAGTGTTAGCTACCATAGGATCTAGCTCAAGCGGTTAAGCTTTTGCAAAAGAGGACCAAATCTCTGATACCAATTGTTAGGATAATTGGTGAACAACTAAGAGGGGGAGGGGAGAATCAGTTGTTAATAGATTATATCATTTAATCCACTTAATAATGTTTAACTAGATTAAGTATTGGAAGGGAAGAAACAGATATCGGTAAACAATACAACTTAACAATTAAACAGATATTCAATGCAAAGAAACTATACCACATAACACCATGACTTGTACGTGGAAAACTTGGAAAGGGAAAAACCACGGTGGGATGCCTACCCACAATTAGATGATACTTCTATAGAAAGTATGCGTTACAATGAGGGGCATGCACATGCAGGAAGGCACACAGGCTAGAGCGTACTACTCATTACAAAAGAGTCTCACTGACTACAAAGAGGCTACAACCATCTCAAGGTAAATGGACAACAATCCAATAGAGTGAACTACCAGAGATAGCATCTACCATGTCTGATTACCATCCCGGTTAAGCTCAATACCGGAGGCCTTTTACCTCTTCCTTAATCCCAATTCGATCACCTAAGATTGACCAAATCTCCTTCGCATATGAATATTGCATTCCAATACCACGACACTTATTCCATTCCCATACCATGATCTACAATGAGATGTTACATCATTTTATACCATCCCTAAGGCCTAAACCAATTAGGTTGGCCACTTAAAAGATATTACAATGAGATCATTACATAAATCCATATTACAATGATGTGCCATGTCGGCTTAAGACCAAAACAACTATAACAAATTCATAAATCATCTTGAAACATCCCGGTAACGTGTAGATTACACGTTAACATGATACCGATCCATAACCTAGATAGGTACCAGACCTATTCTAGGTCCACCACGCCAAAGAAATATCTTCAAGCAGTTGAAGCATGATCAAAGAACATCTTCAACATCTTGAAATCCATCTAGAAGCTGCACCAACACCAATTATGCATCATGTCAAGATTCCTCAATGAAAGCTTTGCCAATAAAACCTTAAACCAATGCTAGTAAGGGTTTTCTAGAGTGTATGATAGCATCCGACTACCAAGTCAATACCATCTGACCAAGAAATTCTCCAGAAGCACATACCACATGTAACCAATCACATTCCATGGATCCAAACATGTCAGAATTTTCCAATAGATAGTCTCTTCTGCCGGTAACACTAGATGTTCTATCGATAACCAAAACTTGTCTGTCAGTAACCAACCATAAAATCTAGTGTTGACATCAATGACAAAACATCAATACAACACATAAACAATTCATCCATAATGCCAACATAAAATCTTTAAGGCTAAAGTGGAGACTAAGATAGAATTAAAGATTAAATGTTTGAGGTCAGATCATGGTGGAGAATTCACATTTGGTGAGTTTAATAACTTTTTTGAGAAGCATGGTATTAGGAGACAATTTTCTGTTTCCTAGACACCTTAGTAAAATGGAGTTGTGGAAAGGAAGAACAAAACTATCTTGGATGTTTCTAGAACAATGATGATGAAATCTAGTCTACCTCGTATCTATTGGAGAGAAGCAATGAGCACAACAGTCTATACATTCAACAAAGTACATATCAAAGGAGAAACTGGTAAGACACCTTATGAATTATAGTTTGGCAATACACCTATAGTTAAGTATTTCAGAATCTTTGGTAGTAAATGTTATATCAAGAGAGATGATATCATTGGCAAATTTGATCCTAGCTGTGATGAAGGAATGTTTCTTGGTTATTCTAATAAAAGCAAAGCATATAGATGTTATAATAAGATATTGCAGAGAATTATGGAGAGTGCTAATGTCAAGGTGGATGAGTTGAATAGAAGTCAAATCAGAGTTTATGAGCAAGAACCAACAGTGGGAATGATCATAACTGAACCAGTAACACCCATACCAGAACAAAATGCTGAACGAGTTACTCTGGCAGTATCAAAAAATTCAACAGTAATTGAAGAATTGGGAAGAGGAACAGAGAGTCAGAAGACACCTAGGTATGTAAGATTGATTCATTTAGAAGATCAAATCATTGGGGATAAGAACAATGGAGTGATGACAAGAAGAAGACTAGAAACTAATGAAGTATGTTTAATTATTCAAGTTGAACCGGTATCAATAATTGAAGCATGTATAGATGAATGTTGGTTGAAAGATATGGAAGAAGAATTAGATCAGATAGAGAAGAATAACACATGGACTTTAGTTCCCCGGCGTAAAAAATAAGAATATTATTGGAACTAAATGGGTTTTTAGGAATAAATTGAATGAAGATGGTCAAGTTGTAAGGAATAAATCTAGATTGGTTTGTAAAGGATATTCTCAGAAGGAAGGAATTGATTATGCTGAAACTTTTGCACCTGTAGCTAACATTGAAGCTGTAAAATTATTTCTTGCCTATGTTGCACATAAGAACTACAAGGTTTATCAGATGGATGTTAAGTGTGCCTTTCTGAATGGGGTTCTTGATTATAAAGTTTATATTGAGAAACATGATGGTTTTTCACTTTCAGATGATAAAAACATGGTTTGTAGGTTAAGGAAAGCTTTATATGGATTGAAATAGGCACCTAGAGATTGATATGCAAGGTTAGATAAAAATCTTTTGAAGCTTAGTTTTACTAAGGGTAATGCTGACAATAATATATATTACAAGGTCACTAATGATGATATACTAATAATTGAGGTATTTGTTGATGACATTATTTTTGGAGGTGAAGATAACTTGTGCATGAAATTTTCTAAAAATATGGAGAAATAATTTGAAATGTCTATGATTGGGGAAATGAAAATTTTCTTAGGTTTGTAGATTACTCAGACTGATAAAGGTATTTTCATCTATCAAAGTAAGTATACTAGGGAATTGTTGAAGAAATTTGGCATGGAAGACTCTATACTGGTAAGTACCCCTATGATAACAAGTGACAAATTGTCAAGGAAAGATGAATCTGCACCGGTAAATCCTACAAGATACAAGTCTATGATTTGAGGTCTACTATATTTGACACAAACTAGGCCTGACATAATGAATTTTGTTTGTATTACATCAAGATATCAGAGTGATCCTAGAGAAAATCATGAGAGTGCAGCAAAAATTATTTTTAAGGTACATCAGAATATGGTTTGTGGTACCCTAAGGATGATGACTTTACTTTATGTGCATATACAGATGTTGATTGGGCTGGAGATGTCGATGATCAGAAAAGTACTTCCGATGGAGCTTTCTTTCTTGGAAAGAAGTTAGTTTCATGGATCAGCAAGAAACAATCATGTACCTCTTTATCTACTGCTGAAGCTAAGTATGTTGTTGCTTCTACTAACTGTACACGGGTTCTATGGATGAAGCAAATGTTGAAGGATATTAAAGTGCATTGCATTATACTAGTAGTTATTCATTGTGATAATTCTGCTGCTATTGACATATCAAACAATCCGATATTTCACTCTAAGACAAAGCACATATATTTCAAGTATAACTTTTTTAAGGAGAAGGTGGAAGAAAATGAGGTTAGATTGGTTTATATGAACACTAAAGAGCAGATTGCAGAAATTTTCACTAAACCTTTGCCTAAAGAATCATTTGAGTACCTCAGACACAGGTTAGGGGTTTCTGCCCCTCTGACAAAAAACTAATTGATGCTTTTTGGCATTATTCTAGTATGCATTATCAAAGATATTATTAATTCTGGACTGATGTGGGGATGCTACTGCTTAGGGGGAGTAGTTAGCCTTGTGATTTAGTGGTTTTTATTTTTTCTTTGATATTTTTGTCAAATTTATGGTATTGATTTCAAAGGGGGAGAAATATATGTGAAAAATAGAGCTTTACAGAAACATCATTCACAGGGGGAGTTTGGTCTTTGTTTCAGAACTTCATTGCTATATCTTTGTGTGGGAAATTATTGGATGTCCTCCATTGGGGGAGATTTGTTTGGCATTTCTTGGTACTTAGATGTTTTTCATATCTAGTGTTGCCATTAATGCCAAAGGGGGAGATTGTTGGCCATTTGGAGGAATTGATTATGTGTTGCATTGATGTTTTGTCATTGATGTCAACACTAGCTATGTTGGTTGCTTTACTGGCACCCTTCTGCTCCCGGTAGGTTGTTTGGTTTCTAGTTGGATATGATCCAGTATGCTTCGTTATGTTTGGGTTATGGTATTAGCTTATTCATGCTACTCAAATTCATGTTCAGTCAGTTGGTTTTTATTTGGTGATCACATGCTATCCTGTTTTGCGAGTAAGCTTGGTTTGTGGTTTCGACGAGGGTTTCACCGACAGAGCTTTGATGAAGATCCTGTTAGCATTCTGGTGCATTTTGTATGACCACTGAATGATATGGTTGTCATTGTTTTTAACATCATCTCCCAAGTCTTCACAACCTATTGGCAATAAGTAGACCAGTATATAGATGTTAACCGGCTAAGCAATGTGTAGACAGGCTAAGCAGTGAGTAGACTGACACACAGGAGGTCAACTGACAAGCAGTGAATAGACCGCCATAGAAAAAGTCAACTAACTAAGCAATGAATAGATCTGTATACAAAAGATAATCAGATAGGTAGATTTTGATATGTACACCAATAGAGTCTATAACCGACATACTGGTAACATTTAGTTAACATCCAGTTATACGGATAGTCTTCTCCAGTCAACCGACAGACTTATCGGCATGAACGACTATCTTGACAGAGATACCTGCAATGATTTCTAGAGAGTGATTTATGATGTGGTAACATAATTTTTAATTTGATGTTTGGAGGGAAAGTTGGTGACAAATCGAAAGGGTAATAAATTCACATAACTCATTCTGATGAGGTTGTTGTTCATATGAAAAAGTGAAAATGTGAAAGTGAACACAGGGGGAGTAGAACAAAGTGTAGAGCTGAGTGATAGAGGACCAATAGAGTGTAGAGCTAAGGATTAGTAAATTGGTAGAGGGCAAAGTCAAAGGTATATTCAGGAAACCGGTGTTGTGTAGAGCAGACACAACCGATGTAGATATAGTATGATTTTTAGTGTGATCTGATCAAGCTATTAGTAGCCACTCTAGCAGATCATCTTTATGTTGCTTTCTAACCATTCCAACTAAAATCCCTTAATAGGGTGGACTTTAACAGGTTCCATTGTAAAAATCCCTTAACCGGGTGTCATCTTAATTGATGATCCTAAGACCTTTAACAAGGCTACCTTTAATAGGGTAAAGGCACTGACATGCCTTAATCAAAATCCCTTAATCGGATGGCAAATAATAGTGTCTTTGTAATCTCCTAATAGGGATGGCTCCTTACCGAGCATACTCCAGAAAAGTACAAATGTTTTGAGTTCCTATTGACACCGTAGTTTTCTCCCATTTGGGTTTCCACGAGATAAATCTTGTTGTCACTGTGTATCTTTTTATGCATGCATATTCTTTTGCAGTAATTATTTATATTGATGAATGTTAATTTAGTGAAAACTTAAAGTAAAAGTTTTAATTGAGTTAAAATTGGTATAGTGGTGATTCACCCCTCCCCTCTCAGCACCGGTTGGGACTAACAATTGGTATCAAAGCCATATTCCTCTTAAGTGAAGTTTGATAGCTTAAGGATAAAGATCATGGAAGAATACCGATATCAGAATCAGATTGATGAAGCAAATAAAATCATTGCTCAACTGAAAAAGAGATTGAGAAAATCTCTTGCAAAAAGAAAGGAATTAGCTCAACAGCTAAATTAGAGTCTGGACATCATAGATCAACTCTCTGAATAGAGTGGATCTAAAGAAGGTGAAGAAGTATTCTCAAAACTCATGGAAAAGAACAAGAAGTTGACCGAAGAAATCACACATCTCAAAAAAGAACATGAAGGTTAGACCCTAAGAATGACTGAGCTACTGGAAGCCAGCATAAGTGTTGATGAAAGAAAAAGGGAGGCAAAAGAAGTTTTGTCAAAAGCTGAAAGAGCTAGGAGGCTTGCTGAAGATGCCCTGAGAGAAAATGATGCAATCATGATCAAGAAAGATGAAGAAATCTGAATTCTCACTCAGGAGAATGAATACATACATAAGCATCTGCATGACAACACAAAAGAAAAGGAGAAGATGATGAAAGAGATTGAACAACTCAAGAGTGAGTTGAAAACTGAAAATGAGAGAAATGAGAAGCTGGGGAAATTCAATGAAAGCTCTGAGAAGGTAGATAAATAGTTGAAGGCTCAAAGAAGAAAAAAGGAAACAACTGGTCTTGGTTACCCTGGTATAGGTCCTACGGAAACTGGAGAATCATATAAATCCAAAAAGATGAAGGATGACAAAAGGAACCATTCAGAAGTTAAAGGTATGAAGTTTTCTAAATCCTCTTATAATATTGTGGTAAATCGGGTCATAAGACTAATGGCTATAGAAATAAACCGGTTGGTCAAAAGAAGATTTTCACCTTTGATGGTTACTGCCATATTTGTCATAAGTATGGCCACACTGCTTATGAGTGTAGATCTCAATCTAGCAGTATATCAAATAGAAGAAGATTTAATGGAAATTTCTTCACATGCAATAAGTTTGGATACAAATCTGAAGAGTGCAGGTTCAAGTCAAATATATCAATATCACTGTTCAAACTTGTTAGTCCTAATAAAAACAGTAATCAGATTAATGCCAACTATTCCACGTGTGGTAATTTTGGTCATGTTGCAATGTAGAATGAGAATGGGCTAGAGAAATAATTCAGGATCATGGAGGACAACTGGTATGGCATGTTTCAATTTTTATAAGATTGGTCACTTAGCCAGAGAGTGCAAGAACCAATCCTATAACCGGTCTAAAGATGAGAATTGGTTTAGCAAGAAGAAAGAGCAAAATGACCTGAAAGGAAAGAAGACAATTGAAGAAGTAAGAAATGAAATGAAAAAAAAAATGGATCAAGAAGGAAGAAAGAAAAGAAGGAGAAGGTCATTATGAAACCAAGTCATCATCCATTGGTGATGACAGTTCCTCTTCTAACTAGGCATACTGATGCCCGGGGGGAGCACATATGGTAAGATTATTTTTTTGTATCCCCTTTACCAATATAAAGTTATGTCTATCTACATAGTTGAGATGCATAAAAGTTAGACTAAAGTTCTTGTTTGAGAAATGCCTTGTGAGTTAATTGTTTGTGTATCGGTATCGATAACAAACAATTGGTATAAGGCAAATCGGTGTACTTTAAGTTGTAAGTTTCAAAATGAACCATTGTATCATTATGCCAATAAATCTCAATGAATAAATAAGTAAATGTCAACATATTTTCATTTACACTGAGTTCTTGTGAACTTTCTTGAGCTCTTATGCGATCAAAGGTGATTGAAATCTTGTTAGTAATTTTTGTGCGGAAAGTTCAAGTAGAGTGATAATGGTGGTTGGTATTTCTGATAAAAAGGTATTCAAACCCCATTTGAGAAAAGTCTATTTGAAGGTAATCATGGCAGCGCTGATATCGACTCCTATGTTGGTTGAAGCTATCAAAGAACCCCACCCCGAGTTCAAGCTATATCTGATGAAATCCGGTGAGATTGACATGACCGATGCCTTATCATATGTGCCCTTTAGTGTATTATTGGTTGAAGACATTCATTCCTACATTCACTGCAAGCTCGAAGAACTTGGAGACAAATTAATTCAAAATGAGTTTAAAGGGTTATGTGTTAATGATCAATTAAAGGCAGAATATCTACCTCTGAAGACCAAGGTTTTGTGTAATGTTGTCGATTTTCCTGATCAGTTTCATGATGACTGGGTTAGGTATGTACTGAGCAGAGTTCATGATCAATTCTTATGGTTGGAAACTCAAGCACCGATCAAGATCACAAATGAGGTGATTTGAAGAGTTATAGGGTTTAGTGCAACTGGTGAAGCATTAACCCTAAGAATGATTTCATCATCTGAAGTCATCCAGTTAACCAAATCTCGATGTGATAGTAGAGCAATAATAATCACCCATATTGAGGATGTTGATGTAAGATTTTCTTCTACAGTGTTGGGTTATAGGGTTTATCAATCAAGCCAGATAAATAGTGTACTGAGCAGTGCCATACATGTTGCCTATCGAATTATCAAGGAGGATGCAACCTATGATATTTGTGAGATGATTAAAAGCCAATATATGATGAACATGGAAATAATTAAGAAGGACAAGAAGCAATCTTTCAAATATGGCTCACTACTAGTATGTATATTTTTCTATGTACAAAACTTTTTCCCTGGTAATGGTAAAGTAGTGTGAGAGTTGAGAAACACAACACCATAGGAGCCTAAAGATCTCTGCAAGTTGAATAATCTGTTACAAGGAGAAGCAAATAACAGAAAAGAAAAACACAAAAAAATATGCTCAAAAGAATGAGAGCTCAATATTCAAAAAATTGTGTAATGTGATAATCTTTACAATACAATGAAAAGAATTAACCTCTAATAGGTCAAGAAACCCTAAAAAGGAAAACCTAGGCTTGCACATAATAATTAATAAAAGAATTAATTATTATGCACCTAAAGTTAGCTTAAGTGTAAAAGAGATAAAGGGGACTTAAATAATTTAACAAATGTTGTTTAATTAATCAAGTAAAGACTCGAATACTCTAACACCCCCCCTTAAGCTAGACTTAGGGAGAAGCTAAAACCTAGAACAACTACTAAAAGCAGGAAAGATGGGTCCCGACAACAAGGCCTGATCAGGTACCCAAATACAACCAAATCTCTATGAACCAAAGAAATAGAGAAAACCACATGGGAAAAAAAACTCTACTCCAAACAGAGATGGAAAAGGCAAGAAGAAGGACTGAAAAAGCCTCCAAACAAGAATATTCCAAAAAGATAGGAACAAGAGAAGATCAGAAGAATCACTGAAGCATGAAGAACCTGCAAACACTGTCAAAGAATAATGGTTGACCTGAAGAACCTCCACTGCAATAGAACATGACCGGGTAGAGAAGATTGTAATCTATATGAGTTACCTCAAAGGACACTACTTGAATCAAAATGCAAACAACTAAACTCGAAGATACAAATGGCATGAGAAACCAAAGCCTAAAGAGCTGATCAATCAAACCACGGAAGCATTAGAACCAATAGGACAAACCTCCCCATAATTCTGAAAGGGGAGAGGGACAGGTACACTGAAAAGAACGGCCAACAAGAACTGCACGATGAAGAACCAGGAACATCGAAGGCACAGAGATAATACATAATGTCGTGGAAGGAAAACTCACTTGAAACACACCATGAGGTGAATGTCGGGGAAGGAACACTCACTAGACAAAGGTAGATGGCAAACAAGGCAAACATCAACCCCCTCATGGCACTTTATAAGTAGTGCATGTACAATAAGGCACAAGATGTGCAAGATCCCAAGTAAACAATGCATGATGGCACTTTATCTCAGTGCATTTGTAGAAAAGAAGCTACAATGATAATAAGACTGGAAACCAAAAAAAAGAGCCAAAACTGAGACATCCTACTCAGAGAAGAGATCCGAGGACTTGAAACAACCAAGATATCCACAGAGTGCTGAAAAGAAAAAAACTAAAGAAAATATTCCTAGAGAAGAATCTGGAAAGAAAACTCATATGGCTGAAAAGTACACAAGACAAGCTTTCCAACAATATAAGTTTTTGAAAAAACGGAGTTCGGATGCTCATTCTATGGCTCCCGGAGTGCAAAAAAGAGACCCCACTTTGACTGGAAAACAAAACATAGTCAAATAGAAAAATTCAAAAAAATGTCCAACGTCACAAGGTCCAGCTTAGAACCAGCTTTCTGACACCTATTCATTTATGAAAAAATGACTCCGTATGCTCAAGATATGGCCAAAAAATGAAACCGCCCCCCCTTAAAGAGACAAGAGGGTGGAGGTCCAGTGGCAGAGCTTGGCTGCAGTGGCCAGTGGGCAGCGCTCCGGCGGTGGAGCGACCATTGGGCGGTGCAAAGGTGGTCGGGCAATGGAAAGGGGCCACAGGTGGGGCAAGTGGGTTGAGAGTGAGTGGAGGAGGTGGGCTGCAGCAGCGGCCAACCAATGGCGGGGAGGAGGGCTCCGACGACAGGGAGGTGGGCATCGGCAGGAGCAAGAGTTGGCGGGGGCCAAGGCCGGCAGGGCCAGGGTCAGCGGGGGCTGACAGGGGGCAGGACGCCGATGATGGTGGGGCCCGGTCTAACCGGGCTAATGGGACCGAAGTGTCAGACCGACGGCAGGGTACGGGAACCCTGCGCCTTCTCCAAAAAAATTTTAAAATTGCAAAAAAACTTTATCTTCGCCTTTTTTGACTTTTTTTTTTTTTTCGTCAAAAAAAAAAAAAATCGGCCTCCATGCCGTAAAAAGGCAAAAAATAATTTTTAAATTTTTTTTTTCTCGAACTACGTGTCAAGGTCGTACGACCTAGTACTAGAGAAAAAATATTCCCAGAGGCTCAAGAGCCAAAAATGGTCAAGTTTTATATGACTATAGTGGTTTTTGGGCCTTCTAAGCATGATGGTGAGGTCCGAATAGGCCAAAAGTGCTCAGAAAAAAGGCCTATCCCTAAGTGCATTAAAAAAAC
Source organism: Cryptomeria japonica (assembly GCF_030272615.1). Lineage (NCBI taxonomy): Eukaryota > Viridiplantae > Streptophyta > Pinopsida > Cupressales > Cupressaceae > Cryptomeria > Cryptomeria japonica. The sequence goes on along the minus strand of NC_081412.1, from coordinate 443,690,172 downwards.
TTCTTGAAACCCCAGATCTACTCCCAATGCAATAAATTCTCAAAACAAGAACAAATAGCTACAAATCTGAAGCTCTGATACCATGTGAGAGTTGAGAAACACAACACCACAAGAGCCTAAAGATCTCTGCAAGCTGAATAATATGTTACAAGGAGAAGCAAGGAAGCAAATAACAGAAAAGAAAAACATAGAAAAATATGCTCAAAAGAATGAGAGCTCAATATTCACAAAAAAGTGTAATGTGATAATTCTTATAATATAATAAAAAGAATTAACCTCTAATAGGTCAAGAAACCCTAAAAAGGAAAACCTAGGCTTGCACATAATAATTAATAAAAGAATTAATTATTATGCACCTAAAGTTAGCTTAAGTGTAAAAGAGATAAAGGGAACTTAAATAATTAAACAAATGTTGTTTAATTAATCAAGTAAAGACCCAAACACTCTAACAAGTAGTATGGTCTGAAGAGAAAACTATGATGTTGTAGATAGGTGAAATGATTAGGGATCTAGGAGATAGGTTTGGTGAAACAATGTGAGGATACTTTAAGGAATTTCAAATTAGGATGCACAAGAGGGAAAGAATTCCAACAAGTATAGTACATAAATACAAAGACAAGATTTTCTTTCTTGTAGGCACATATTGTTGTATCACTCAAGCGGTTCAACCCAGAAACTTTTGGGTTCCACCTATGGGCTATGAGGTTGCAATAGATATTGTTAAAATTCAAGTCAATATGCTACTGTCCAAACTAGTAGACTCGAAGGCAAAGATATTTAGAACCTATGAGGAGGCAAGCTCCAAAATAAAATAGGAACTTCAGGTGCCAATCATGAAAAAGAAAGTAAGAAGAATGATTGACACTCTTGACAAGAAATATGGAGGTAAAGCATCTGGTGCCACTACCTCCACCAACGCTAGTGTACAATCAGGGGTTGACCCTAATAAAGATGAAAAATTAATAGGTGCAAAGAAGAAAGTATCAAAGACAAAACCTAAGAGGATTGCAACAACCAAGCCTGCAACATATACAAAAGAAAAGGATTTAGGTACTCATGTATCTTCCCCAATTAAAGATAGACTGATAGGAGTGACTTATACCAGAAAAAAGAAGAGTGAAGGGAAATTTGATACAAAACTCAAAAAGGATGAGAAAGAGGGTGATATCACTGACACCCAATCAGATGTAGAAATTAAAGAGGTTAGAAGGAGTGGAAGACACAAAGCTCCAATAGTTGATGAATTGGTCCACGGGAACATATTCCCTCAGTAATGAAGAAGAAAAAAGGAAAATTGAAGAAGCCCTAATCTGGAACTTGTATAAGTTTTGTAGGTCTCCTAATGAATTATATGGATTAATCCCATCAGATTTGCAAGATCAAATTGAAGGGAGATGGAAAACAACTCTGGCTGTTGAGAAAGAATATAGAATAAAAGCACTCATGGAAGTGCAACATGATTTAGACCTTGATCAAGCTTCACTAGTGGCTGAAGCATGCATTCAACATTTCAAGATAAGAAATAGAACAAGGAGAGTGGCAATAGGTGAAGTTGAAGCAGTACACAAATAAGGTGTTGTCTTGTGGAAGAAAATCATGAATCAGCAAAAGGAAGCTGAAGAAGAAATAAAAAAGGAAACAAAACATGACCAAGGTACAATTGTCCTTGACAAAGAAAACGGTAAGGAAAAAGACTCTACTAAAGGTTTTGATGTCTTCTGAGTTAATGAGATTATAGGAAATTTTGTGTTAGACATTCCCAATCTGACAAAGGATGTTGAGCAATTGGTTCACACTACACCGGTGAAGGAAGTTGATCAAACTAAGCTTCCCGGTCAATATGAAGTGATAGTTGAAGACATTCCTTATGAGGATACACCTCCCAGAACCTCATTGACACCAAATCCTATTCTGTCAGAAGAGGGAAAAGAGGAAGAGAAGAAAGTAGAGGATAAGAAAGCAATGATGGATACTCCTTCAGCAAAGAGGAAGTTAGACATAGAAAATGAAAGTGAAAAGAAGAAGGTAAAAATCATCACAGCAGCTAGTTCAAAAGTTGAGAATACAGAAAAGGAAGATGAAATGGGGGAGGGAGAAGAGGGAGAATCGGTCATTGATGTAAAGAAAATGACTCCCAAGTAGCTGATGAAGGTTTCATAAAACTGAAAAATTCAAGCTGAAAAGGCTAAGTTACGAGCAAAGAAAAAGAAGGCAAGAATTCTCAATTCTACCAAGACAATTCTCTCTGACCTAATTCCTGACATTGTTGTTGATAATATTGCCCCCATCATTGAACAATTGAGTACTCTTGTTACAGAAATCGGTTCATAGGCAATATAAATCCAAGAGAGGAGAAAATTTAGTGGAACAAATATCAGTTGGGAAAACTGCCCTCTCCACCCTAACAGAAGAAGTCAGAAATATACTTCAGGAAGTTGGTCAATTACTGGTCAAATCTTCAAGTTTTACCGATTTCATTAGAGATATAGAAGACAAAATAAATTAGACTCAAAAAGAAACTCAAGATCTGATAAGTTCTTTTGATCCTCTCACCAGTTCAACATCGACTTTCATTGGCAAGATCAAATAGCTCAATCATGAAATCAAAAGGTTGAAAGAAGAAGAGTACAAACGAGGTCTTATCTTCTTAGAGCTATAGTTATATCTGGTACCAATTATTGACTTCATGGAAATGAACATTAAAGAGGAAGACTACCTCATAAGTGAACCTGACTGCAAGATAGTTGATGAGATGGAGGTTTTTAATGCAGTTATGCATGGACACTTCACCACCATGAAATAGGTAAAATCTTCATGGGAATCCTCATTGAAAGTAGCTCAAGAAAGGACCTTTTTTCTTTACTTTGAAAAATTATTTTGTATAGTCTTTGCCATTGATTGCAAAAGGGGGAATTTTGGAGACTTCTACATTGTGAGTTACATGGATCAAAAATAGGGGTCAAAACCGACACAATTTTGTAGTATTTGCCACCAATGCCAAAGGGGGAGTTTCTTGGCATTCTGGTGCATTTTATATGACTAGTGAATTATAAGGTTGTCATTGTTGGCAACATCATCTCCCAAGTCTTCACAACCTATTGACAATAAGTAGACTGGTATACAGAGGTTAACTGACTAAGCAATGTGTAGGCAAGCTAAGCAGTGAGTAGACCGGCACATCGAAGCTCAATCGGCAAGAAGTGAGTAGACTGGCACAGAAGAGGTCAGCCAGCTAAGAAGTGAGCATATCGGTATATAGAAGGTAATCGACTAGGTAGATTTTGAATGGTACTCCGATAGAGTCCATAACCGACAGACTGGTAATGTTCAATTAACATCCAGTTAAACCGGCAGTCTTCTCCAGTCAATCAACAAACTTATCGACATGAACGACTATCTTGATAGAGATTCCTGCACTGATTTCTGGAGAGTGATTTATGATGTGGTAACAAAATTTTGAATCCGATGTTTTGGAGGGAAAGTTGGCGATAGATCAAAATTGTAATAAATTCACATAACTCATTCTGATGAGGTTGTTGTTCATATGAAAAAGTGAAAATGTGAAAGTGAACACAGGGGGAGTAGAAAAGAGTGCAGAGCTAAGTGACAGAGGACTGACAGAATGTAGAGCCGACGATCAGTAAATCGGAAGAGGGCAGAGCCAAAGGTATATTTAGGAAACCAATGTTGTGTAGAATAGACACAACTGATGCAAATATAGTATGATTTTTAGTGTGATCTGATCCAGCTATCAGTAGCCACTCCAATAGATCATCTTTATGTTTCTTTCTAACCATTCCAACTAAAATCCCTTAATAGGGTGGACTTTAACATGTCCCATTGTAAAAGTCCCTTAACCGGGTGTCATCTTAATTGATGATCCTAAGACCTTTAACAAGGCTACCTTTAATAGGGTAAAGGCACTGACAAGCCTTAATCAAAATCCCTTAATTGGGTGGCACCTAATAGTGTCTTTGCAATCTCCTAATAGGGATGGCTCCTTACCGGGCATACTCTAGAAAAGTAGAAATTTTGTGAGTTCCTACTCACACTGTGGTTTTCTCCCATTTGGGTTTCTACGAGATAAATCTTGTTGTCACATTTGTATTCTTCTAAAGTAATTATTTATATTGATGAATGTTAAGTTAGTGAAAACTTCAAGTAAAAGTTTTAATTGAGTTAAAACCGGTATAGTGGTGATTCAACCCTCCCCTCTAAGCATCGGTTGGGACTAACAGATCCTTGATGATATGCATAAGTGGTGTTGGTGTGGCTTCTAGTGGAGATTCGGGATGCTCTTGGTGATCTTGTTTTGAGACTTGGTTGATTGGGGTCATTGCTTTAGCATGTGTGGATCTATATTGGGTCCCGGTTTATCTAGGCTATGGACTAGCTTAATGTAACGTGTGGATTGGACCTCTCGATGTGTTTTGAGGATGTATTATGGGTTGGATATTATTTGTTTGGTCTTAGAATGACATGTTTTGTAATTATGTAATTGGTTTATTGTCTGGTGGCTAACCTCATTGTTTATGGTCAAGGGTTTGTATATATATGATGTAAGATCTCATTGTAGATCATCATGGGAATGGGATATGGATATTTAATGAGAGAATAATGTAGTAATCATTCAGGCAGAGGATTTGGTCCATCATTGTAGATCAAGTTGGGTTTATGTAAGAGGATTTAGTCCTCTGATATTGAGCTTAACCATAACTATACTCAGGCATAGGAGATGTTATCTTTGCAGTTCATTCTTTCTTTCAGATTGTAGTCTGGATTTCTTTGTAGTCAGTGAGACTCCTTTTGTGATGAGCAATGCACTCTAGGCTGTTGGCCTTCCTACAAGTGCAGACCCCTCAAGTGTAATTCACATACTTACTGCAGAAGTATTATCTGACTGTGGGTAGGCTTCCCACCGTGGTTTTTCCCTTTTCTGAGTTTTCCACGTACAAATCTTGGTGTCATGTGGATGGTATTTATTCTTTGATTATTGTTTATGCTTAATTGGTTTATCTACTATTTTGGTATTTGGTTTATGTATTCTGGTATTGATCGTTTGGTTTTCGGTATTAAAATTTTAATTGCTCAAGGTTCAGGTAATCTGAGACAATTGATTCACTCCCCTCCCTCTCAATTGTCTTCTGGTTATTTTAACTGTCTAATAGAGTATTTATGTGGACACAATTTTTTTAATGTTGTTGTAGATTTAGTTAGTTGGCCTTGTATGTGGTGATTTGTGCATTGGTTATTGCATTAGCATGAGGGGACAAATGATGAGAGTAAGTAGATAGTCAATTATTAGTATTTGTATCATGTTTTTGAAGGGAACCCAATATATTGATGGGGGCAAATCAATATATGCAAATTATCAACTTCAAATCCAACTCAATAGGACCAATAATTCTAGAACTTACTTTATTATTAAAACCACTAAGAAAATGATAAACATTAATACACATTCACAAAATAATACACGATATGTGTGTGGAAGCCTAAAAAGGGTAAAACCATATTGAGAATACCCTAATAATTAAATATAAAACTTAAGTTATTTATGGGTACAAACCAACCAGAGACACCATTCCCCTTACAATGAATTTATAGGTACTAACCTACATGAGACATCAATCCTCTCAACTAAGATTACAAAATATTAATTTCAAACCTTCAAGGCTCAATACTCAGCTCCTATCCATTTTAATCATAATCAAAACTCCCTCTCACAATGCTTATGATCTTCTAATAAAACCAAACACAATGTTATTCATATCATCCCCCACATACTCACATATAAATCTTGTCAAATAGATATTACATGCATACACTAGGAATGCTAGAATAACTATATGCTTGTGTTAAAATGACAATTACATTATTACCTCAGAGAAATAAAAGATTATTGTATCTACAAGTCGACCACAAGCATAACCCTTAACCAAATGGATAATATGCTAGGTCTAAAAGCCCACATGTTACACTAGAAGATGGAAATTGACATACATTTCCCAATATAGACCCATACTATCTTTGATGGACACACACTACACTCTTCTGGTGCATCAGAACAAAACACCAACCTAGTTCTTTAATTTGCACAATGACAACTCTATCACTTCTAACTTTTTGTTTGTAAAAGACAAACTCTCAAAACTCTAGAATATGATGCAACATGTGAATACATACTCTGTTATCAAACCATAGGTCAAAAAACTTAATATGGATAAAATGTAGAGCATAATAAACTTCTAGTGTAAACAAACTATCTGAGGAGTAGATCTCAAAATATTCTAGAAATTGTTTCCAAATCACCTCAAACACCAGTGATAGATACAAGATACAAAAAAAATTCTACAATAGATATCATCAACATTACATATCATAGTCTTTTTGGATCCTTCAGTAACTCAAATGCATAGTCATAGACAAGAGATAATTATGCTCTTTCAAATACTGTAACATTAATGACATAATTGACCAATACCTTTGACATCAGTAGCAACCTTTTTCCGACTATTTTAAATCAATATGTCATGGATATCTTGGTTATACTATTTCGAGAGAGATTTTTCCAATGATGTTTTGGTGGTGGTTGTATATTCTTTGCTCGAAGAGATTTTTATCATAATGTTAAGGAGAGATTAGTATCATAGTTTAGTGGGAGCTTTGGTATTAATGTTAATTTATTATTTGGTGATGGATGATCTTCTACAATAGTTTTGGATGTTATGCAGAAGCTCTTGAATCATGTTTTCTATAATAAGATTTCTTTAAAAAATTTAGTTTAATTGACAAGAGATAGTTATATTCACATGATTTGAGATGTTTGTGTCTTGGTTAGTCATGGATGACTCATGGATTCTTTGGTTGAGGTGTCAATTTATGAAATCAATTTTGATAGGTCATCCTTGGCTAAGTGGATGCTTTCATGATTATGTCATGGTGGAATTTTTATTGCATATTAGAGTATTTATATTATACAATTATATCATGATGTCATGTTTCATTGATAATTTGTATATGTGTATTTGAATGTTTGATAGTGGTTTAGATAGTTCTCTTGGTATTGTGTATATTGATTATTTTCTTGGGAGATTCATAAGAGTGTGGTGTTGTATTTGGAGCTTAGCATGGATTGATTAGTTGTGAGTGGCTATAGATAATTAAAGAACTGGGTGAGTCATTTATTGAGAAAATTAATCTTTTGAGGTTTCAATAAGAAGTTTGAGTAGCCTTCACTTGGATATTGTTGTGTAACCTACTATAGACTACAAGAAAATGTTGTAAGTTGAATAGAAGAGCTCATGATTATAATGAGGAATGAGTAACTCCTTGGAAGAATAAGAAGAGAGATCCAATATACATTATAAATACAAAGGTGATTATTAGACTTCCAAAACTAGGTGGATGAAAATTATAAAAGAAGTGTTAGAAGCTAGAGGAACATTGATGGATAAAAAAAGATATTTTGTGATTATATAGATGGAGGATGTAAGAACATTGCACACAAATACATATGCTAATCTATCATCTAAGTATAATATTCTTAGTAACTTCATAGGATGCAAATAATATATTAAAAAACATAGGGAGACACATGGATATACATAGAATATGGTTGACAAAAAAAAAACACAATATTGGTGCTAAGTGTGGCTAAAAGTGTAAGGATATGCTAAAATTATCCTATAAAATGCTACAAGAGATAGATACCAAAGTGAACACAAAACATAATATGATAAATATATAGTATGCAATTTTGACATTACAAATAGAATATTAAGGCACAATGAACACCATTACTTGGTCTTCCATAGTAGGAATGCACTGATTGATTAAAAAATTATACATGTTCAATATACACTTGTGTCCACAAGATAAGGGAACAAATACCATAATAATCGCCATATCTTCATGAAAACACAAACAATTAAAAAAAGACAATTGCAGGCAAATGATACACCTAAATATAGATAACACTATCACAAGTAGAACAATTCCATTACAAAAGAGATATACCACCACGAGGTGATAAAGAACAATAGCTTCAACTACAATACCCATAAGAAACCCACCCAATTCTAGATAAATACATGATAGAGTCTATAGAAAAAGATGCAATACAGATAGAATTTTAAAGAAAATGACCATTAGAACACCATGAGAAACTTGTACCAAAAAATATTCACCATTGAGTGCTACAACATAGACAATAATGTCTGAAACCAAAAATTTATAATCGGGTATGAGATCTGTTATTTAATAGAATAAAATGATTTGGTTTTTAACACCCAAATTTTACACCAATCTCACAAAATATGACAGATCTTGTGCACCTGATTTACTCAAAACACCACCATATAATATTGATTAAATTAAAAATGGATATAACATCATATAAATATAATTAAAAATTTAGTAGTATTTGTATACTTTTGTAACACATCTACAAGACTCAAATCAAGTAGAAATTTATGCAACTATACTTGAATATTACTGAAAACAACATCTGAAGAGCCAATAAATCCTAAGAAGAAATAAAAAATAATATTACTAATTTCCTTCATCCGGCTAGTTGAGGAGAAGTTGTCTATGACATCAGGAGGCACCACAGGTGTGCAGTCTGTTAGTGCTCAAGTTTTAGGATTACTGGCAAAAGGTGTGCGATCTCAAGTGTCAGGATTTTCCAGGAGTCATCCTCCATCATCCAAGGATGAACATTCCGAACAGAAGGAGAGCTCTTAGGGAAAAAATGTTTCTCGTAAGTAAAGGACATTGGCATATAGGGAGCGTAGTAGGCAGCGTGCTATACACTTTCACACAAATCGATCAGTGAATATTTCTCCGCATAACTCTTATAGGGACAGTTTCTAGCAGTCTAGTGCACCTCCAACTCCCCGTGGTTTCAATAGAGGGATTTGTTTCACTTGTTGTCAGCAACACGAGGGATTGTTCTTAGGAACCTACTCAAATGTCATTTCAAAGGCCAGCAACTTCAAAACCCACCATTGGAGATGCAGGATGATCTCATCGCATATTTGCTACAGTTTATAATCGTCAATTTGAGCATCAAGGTGTTCCTGTGGAGACATCAAGTCATGGTCGAACAAATTTCTTTGGAAACTCCACATGCTCTTTTGCATCAGGAGTTGATCCTAAAGGGTCACATCATGGAGCAGACAAGGGTCCAATGGGACCCGAGTGATGATTTTTCAACTTTTGGGAGGATGCAGCGTGGATTACAGAGTTATTTCCTCACTTGTTACAGGCTTCTAGGAGTAAGCCTGGGACAAGGGGGGAGGATGTAGTGCCCCTCCCAGATTCATTTCTTCTTTTGATGCCATGATAGACCTATTTAGACTTATTGGTGGTATCTTGATCAATACTTATGCCTCTATTTATGTTCTCGATGCTTATGATGGATGTTTTGATGACTACTTATGACTCTATTTCTATGATTCTGATGTTGCTAGATGCCTTATATAGACATATGCTATTTGATGACTCATGTGATGAGCCATACATTCTAGATTATTTGCTGGATGGATTTATATTGATGGATTTTATGCATTTGATAGTGCTATGTGGACTATATGAGTTATGATGATACTAACCCCTATTTGGTAATTATGGTTTCATTCGATTTATCGATGTGGTTGATGTGTGACTGCCTTCGTGAAAGGGATTTATCACTCATTGTGAGTGTGATAAGGTGTTGTGATTCTCTTTTTACTTGCCTGTTTATTATGATGGATATATGTTGTATATGTATCATTTTGTGGTTGTACGATTGTAAGTATTGGACATTGACTCCAACTGGCTTCACAGGTCTGAGCGTGTCCTATCCTAATGGCAAGTTGTCGAAGATGGCATGGGTTTCCTTCACACACTCTAGGCTTAGTTGTTCATTGTATTGGTTTGCACCACGATGCAAGTCAGTGATAGAGTCTAGTGTCATTGTTTCTCTCATCGAGTCGCCAGGTTATGTGAGCTTATGATTTCTATTTAGTTTGATTTATGGTATGATGTTATTAATTAAGTTTTGGATTAAATTATTTTATAGAGTGATTATTGTTTAATTATTTGTTTATTGATGAATATTTATTGTGAGAGTTGTATTTAGTCAATGGGGACTAATTTAATTACTCTAATTGATTTATTATTGATTTTGAGGTATCGTTTTATGGTTTATTTATTATTTATTTGATGATTGTTTATTGTTGATTTATTATTAATTTATGTTAATTTATTGTTGAAAGATTTATTTATTTATTGTTGTTTTTCTTTATTTAATTGATAATTATTATTAGTTTTTGATTTATTGGCTTTATTAAATTATTTATTGTTATTAATGATTTGATTATATATTTTTATTTGAGGATCCTATTTTTAAATCCTTATTCATTTAATTTCTTTAATTGGTTTTATTTGGTGATGAATTATTATTTAGTGTGTTTATATAAATATTACATTATCGGTATTTGCATATGTATTATAGTTACCTACCCTTGCATGTGATTGGTTAATTTTTATTAGGCAGGTAAATTATATGGTTTTGGGAATTTTCCGATTGGTTGCCCTTATACTATAGTTTTATGTTTAATTTTTATTTATTTAGCTTTCTGCAATTTTGTTGGGTTGAACATCCAACAACTTTTTGGGATTGGATTTTGGAATTGGATATGATTTGAGGATTGGATTGAAGCTTTGGATTGTTGGGGAATTTTCTACTTCAGATTTTCAATAAATTTTGAATTGTGATTACAGGTCTATTTGAATTTCTCTTTCGAATTTTTGGTTTTTGAAAAAATTGAATTCTCTATGTTTGTGAAATTGTTGATTGATATTTTTTTCTATGTGTTGGGTAAATTTGGGATTGAGATTTGCAGAGTTTAGCTTGCTTAATGAAAATGGAAAATTGATTAGGGAAAGTTGCAATTCAGTGGTTCAATCTTCTAAATTTTGTTGTAGGAAACATTATCATGTCTTCTTTGTGAATGTCTATGTATTAAACCTTTGTGTTTGAAGAGATTTTGGCTTGAGATTAGAATTGTTGACCTCTTGTGTTGAATCCTTTGAGACTCCCTCCTTTTAGAGTTTATCTTGTGGTTTATGCCTTTATGTGGTTGTCGGGAGATATTTGCAACCCACTATGACTATAAATTTGGAAGTGTAGACCCTTCCAAGTGTAAGAAAATGTTTCATTTGAACCTTATGAGTCTTGCATAGGCTTCTATGTGAGGTTTTAGGTATTGTTTCTCCTTCTTCCTTGTTATTATATCTTCTATGTCTCATATTAGACATTGTGGGAGATATAATTCCTTATGCAACTTTTACCAGTGAGAATGTTATTGATTTTTTGGTTGTCCTTGTCAGATATTGGATCTTCCAGTCCCTCTATTTGTAGTATGTGGGTCATTTTTGACCCATGAGTCTACCTATGCTAGTTACTAAGCTTTGCATCCTTATTTGGTGTGATTTTCTGTGTTTTCTCCAAAAACACTACAAGACCAACCATGGGTGCTGAGAGACATTACTATGGGCACTATGCTGCACCCTAGAGGTGCCATGGTATGCACCTAGGGCACTGGGAAACACACCAAGGGTGCAGAGGTCCTAAAACTCAATATGAAAGCCTAGTTACCAAAAATGTTGTAGAATGGACCCAAAACACTGCAAGATGGTTCAGAAATATTGCGTAATCTACGAGAAATGCCATCATACCTACCAAGGGCGCTAACCTAGAAACCAAGGGTGCTGGACTATTTCGGGGGTCCTAAAAACTCAGTTCTTGACCTATTTTGGTGTCTTTTTGGATTGTGTGAGTACTCCAGAGGCATGCACAGTCTATGTTGACATTCTAAAAGTTGCATTTGATGTGTTTTTATCCTTTATGAGGTTCCTTTTTCTCTGGTAAGAGGGTTAATGCCTTACCATTGAGTTTTTCATATGTGATATGTGGCTCCGACGAGAGGGAGAGACCCTCGTTGTTGAGAGATTGATTGTATGACTCTAGTGGGATGTGTCATGCCTCACTATAGAGGATTTGATATGGTTTTTATTCCTTTTATGGATTGCATTCATGATTGGCTTCTCCTTTGTGATGATTTGGTGAAGGTTATCTTCCATGTGTATGGCAGTATGTGCTCTTTCATGGGCGGATTGTTCTCAATTTGTTATGATTGTTTCTATGTCATTTGTGAGCCTACTTGATGATTGGATTATGTTCTTTGGTTGTATGTTTTATCCTAAGGCCTAGGAGCATGGTTAGGGAGAGTGAGCTTCCATGATTCTATCAAGGTCATGAGGAATGGAGTGCTAGGATTCCTTGTGTTGGGGAGTCGGGATCTAGACCATCTAGATAGCTCATTGGAGGTTATTTGTGATGATCAAGTGATAAAATAATAAATTAATTATAGGTGGGTTGGGTAGTAGTAACTCATTTAAATAGATAATAAGTTAGTTTGGTGATGCCCCATCTCATGGCCTAGAGTAGCTAGAGTGAGGTATGGGAAGATCTGGTAACCGGATAAGCCAAACTCCCTTGATTTCCTCAAAGGTTGAGATGGTTCCGCATGTGTATCATGGATGTCGGGACTGAGTTCTAGGATATTCTTTGATAGCATGTGATGACACTCTTCCCTACATGTGGGTCCTAGTTCCTTAAGTGTTAATTTGATTGATTTCGCATCTAGAGGGTTTATTGTTGCTTATCCATGTGTTGTGTTTGATCCTTGTTTCTTTATATCGTCATGTAGTTGTCAAGTTGAGCCCCTTGGTTGGTAGGTGTCAGCCTAGGTCTTGAGTGTAAGTTGGAACCACGTGTCATCTCCTAGCATGGGGGTAGTTCCTATTTGGTTCCACATGGTCAAGTGGCTGGATGCCTTCTTCCATTGGGATTTTGTTCATTAGATGCTTGAGTGTGTGGATTGGATTCTTGGATCCTTCATTGTGTGGATATTCTCATGGAGTTGATTTCTATGTATTGGAAAAGGAAACATTGCATCATGATGTATTGTATGTGTAAAAGAGATTATGTATCCTTTTATTATATATCTTCATGTATTTGTAAATAAAAATTGTATTAGGACATGATGTAGAGGATTAGGAGAAGTAATCATTGATTATTTTTTATGTAATGGATATTCTTATGTGATATGATTTTATGAATTCTATGTCGAAAAAGAATGAGCTAGCATATATGTATTTGTGTTGCATTTGTATTCATGATATGGAATTGTGAAGTGTAATCCTATGGAATGAATGATGGAAAGAATAGTAATGGTTGTCTTGAATCTCAATGAGTAAATAGGAGTTATCTAAATGAATGGTTTAGTACATCTATGATGATTTATGATAGATGGTAGTAGGAGTGGTTGAGAATATTTGATTAGTGTTTTAAAATGAACTTAAGGAAATGCAATGTAATAGAGTTATGCATGTGTTTTATTGTTATTCTAGTTACATGGAAAGTAAATGATTAGTTGATAATAGAATTATGATGATGTTATATATGGATAAGTGTTAGATTGGAATGATGTCAAGTAGTGACATTGAGATACCCTAGGAAATGGTTATGTTTGCATGAGTTACTTGGTGATATGTAGATGTTTAAATGTTTTATTCTTCTTGCGAATTATGATTCCATGGTTATTTTCATGTGAGTATATGTTATCTTGTGAATATTTAATGTTGTTCTTATGTATGTTAATGATAACATGGAAGTAATGGATGTTTTAAAAAAAATTATCTCCATTTGTTAGTAGATTTTAGAATATTTCTCTAGGGTATTTTGGTGGGCATTACAAGATATTAATGTTGATGTTAAAGTTAAATGACAACATGTTTTGAATTAGTTAAATGTAATAAATTAATATATTGGATGTCATTCAGGGAAATTGGATGCTTTTCAGCTGGCTACATAGGTATGAGTGTACCCTAACGGTGGTTATATGCAAGATGTCGCATTGGCCTATTATTTTAGCTCTAAAATATCATACTTAGTTTGTGTATGGTTTTCTATGTGATTACTAGTGCTATACCCTAGATACCATAGCTGGTAACATTGTGGAACCCTAACCCCTATGTGGATTCCGAGTAAAGAGTGTTTGAGTGCTTTTGTGCTAATTTATATTCCCTATGAATTAAATTGCAAATATTGAGTCGTATATGTTTAAATATGACTTAGTATACTTATTTTTATTGCAATTTGATCATTGGAGATAAATTTAGATTTTATGGAAATTTAAGTTTAATTATCAATTTATTTAAATGTTGATAGAATTTTGGCAGTTTAATGGTTATGTATTGTTTAGGGAATATTTTATGGGGCTTATTTATGATCATTTTAATATGCATTTAATTGAGTCAAATTTATGAATGTGGGAATTAAAAGATTCAATTATTTAATTTATATTATTTTGAAAATTCAATTGGGTTTTATAAAGGGAAAAAGTGCTCATTTGACACTTAGTCAATTTTGAAGTTTTTGGAGAGCATGAAACCCTCTTTGCGAATAAAATTATATAGTTAATTGTGGGAGAAATTGGGCACCAAATTGCATGGGATCGGTTGTATTTGGATAGGAATTGGGAAGGGAAGTGGCTTCTTCATTTGCATGATCTTTCATTGCATGTGTCCAAAGATCCATTCATTGCAAATTTTGGGTGGAAAAAGACGTATTTCATTGAATCTTTGTGTATGCTTCATTTTAATCTTTTAAAAAGCTTGGATTAGCATTGATAGCGTGTTACTACCTTAGTTTGCATTTTATTTTATTTGATTTGGTGATGTATTTTATTTTGTGAATTTTTATTAACTTTCCAAAATATGGGGTTATTATGCCAAAAATTTTAGAAATGATGGAAATGCCAATTTTATCTTAGAAGAGGGGTGTTGGACACTTTTAGAACCAAAGGGTATTCTTATATTTTTGAATTTTGAATTTTAAAATTTCCATGGTTTTTGAAGCTATTTTAATGATGGATTTTACTATTCACTAGTTTGAGAAATTTTGGGAAATGTTTAAAAGTGGATTTGGTGTAAAATTTTGATGGATTATTTTGTGGAATGATGCAATTTTAGTATGAATTTTTTATTTGGATCAATTTGGATCATGTTTCATGTGATTATTGTATTTTGTAAAAATTGGCTCATATTGTAATGTGATGTGAAAAAAACTTGTGGAAATTTGAGAAATTAATTATGGTTGATTTTGTTCCACATTCATTGGTGAATGTGACAAGCCTAGGATGTAGGTACTAGAGAGGGTTCATTGAGTGTCTCCCAATTTTGTCTTGGCCCAAAGTGACTATACGTGGTTATCGTGTGTGGGAGTCATTTAATCAAGTGAAAACTAATAAAACATGGGTAATTAACTAATCAAGAAAATGTCCACCCACAAATGTCTTGAGCACTAGTAAAGGCTAGGGATTTGACTGGGAATGCAAATTCGCTATGGAAGCTACTTACTTGCATGATGGAACAACCTCATCCATATGAGAGGGTCTTTGATTCCATGTGGTAGCTAATCTTGTGCTCTGTGATGACACTTCCTAACTAGCTCTCTAACATCTAGTCCTAGTATAGTTGAGTATCACCCGAAAGATGTATTGTTCCTTTCCTATTTGGTTTGGACTCCATCCTTGCATTTTTGAATGTGTGTATTCTTTGTGCTTAGAATTTTTATGCCTTCTTTTCCATGAGACTTGCATGTGTGATTCGTTGGTAGTTCTTGTGGTGATTATACCCAATGATTTGTATTATTTTCCTCCATTGGTGATTGTGCCCATGTGAGTGTTTGGTGGTGTCATTAGTGTCCATGCCCAATGAGGATTTGTACTATCCCTTGATGTTATTGATGAATTCCTTATATGATACGTATGAGTGTGTATAATTATATATGGTGTATGTGCAAGCCCTCTCCCTATATGTTTTGTATGAGTGTTCTTGTGGCCAATGTGACTATCTCCTAACACAAAGAGAGTGGATATTTTGATTCCACGTAATGCCCTACAAGGGAACCTCGAAGGAATAACAACTAATAAACCAAAACAAGGAATTTTTTTATTTAAAATAATCATAATACATTAGCCATCTTTTAACTCAATACAACACTAAGTAAATTTATTACATAACATAGGTGAATCATAACAATGTCTATTAGAAGACTTAATCACAACTCATAACAATCCTCTAAGGGTTCCCTAACATCGCTAATAAGCATAACTTACTAACATGCATTAATCATCACTAAGTTAATCACATGACAATAACTTTAATTTATCACATAAATATTCCTAATAGGATACATCGACTTAGCTTAATTAGATAAACTCTTAATCATTAATCATATTACTCATCATATAAAGGCCTATGCTAAGTTCATTTTAAAGCACCAAATGAAAGATTCTTATGATAACCTTCATCAAGAATAAGAACATACATATAATCCACATGAGTACATTCACTTACAAGTTATCCATTATTACAAATACATCTATCATAATAGTACTATTACAATCCTTTCCACTGGGAGTATCCAATTACAAATATCCTTTCAATTACATATTCTTTTACATCACTTCTGGAAGATACATATGAAATACAATTATGATGGTAGAACAATCTACATCTAAATACAAAAATACTGGAATACAAGATAAGATCCATCTAGTTGCATACAAACCTAAATTCCCAAAACCCCAATGGATGGTAAATACTACCACTTGACCATGTGGAACCCAGAGGTCCACCCCCCATGTTAGAGATAGGCACAAGGATAGGGATAAAATAATTGAACACACACCATAACCAAGATACATAGGTCATCACTGCACAAGATAAGAAAGTACGGATAACGAACAAAGAACTTCCAGAGACAACAAAAATATTTCCAAAGTAATATTAGCAACCAAAATCTTCCAAAGTAAGGAAACAACCAAAAATATTCCAAAAGACTTCAAAGGTCCAAAAGAACATCAAACTTCTAGCGGCTTCCACATAAAAACTAGCACAATAGGTTACTAGGATACATGAACTAAAGAGTGTCATCACATAGCCTCAACATGGTCTATCATGGTAGCCTGACCCTCTCCTAACTTCAGATCTCGACCCCCATGGAGAACTCAAGCGGTATCATACAATCCTTTCCTAATGATGATGTATTGCACGACCATGCTAGTTCCTAACATCTCTCCAAACGGACAAGCCTTCCCAATCTCATCCTTTGTCTATGCAAGCACACAAGGCCATGAGTGGGGCACAAAAAAATATCTTATTAGTGTGCAAACCCAACCCAAGGTTTTATTAATGTTATATATTATTATTCTACTCTCCTATGGGTTATCCTGGCAACCACTTTGGGCCCTAACCCCCACAAATAGCCACTCCCCCTTAATGCACCTAGATAACCTATCCTATATGGATCAAAATAAGCATCATGAAACATATGATATACAAATGGGAACATCGAGAATCCATATACATGAATAGATTGCACAATCTAAAAATATGACTTCCAAATGAAGACCAATCACAAGGTCAAGTCTCGAAACTGAATCATAACCTCAAAATAATTGTTCCTTTTAACAAGACAAATTAGGAAAGGGCATATGAACACCAATCCAGCCAAATAAGTCCAATCAGACACAAAAATCCAAAATTGACAGGGTATACAGTCACCCTAAGCCTCTGGAACTAACCGACAGTCCAAATTGACCAAAACTGCAAACCAAATCAAAACCTAGAAAACTTGCACAATTGGTTACTAAACCTACATAGTTAGGCTTCTGATGTTCTAAAATTGAAGCTTAGAATTATGCAATTGAAGCCCTGAATGAGTATAATTGAGCTTTGTAGTTGCTAAAAAAATGTAGAAAAATAAAGGTAAACAAAACATAAAGGCTCCAAACTAAAATCTGACAAAAACCCATTTGAATAGGGCCTAATTACATTGCAAAAACTTAGAAAAAATAGATATAGGAATTCATATAGGGTTTATAATCAAACACAAAGAAAAAATGATCAACTGAAATAATCAATTTCCACACCTGATTTAAGCATATTGTAATCACTCTCAAAGCATGAATAAATAGCTAATTTCAAACAAGAAGCATAATAAAAACAACATTCCCAAATCCACCTTATAATCGATTTTAATCAAAACTACAAATAAAACTAAAATTGAAGTCGAGGAATAGGAACCTACCTAGAAACCCATGAAGAAAGATAGGAGAAAAAGAGAAAATTTGTAGATGAATCTCTGAAACACAAATCATCTTCCAATCAGCAACAAAATTAGAACAATCAAGCCCAAAGAAATCCAATCCAAGCTCCAACCAAAACTAAGAAAAGAAATCCTCCAATCAATACAAAAAAACTACAAACCCTTCTCCAAAATTCACAATCCAATATTCCCCTTCAAAATTCTCCACAATTCGCAATCATAATTCTTCCCCCAAAACTTCATGAAAAGAAAACCATAAAATAAAATTCTCATAACGAGAATATATACAAACTCAACTACAACCTAAATAAAGCTTCACAAAAACATGCACAAAAGAAAACCAAAACCCTAGTTCAAAATCATAAAATATATTACTTAGAAACATTAAATCAATAATATTAAATTAATTTCCAAATAAAAATCCTTATAAAGCAATCAAACAATAATATTTAAATATTAGAACATCGATTAAAAACTACCCTAAAAATAGTCAACTCCCACTCAACATCATGCAAAGAATAAATAATTATTTCCAACTAAAAATATAATTATCCACCAAAAAAGAACAACTAATTCCACAAACTAGAACAATCAACTCCACAATAAAGCATAATTTCCACTCAAGATAACTCCCAAACTAAAAAAATTCACATGCACAATAATAAATCATTTAATAAATAATATCCAATAATAGGAATATATTTATTAAATAAAAAACATAATTAAAATAATAATAAACAATAATTAATTATAATTAATTTATAACACTCGAGTTATAATAAATGTTAATAAGTAAGATAACCTAAAATCTCACACTCAAGTAAATCATAAAATAATACTAATATCAAAACAAGACTTACCACCACAGACAAGAAGGTGATCAAATATTGTCTATATGACAAATTTGATGAGATAAAAATAAAGACTAGTGTAGGCACCTAAAAATGGTCAACGCTTGCGAAGTCATACTTTAACATTTGCACATTGCCTCATTTTAGGTTTTTGCATTGCATTAACATTTCTCCTATGTCACGCACTTGGTCTTTATCATTTACGAGCATCGAGTCATTCTTCTGCATTCTTCATCTGTCTCACTTTCGAATTTGGTCTTGTCAACAACAATCTTTAATCATGATTTTGGTCGATCTTTGTCCTTTTGTCAATCTTGTCATATTGCGATCGATTCGTCATCGATCCTTGTCCTTTTTCAATCATGTCAATTTGGTCAATTTGTCATTGATTTTTGTCAACCAATCTCAATCAAATCATTTATCAACACTGGTCATTTATCAATTCAAAATCATGATCGAATCGACATTAATTATCTATCATCAAGACCTAATTGTCATCCTTGCATTTCTAATTCATCTTCCAAGGTTTTATGATTTATTCATTTAATCTTGTTTGGCATTTTCCCTCTAGGTTAAATAATTTATTTATTTATCCTAAGTCTTCTTGTCACAATTAAATGTTTATTTAATTGGCTAATTAATTCCTCCTATTTTTGTAAATTAATTAATGAATGAGAAATTATTAATTAATTTACCTATTTTTCATCAATTTTCTAATTTCCAAGTCATCATTTCCAACCTAATTTTCTAAATTCTCCAACCAATGGTCCAATTTCAACAATATGTCCAACCGACTATCAAGTATCAACAACAAACTCAATGGACAACTCAGTATCAACAACAACAACCAAACATTCAAAAACAAAGGTTGCAACACACACCAACCCAAATTTCAAACATGTCGGAACAATTGAACCAAATCCAATATCAAAACATGACATCAAACCAAAAACAAGTTCAAATTCCAGATACAACTATGTCAAAACCTCGAAAGAAAGGTGGCTTTATTGCAATGTTCTTAAGGAAACGACCAAGTGAGTTCTTTGAGGAAGATCAAGATAATACAACTATGTCTAGCAATGCCTCATCCCCTCACAAACAAATTGACTTTCCAGTGGCATCTATCCCTACACCTCTAGAAGTTTCACAAGAACCTTCCATATTGTCCTCATCAAACAATACACCCAAGGATGCAATTACCCAAGAGCTATCCATAATTGATTGCCAAGATAATCCAATTCATGATGCACATCCTTGTCATGTTTCAGATATACTAGACCCAATGCCACCATGCACTTTATATCCATTACCTATTTTAGAGGACCCCATTCAAAGTCCCTCTTCCTCATGTTCAAGCATTGATTCCTTGCCAAAATCCATCACAAATGTTCAAAGTGCATCTCCTTCATGCCAAAACATTGATTCCTTGTCCGAATCCTCCATGCATATCCAAAGTCTAACCCCATGTCAAGAGGATAATTTAGAGCATGAAGAAATGAGTCCTCAAGAAAATCAAGATCAAGATCTAGAAACCTTATCATCCCATCCAATTGTTGACCAGGACTCCATGTTCCCAGACACTCATGATGATTCCCCTATTCTTGTCCATCCTATCCAAAGCCCTATTGGCACTCCATTCCCCGAGCAAGATCAAGATATCCCAGTTCATCCAATCCCAAACGATCCCCTTCCATTTCATGAACACAATGTCCTTTCAAATCCCATTGACATTCCACTTCCTAAGAAAGATCAAGATATCCCTTCCATCCTTTCCGATGATCCCATTAAAAGTCAAGAGCAAAGCAATTTTAAAGAGGAATCCAATGATCTTCCTCCTTGTCAAGATCAAATTATTCCTTCAGATCCTCCACAAGATCCTTTTGTTCCTCCATCTCCTTGTCCTAATTCTCCATATACACTCCAAGATCTCATTCCTTTTGATGATCCCATTATTCCTCCCATTCCATCTCTTGAAGAGCCTGTCATTGAACCATGTCCACCACACAATCCTAGTCTCCCACATGATCCTAATCCCCCTCATGATTCTAACATGTTAGTGCAAGATGTTTATGAACCCTCGACATGCATAATGGGTTCTTCCACTTTGGTCCAATCCGATCTATTTCAAGATCTCATTATTTCTCTCATATCATATCCACCTCATAATGGACTCGCGTCTTCTTCCCAAAGAAAAGAGTATCCTACAAGTCAAGATATTCATAAAGGCAAAGGAGTAGATCTTCACAAGCAAGAACCCCTTCATGTTAAAGAAGATCTTAAGGGGCATGTCTACACAACTCACTCTCAAGACGTTGGTATCCCTCCATCACAATCCAAACATATCCCTTCTCCATCATCCCTTCCATCCATCTTAGGTCCTTATATCCCTTCGTCCTCTATGCAAGGTCAACAAAGGCACACATCCTTGAGTAAATTTCATCAATCCAAGAGAAGTCCATTTCATTCATATCCATCCATGCATTCATTTCCCCCTCCAACCAATTTGGATGCCAAGTATAAAAGTCATAAGTCTAGCAATCCACATGTATTCAAGGATCAACATGTCCAATATAATTGACATGTCAAAACAAAGAAAAATATGATCTATAAAGAAAAAGAAATATCCAAAAGGCCACAAAGGCCCACTGAGCAAAATAAAGCAAAGCCAAAATATATATGGGTTCCTAAATCCCTTGTGCAAGCAATGCACTCCAAGGAACCACAAAAGCATGAAAAATCAAAAACCATGTGGATCCCTAAGAAGCTCCTTGAAGCACAAAAAGAAACATCCAACTTGGCATCCAAAATTGCTATTCCTCCATCCAAACCTTCCAAGTTTATTCCTTCATCACCTTCTTCATCCATTTTGGGCCCTTATGTCCCAAAATCCATAGCCTTTCCTCCATCCAAATCTCAATATCCAAAATACGTCTTTCCTCCATCAGTCCATCACCCCTCAAGGTGTGTGCCAATGTTGATCTTGCCTTCATTTCCATCCACTGAAGCCCAATTCTTCCAATACCCTATCCATCATCCAATGCATATTTTCCATCCTTCGATCCCTTTGATCCAATCCTTTGCATAAATCCTCGCCTTAGTTTCATCTCTTTTTCCATGTCCTTATCCTACCAACGTCTTTGAGCATACTTTTAAAGGTCATGGTCCATTTTTGTTTTCAAGGCTATTATCCAAACAAAAGAGATGTTTGAGTCCTTCTTCCATCCCCTATCATGTGTCCATCTTCTATTGAAAAGTCAAAATCAAAAAAACAAAAAAAAAAAGTGAAAAAAAAAAAAGACAAAAGAAAAAAAAAGTAAAGCAAAAATAATTCATCCACTGTTGAAAAACTAGCAAACAGGTGCCTTGGGCAAGTACCGTGATGAAAACCTGGCAAACAGGCATCATGCGTAATTTATGAACTTCTTGCACACTACACTTGGGGGCAGGTTTCCTCCTTCATATCCTATTGCCCTTCATTATCCTATCACACCATGTCATTACCCTTCATATCCTATTCTCCCTCATGTCCAGTTTCTCTTTCCACCTTTGATCTTGACAAGGCTGAGGATCGTCATGAGCATCATGCATCTTGTTTGCTGCTTTTAGTCCATCATAGCTTTTGGTCTTTATCCATTTGCTTATTACAACCTTTCATCCATATTCCCTGGCTTATTGCAACTTTCTACCATTATCCCATAGCCAATCCCGACCTTCAGTCCATGTCCCTTATCCATTCTTGGTCTTGCTTATCCTATCCATATCTTATCACTATCCATACACTCTTTTTCATTCCTTGATCTTGATCTGACGTAAGGACGTGAAATGCAAAATTTAAACATGGTTTCAAAAACCTCTTGACATGTCCCTCATGCCATGTTCCTACTTTACATTATCATATCCAGTCTCTTGTCCCATCACGCCATAGCCCTTGAAACTTGCATCCGTATTGTCTCCATAATAAAAGGCCTTTATCTTCCTTCTATCAACCAACATTTCAGCAAGCCTATTTATTCACCTATCATATTCCTTTCCTTGCTAGACACTGGGGGCAAAATCTCTAAAAAAGTCATAAAAATTGAAAAAAGTCCTTAAAAAAAGTCTTAAAATTTGAAAAAAGTCCTGAAAAAATCTCATAAAAATTGAAAAATGTCATGAAAAAATCCTAAAAATTTCAAAAATGTCCTGAAAAAATCCATAAAAATCATATAAAGTCCTGAAAAAAATGAACAACAAAAAAATTGTAAAACTCCAAATCCAAAAAACAAACATTTTGCAAATAATTATTCCTTTTGTGCATTAGACAGCTCACTGAGTATACATCCAACAACTCGCAATCAAACATTGTGCTTTAATGAAATCATGCTTTAACAGATGACCTTTTTCAATCAAATCAAACATTCAAACTGACCAAAATTGTCTTATCAATCAAATATCAACATCAAAATCATTTGTCCTTGTCTCTACTATCATGGGTCTTATACAGGGTGTGGTATACTCGAAACTAGACTATGTCCTGTCTTAGACGGGGTACTGCATTCCCTAAAACCAGACAACATGATTGTCCTATCAACACTTTCAACTTTTGACAATGAAGATCAAGATGTTTGTTTGATTTGTTGGAATTTGTGCATCTTATCTTTTTTATTGATTTATCTTCAATCATGTTCCTATGTTGCTCGATGATGTCACTGAGTGATTTAGAGTGACCAGGATGGTTCATGGTTCCTTTCTTTTTTGTTGTGATTGTTGTTTGTCTGCAATGTGTCTGTCTTTTGCAAAAAAGGGTTGCATTTCAGCTCTGGCCTTCAATGCCATGATGCTAAGCATCCGTTTTGCTACATTAAATAAAGGTTCTCACCTACAAAGTGCATTACTGAAAGCAAGTTTTTCTTCATCTCTACTTGTCCTCTGTGTAATTTCTTCTTACTAACATTTCTTTCGTCAATCTTGGCAGTCCGTTCGAACCTATCATCTTCTGTCATTCTTATCGATCAATTGGCCTCTTCTTTTCATGTTTCCGGCCAATTCCTCGAGGGGGCATGCATATGTCATTGTTATTGTCTGGGGCATTTTCATTATTATTCTTTGAAACAACGCTTAAAATTGCATTGTCTCAAAGAGGGGCAAAATGTAGGCACCTAAAAATGGTCAACGCTTGCGAAGTCATACTTTAACATTTGCGCATTGCCTCATTTTAGGTTTTTGCGTTGCATTAACATTTCTCCTATGTCACGCACTTGGTCTTTATCATTTACGAGCATCGAGTCATTCTTCTGCATTCTTCATCTGTCTCACTTTCGAATTTGGTCTTGTCGACAACAATCTTTAATCATGATTTTGGTCGATCTTTGTCCTTTTGTTAATCTTGTCATATTGCGATCGATTCGTCATCGATCCTTGTCCTTTTTCAATCATGTCAATTTGGTCAATTTGTCATTGATTTTTGTCAACCAATCTCAATCAAATCATTTATCAACACTGGTCATTTATCAATTCAAAATCATGATCGAATCGACATTAATTATCTATCATCAAGACCTAATTGTCATCCTTGCATTTCTAATTCATCTTCCAAGGTTTTATGATTTATTCATTTAATCTTGTTTGGCATTTTCCCTCTAGGTTAAATAATTTATTTATTTATCCTAAGTCTTCTTGTCACAATTAAATGTTTATTTAATTGGCTAATTAATTCCTCCTATTTTTGTAAATTAATTAATGAATGAGAAATTATTAATTAATTTACCTATTTTTCATCAATTTTCTAATTTCCAAGTCATCATTTCCAACCTAATTTTCTAAATTCTCCTATATTCCTAAATGTCTATTTCTATTTCAAATTCTTGTCATAAATCTTTGCATAGCAATTTGTCATAAATCCTTGCATAGCAATTTGTCATAGACATGTCATAATTTTGCTATTCTTGATTTCAATTTCTATTCGAATCTCTTTCATGCTAATTTTTTCATTTCTCCAATTTCTCTATAAATTGGATGATTTTCAATCAAAGCTAGATCCTTGATTCTTGAATCCGAATTCATATCAAATTACCGAACTTACGCTTCTAGTACTCTTGAGCTTTTCATCAATCTTGCTTTCAATTGTGTGAGCACTTGTAGGTGAGATCCACAAACCCATTGAAGAGGAAAGAACAACAATGGAGCCGCATGGAAGAAGCATATGGTTTGCATGATATTTTCTTTTAAATGCTTTGTTTTCATACCTCTATTGAGTGTGCTTAGAATTAGGTTCATTTGCAATGAGTGTTCCTTTTGATTGAGTTATCATGTCTTGTGTTTTGATTGATCTACTTATCTTGTGATGATTCCTAATTTCTATGCTACAACTAGATAATTGTCCCTAGTAGAGGATAATGGCTAGGACTAGGTACATTTTGGGCCTTGTACTATCTCCTATACCACAATTGATATTTAAAGACATGCTAAAACCTATGGGACCAGGTGGATTTGATGTCTGGTACCTACAACATTCAATGAAAAATCTATCAATCACATCGACACTTAAAACCACCCTTCGACTCATCAATAAGTGTAGGCCACACCACAAAACTCAACAACCTCTACCTCATCTCAAGGCAACCCAATACAAAACTGTGCCCTCAATGATCTCTCCTTAGACCAAGGCACTATCTCAAAGGGATTCCTCCTGAATTAAGGGAAGGAAATACCATCCTAAAAAACACCATCATGCTCATCAAGATCCCATTATAATTCAGAAGGAATCTCACTTATTCCTCCATAACACTACAAAAGATACGATTCCTTACAATATCTTCTTCTCAATAAAAACTAAGATTGATGCAAAGGTACTCAAAGGCACGAATAGCTCTAACTAAGGGAACTTACCATCCCTACACAATGTCAACCATACCTTTAGTCATGGAATTTGTGTCTAAAGTGACAGATACAATACCTATAAGCAACAAAATATTAAGATCAATGGTACCATATACACCAATACAATCACACCAAGAGCATCAAGCATAAGGAAATGCACAATCTCAAACTACACAAGGAGAAATAGGCATACTAGGAAAATTAAACCACACCAATTCATCCACTAACAATAGGGTTTAACAAGAAGAATTCACATGATTTTGTTGGTACCAACACAAGCTCATGCAAAAATAGAGTAAGAACAATGAAAGGATACTACTATATTTAGTTCATAATTCAATCACATGGTAGGAATTGCCATAAGAATAATACAACATCAAATACACACTTCATTAGACTCTGACATGGGCATTCATGCTTAAGCATTATCACCTAAAACATGCAGTTAACCATCACTAAAGACAAAATTTATAATTCATCATGATCTTCCCTAATGCGATATTATAATATTCACATATGTCTAGTCACACATTTCTAACCATTTCATATAGCCAAAAAATTTCAATCACATTCAATTATAAAAAACATCTTTTAATCCTTTTGTTGAATTACAATTATATCTACTCAACAATCACATGTGGTACAATCTCTGCGATGTCCTCCCTTGTACATACTATCGGAGGCTTATAATGAACATGATAGAAAATAATAATTATCACACAAACATGACCAGCAACATCAAATATTTAGAATAGCCACCATGAGATTTGACAAAGAGAAAACCCAAGTGGGGGAATTCATCATTTCAACATTAAATCAAGAAGTGCACGCAATTTCAACAATAAACTAAGTGCAACAAATGTCACAAAATAGATAGATAGAAGAGTTTAGTGACTAATTCTAGGCATAAGAACATTCAAAATTCAATGCTAGCCCATGCAACATAGGAAACAACTCACCAAAACCACGATAAGTCATCAATCATAAACAAATTTTCACATTTCTGAGTGACCAATATCAACCACATATGAACGAGTAACTACTACACAACACCCAAAGATACAATATATAGGATGCATTAGAGAATGCAAACTAGACACATCAACAATTGAGTCATTCTATACTTCATTTTTAAGCAACCATGATTTCAACTCACTTGCAATCATGTTACAATTCTTAATGCAATGTAGTTCCTTTCTTATGTAGTATTATGCAATCATTTTTTTATACAAGCCAATATATGTAGAGGGTCATGATGCTATGATCACAAGATAATACATTAATGCATGACATTGTTGGAATCAAGGAACACTCAGAGGGGGGGGGGTGAATCAGTTTTCTACAATATTTAACATTATTAATCTAATTCTTCAACCATCTAATCCAAATTAACAAAAGAAAGATACAAACACATAAAGCAAATATCCACAACACCATAACACTAGATTTATACATGGAAAATCTAGTTGAGGGAAAAACAATATGGTCTCAAATTACAATGAGGGCTACAACCCTAGAAGGCTCACTGCCTTACAAATGATTACAAAGATAATTGGAATGTCTGAACTAAAAAATAGCATCTACAAATGCCAGGGTACAATTATGGTTAAGCACAAAACACTTAATCACATATTGCTCTGCCACATTGCTCTGTTTTGTTGTTCTTCAATATTCCAAAGCAGAAATCTTTCACTTGCGCACATGAAACTGCGCATAATCGCTCACAAATACTTTTCACACAACCACCGATATCAAAAATGATAATATCAATCACTCTTATATATCCACAACATGAAATTGGGTCTTTTATATGTCGACCCAAAATGCATAATACACAAATGAAACATGTTCTCCAAGTCAGTTGAATTTAAACCAAAACAATCATGCAAACCAAAAGTAATTGTCCACATGCTACCAAAATTGTCTAGCAACATTCCACGATCATAATATGAGCACCCAAATCAATCCACATAATCCACATAGTGATTTCTCACACATGTCGACCATACCACATTATTCATCCTAAAAACTTGTACATGAAATCTTCCAACTCACTCAAGAATCATTATCAGAGGCTAAGATCATGGAATAAGGTACTAGATACATCTATTAGGCTTTGCAACACAAACTATTCAATTGAAGTGAAGTACCGACCAAAATGCTAACCTCTTCCGGATGCCCTATTCTAGCTCATCGGACTTAACTAAATCTTTATTTTATCTTCTGATAGGATCAAATCACACACTGTGGATATAATCTCTAACTTGGGTTGCCATCAATGACAATATTTGATGCTCAATGCAGTGTCTCAGTCCAACAATCTCCCCCTTTGGCATTGATGGCAACACTTACTGAAAAATGACTAAGTGTCAAAATCAGTACCAATATATGTACACTACAAAACTCAAAATCTCAAAATTATAGAATTCCAGAACCCCCCCTAAGATGAATACAACATGATTCACTTCCCTTCATTCCCCTTTAATATCAATGGCAAAGGTGGGGATCCAGATGCCAAAATTCAAGCCAAAATTCTATATACAGAAACATATACACAGACTTTACTATCTTACAAAAACTTAAAGATATCTACAAAAGTGTTTTTCAATGAATTTAGATGGATTTCCCATCCCTTCTTGAGACACTCCAACATTGATATGAGACCACTGAAGAGGTATGCTTGTGTTTTTGCTGACCTGAGATCATAGGGGTCTTTTGAGCCTAAGGCATCGTGTGCTTCCTTCAAAGAAATGAACATTGTGTCCATCTTGGGAGTGATTAAACCTCAAAGTTCACCAATCCTGCCTATAACTTTTTCTTTATCATGACTTAAGCTCTTGACCTTGTCAAGTAATGATATCACCTGATCTTCATGTCTAGCTACAAATATTGACAAAGGATCAAAAGATTGTGATATACCTGTCACTGTTTTCTCATTCTCCACAATTTGTTTTTCAATATCTGAAACAAACTTAGAAGATGATAAACAAGACTTGTAGAAATTTCCTCCTTCTGATAAGGCATCTTGGATACTTTTTACACATTAGTCTAACAAGCTTCTATCATTAGCAATCATTTTCTTCAATGTCTTGAATCTTTTAGCTTCAAATTTATTTTTAGCTTTGATCTCGGCTAACTTTTCTAATGATTCAAAATGGGTACTCACCTAATTGATCAAACTATTCAGCTAGTCAGAAGGGGAATCTGATGTATTCTTTTGAAAGGCAGGCATTAATTTTTCAAGGATGTCAGATGCAAGACTCGGTAGCTTACTATCCTCCATATGAGATTTCAAAATTTCCTTTCTATCCTTAGCTTGTGAAAGTGTTGCTAATTTTAGTTTCTGGATAGGAGAGAGGGTTGCTAGATTGATGGGCTCCCGTGATAGTGATGGATCATCAAAAATCTAGTTGTCCTTCTCAAGGAATTCCTTTACATCCTCAACAATGTCTCTTGGCTCAACCTTTGCACTCTCTACATTAATTTTTTCCTTAACCTCTTTTAGACCTGTATCATCAACAACCGGAGCTTGAGTCTCCATGGGTTGATCTAGAGGATTCTATGTATCCTCACCCTTATTATCTTCCCCCCACTTATCCTTAACATCATCTTCCTTCACTAGATCACTTTCATCAGCATGATCATCTTTGGGTTGTTCTTCTTGTGATGCGGGGATAGATGATACAACATCATATTGATTTCTTTCCAAAATTTGGCTTAAGGATTTTCTCTTTATCCTCTACTACTTCATCAGTTAGACCAATCAAAAGCTTATTAACTCTAGTTTTTCTTCTAAAGTGTGGCTTAGCTTCTTTAAGTATTCTGTTTATTTATGTAACTGCTATTACTGGACATAAATTTACAATTACATACTCTCTTAACCTTTCATCTTCCTTATTTGCAGTCTGTCTCCTCATTTCCAAAATATCATACAAACCTTTTGGTATCTCTGACATTATTTCTATTAGAGTTTTACTGTACACATTTAAATATTTAATAGTAGATTCCTCTAATACCCTTTTTCCATTATCATCAAAATTGTCATACCATTCAGACATTGGCTTCAAATTTCCATTCTTGACAACTTCATTCACAATTTCATGTAAAGACATAAGAGGTTTGATTGTAAATTTTGCTTGCTTAATTACATCATCTATTCCAGAGGTTTTTTTTTTCTTGCTTGGCTTCTCACCACTAGATGGCTTCTCCTTAGCAACTTTAGTAGCTTTAGTCCCTTTTGCCTTAACCTTCCTGATTGCATCATCGAACTCTGTCTCCTCATCATCCTTTACAAACATAAATCCTACTTCTTTTTTTCTTCACCACCAAATGATTTGGATGGAGATTTAGTTGTTCTTGTAGGCTTCTAAGTACCAGAGGAGGGTGCAGAGCTCCTTGATGGTTTGGGCTTGGGAGCATAAACTTCTGGTTTGGCCTTCTTCTCCTTCATAATCTACTCTTCAGATAGGATATTTCATTTTCTCACCTCCCGGACTTCCTCCTTAGAGATGACAATGCTCTTTGCATAAGCTTCTACTTCCTCACCTTTGGAGTAATTTCAAGCCCTTTGAACTCCTTGTACAATTTCAAATCCTTCTTTGTGAAGGTGCCAAACCTCTCCTCTGATGGATCTACTAGTTTTCTCACGAGGTGTTGTGCATAAAGCTCAAGAATTTATTCATCCACCTCATACCCTATGGGCATGATCCATGAATTTCTCAGTTACACTGCTTCCATCAATGATTGGTCTGTGTCCACCATGAAATAGACTGTGTCATGATACTTCTCAACTATGGACTTAGGGATTCTTTCCCTTTCCTTCATTGCACTTTAAAAATTCTTAAAATAACCCCATAGAGTGGCTTTCCATGTCTTAATGTCTCCAATGCTACGAAGAAAATGTTTAATCTAGATGGCTATCGGTTTGTCATATGCCCACTGCACTTGACCTATTCTCGATACTTCATTCATGAAGAAAACGTACAGACACAGAATTAAGGTTCCAAAATTGAATGGATACTTCTTGTCTTGTTTAATCTTCTACAAGTTCTTCATCATCTCACTCCAGAGTAACTCACATAAATCATATTTCTTGTTTTCCTAGAGCATCTCATACACATCATAGATAGTTATTTCAGAGACAAAATTTTCCCTGTTGGAGCTATAGATCTTATATCCTATCACCATGGAGGAAAAATAAACATCATATTCAATAATATCACTTATAGTCATTGCCCTTTTATCAAATTGTGATTTGGTTGCATCAGTAACCATTTGATTCTTCATTATCCTCAATGAGGGTAAGTCACTGATTGAGCATAGACCGGTAAAAACCTTAATAGCATTCTTTGTGATCTTGAACAGCTTGTTCAACCACATGAATTCATCATGCATTCTACTCAACACGTACCAGACCCACTCATTTTCATCAAATGATGGAAATCTAACAAATTGCAGAAACCTTTCTCATCTAGCAGTTTGTTATTGTAAAGATTCAGTAAATGAGAGCTTCCTAACTCCTCGATGAGGCAATGAGTATAAACCCTAATATCTTTGATATGCAAGATGTCGTATGGGATAGATGAAAATGCATTGTTTGGATCATCTTTGATAGAGATAAAAGGATGTTTCTTGAAGTTGGGTTGAGCTCTATCAGTAACATCAACAACTAGTGGGGTTGCAATTCCAGAGGTAGCCATTTCAGAAAATTCAATTTGAAAAGTTTCACCGATAAATACCTTTTTCACCAAACTAGGGTTTTGCATGGCAAATCTTCTTGTGGCTTTGATCTCTGAAAAATTCTGATTGCAGAGCTCTCTTCTCTTCTTCTCTTCAAATTCAAAGTGAGAAATGAAATGATTAAGTCACTTTTTATCTTCCTCACACCTAATTTTTTGGTGAAATAAATGCACTTTTCCCTAGTCTTCTGGATACTGAACGTTTTTAGAATACCTCACCAAATTCATCAGCAGATTAACTTCATTACAGAATTATTTCCAAAAATCCTTCTGATACATATGTAATCATCAAATACAACTTCTGCAACCTATCAGAATCAGACACAGATCTCAAACAGGGGGTTTATAATATTTTCATGAAAAAGTTCCCCAATGTCGGATGCCTTAGCTTAGTTACCAAATGAAGTTCCAACACTGAAATCGGGTGTGGACCCACTCCCTACATCATTATCACTCTTCTTCACCGATGTCTTCTTCATTTGATCGATGATAACTTTTACTTTTGCTTTGCCTTTCTCATCTGCCTTCACATCCTTGTTCTTGTCTATCGGACCACTCCTATTCATATTTCTTCTTCAGCAATATCTTGCAATGTGATCGGATTTGTTGCAAGCATATAAAGGAACATTTCCTTGCATATGCCTAAAATTTGTCTGATTTTCTCTTGATCTACATTTATTAGCAACATGTCTGAACCTACCACATGCATAGCATCTAACATTCCTTTTATTTTGAAAATTGTTCATCACACTTCTACATTCATTTGACTTATGTTCATACTTGTTAAATTTAAAACATTGACTAGAGAAAGATGGACCATTATTATTCATCCTATTTCTGCATTGACTAGCCATATGACCAAATTTATTGCAAAAAAAAAAGTTACCATTGAACTTATAAGAATTAGGTTGCCTTACTGGAGGCCTTCTAGAATTGTTCTTCTGATGTGCTGATTTCGTATTGCCTTGACCAGATCTAGAGCTTTCACCTTTCTCAAATCCAATACCTCTCCTGTCATTAGCATTCTTCTAGCTTTTAAGCATCTCATCAAGTCTAGCTGAACTAATTCTAAACTTTTCCTTATACTCATATGCAGCTTTAAGATCATATTTAAGAAGAAGGATCTTCTTTCCAAGGTCTTCCTCATGTTCTCTGGATTCTTGAAGGTCAAGCTTCAATTGGCCATTCTCACAATCAAGTCCGCAACATTCTTTAGATTTATATTTCAGGGACTAAACAAGATTCTTGTCATTCTCCTTCCTCTCCTCCATCTCCTTTGTCAATTTCATCACAATAGATTCCATCTCATTCTTTTGAATTGTATTATCTCTAGAAAGTTTCTCATGCTTTTATGTCTTTTCTTTCAGGGCTTGGTCATCAATGCTTTGGCTCTCTTTCTCCTTTAGCTTATCAACAAGTTCCTTTCTCTTTTCTCTTGACTTGTTCCACTGATCTTTCAATGACTAAATGAATTTATCAGCATCCTTAATATTTTCTTTCATTTTTTGGACCTCAGCTTGTGATTGATCAAGATCCTTAAGTGCCACAATAAGTTAATGTTGAAGACTACAAGAATCCATTGATTCACTTTCTTGGATCCTCCTCAAGTTGTTAGGATTCTTTTGAGGGGCTAGGCTTAGATACCAATTATTAAAATCAAGGAACACTGAGAGGGGGAGGGGGTGAATCATTGATATGGAATCTTTAACATTATTAATCTGATTCTTCAACCATCTAATCCAAATTAACAAAACAAATATGCAAACACATAAAGCAAATATCCACAACACCATAACACCAGATTTATACATGCAAAACCTAGTTAAAGGGAAATCCACAGTGGGATAGAGACCCATAATATTAATATACTCTATCAAAAGTATAGAAATATTACATAAGGGGAATACACATGCATTCAGGTACACTGTCTAGAGCTCACTGCTCAAATTACAATAAGGGCTACAACCTGGAAGGCTCACTACCTTACAAATGTTTACAAAGATAATTGGAATGTTTGAACTGAAAAATACCATCTACAAATGCCATTGTACAGTTCTAGTTAAGCACAAAACTCATAATCACATATTGCTTTGCCACACTGCTCTGTTTTGGTGTTCTTCAATATTTCGGAGTAGAAATATTTCACTTGTGCATGTTAAACTATGCACAATCTCTCACAAATACTTTCCACACAACCACCAATATTAAAAATGACAATATCAACTACTCTTATATATCCACAACATGAAATTAGGTCTTATATATGTCGGCCCAAAACACATAACACACAAATGAAACATGTTCTCCAAGTCGGCTGAATTAGAACCAAAACAATCATGCGAACCAAAAAGAATTGTCCACACGCTACCAAAATTGTCTAGCAACACACTATGATAACATTCTAAGCACCAAAATCAATCCACATAGTTTGCACAATGATTTTTTACACATGTCAACCATACCACATTGTTCATCCTGAAAACCTGTACACTAGATCTTCCAACTCACTCAAGAATCATCACCAAAGGCTAAGATCATAGAATAAGGTACTAGATACATCCATCAGGCTTCAGAACACAAACTATTGAACTGAAGTGAAGTATTGACCAAAATGCTAACCTCTGTCGGATACCCTATTCTAGCTCATCGGACTTAACCAAATCTTCATTTTGTCTTCCGGTAGGATCAGGTCACACACTGCAAATAGAATCTCTGACTTGGGTTCCCATAAATGACACCATTTGATGCCCAATGCAGTGTCTCATGCCAGAAGACACAACTTCACATACATAGTCACACTCACAAGGAAGTCACAAACATAGGGATCTATTACACCGAATCTTCCTTATGCACATATTCACAATCCAAGGCCACACCAAAGTATGTTGTGGTTACAATACCAAGGTATTTTACTCACATACACTAGGAGGGTCACAATAGACATATGATCATCATATTCTAGGGTAACAACATTTCTAGAGATCACAATGCTGCAACATGGGCTCTAACATTCCACATGGTTGGGTGGCATGTATACCACCATTGGGGTCTAAAGGATAATATATCAGCATGCTCAACGAACCTAGATTTTATGTATTCATTTTTTATTTTTAGTTTGATCTTGGAATGCAATTGTATATTGATAAGACATTTGAATCTTCTTATAATGTAACACCATTTCATGGACCTCTTTTGTTGTATGTAGCTTAACTTGATGAATCGTGTTAGTTTATTGAAATTGGAAATTATATGATTCAGTCTTAGAACCAAGCATGGTTGTATAATGCTTGACCAAGTTGATTTTATGCTTATGGTAGTGATGGTAAATGATTATAGGAACCTTCATTTTGGATTTAAATAAATCTCCTAGTTTTGTCATTAAATCCTTTTAACATCAAGTGTTCTCAATCTTAAAGATAAAATTTGTGTAAGGCTTCAGACTTCAAGGTTTGGGGTTTAACCTCATAAAGTTCACTTAGATGGGAACAAATTATAGTGCACCCTCAATCCCTGATCCCCGAATGCCTATTTTCCATTGAGTTTTCTAAGTGTATCAAGTTTCATGGATCAGGCCTTTGTATTTAGAGTTCCTTTAATGTGGAGCATGTATCAAGAACACTAACCCCCGACCCCCAAAACCACCTTCTCTTATGCCAATTTTGTTAAGTGTGTTGGGCATTATGCATCAGATGTATGCGTTCCATTTTTAGAAAGGAGTAGGTGCATCCCCAATCCCCCTTGACAAGGTACTTTCAAACTTCTTCCCTAAAAATTTTTGGGCATCAAGGTTTGAGCTTCTACTATTCCATTTTTGGACTTGGATGGTTGGATCCTTGATCCCTAATACGTATTTTTAGATTTTCACCCCTTTTGGTTTCCGGGCATGGGGGATCAGGATTTCCTTATTTTATTTCTATACTTGGAAGGTCGGGCCCCTGACCCTCAATCCTTGACAAGAACTTTTCAGATGTCAAATGTTAAGTCTTCATAGTTTCTTGGTCAGTCTTTGGTATGTCAAAACCTGACCCCCAAATTCCTAATTGTCCTTTGACAATCAGACTTTGAGCTTCCTTCAGTTGAGTTTCCTTCTTGTGGTGAATGAGGTAATTAGTATCCCTAAATTGTGAACCTCGACAAGGTTGAGAGGGAGTGAGGTATCCTAGTTGTTGGCATTATAACAGACAATAAGAGATTGTTGGCATTTCAATAAGGATATTGAGAAGGTTGTTGATGATTATGGATATAATTGATTAAGGATTTTTACTGTCTTAACAATATTATTTTGTCATTGATGTCAAGAAATTGATTTTCTAATTTAGTATGATGATGCTATATCTTAAGAAGATTGATTAGAAGAGAATTAAGATGTCGTTAAAAGACATAGAAAGAATGTGATGAATAAGGAGAGGAATAAGTTATTCAATGGGCAACTATTACCGAGTTAGACAATGATGAGATCATGATGTTTAGATTGTTTTGATATCCTACATATGTTCTTGATTGTAAGGTTAATACTATACTATGTCACCGAGCAAGAAACCTAGTCGGTAAACCCTAAGGAACCTAGTCGGTAAACCCTAAGGTTATCACTATCGGTTAATGAAGGCGGAATGTCTACCAAGTGAATTTTAGTATTTACCGAGTTGCAACCAAGTAATAACAAAATGCATTGGATGAATACATGCATTATTTAATGAAGGAAGTTGATGAGCTAGATATGATTAAATGCTTGATACAACGTGTATGAAGTTTGTTAAGGATCTATGGTGAAGGAAATCGGCAAGAAGATCTATAACTCAGATTGAACCGCAATACCCTAGCACAAGTTCCAAGAAATGTATGCAAGTTCCAAGGCGAGGTAAAACATTTTCAAATCAAAGGATGGATTGAACCTAGTCAAGATTGAAGATCTGATGGCTATGATTGAACATGGGAAATGTGATCAAGGAGATTAAGCGGTTAGCAAATTGTTTATAAATAAGGAACTATTGATAAATAATGTATGCAGGCAAGTGTATGCACAGGGATGCTACATAGTGATTACCGAGCACAGAAGCTTGAAGACCTGTTTGAATAATAGAGTAGAGAGCCCAGCAGAGGGACAAGATAAGTCCTATGACTAGATTGTATTGAGCAAATAAGAATATGCTTTAGCATTTTAGATGCAAAGTTGCAGACATACTCATTACTGCTATTTATTTGTAAGTGACAGAAAATCTCTTAACCGAGTGGACTTAATAGTCTTATATGTAAATCCTCTAGCAAGGTGACATTCTGATTGAGTGTTTGAAACCCTTTAACAAGGTGAAGATCCTAATAGATCTTAGGGAAATCCCTTAATTGGGTCACATCTAGCAATGTGTTTGTAATCTTTAACAGGATTTTCTTTTAACCGACCATACTCTAGAAGAGTATATTTCTTAGTGGGTCCAAAATCCCACAGTGGTTTTTCCCTATTTGGGTTTCCACGTTAAATCTGGTGTTATGAGTGTTGTTATGATTATGTGTTCTTAAGTTTGCATGTTTAACAGTTTTGTGTTAAGTTGCTGAAGTATAAGTTATCGAGGTTGAATCTGTTGATTTATGGAAGTTTAAGTTTGTATGATTCACCCCCCCTCTCATCTTATTAGCTATTGGCATCTATACTTTACATCAAGTATCAAAACTAACAATTGGTATCAGAGCTGAGGACTCCGGAAGAAAAGTTTAAAGGTACTTGAGGCAAAGATCCAAAGATGTATAAGAGGGATGCACCGAAGCTGAACAAGTCAAGTTTCTCTACATGGCAAAAAAGGATAAAGTTGCACCTATCAGGAATTGGAGAATATGTTATATATTATCTGGAGAATGATTTCATTACACCTAGCACCTATCCATTGATAATGGAAGAGATAAAGGCAAAGCAAGAACATATTCAAGCAATGATTGAAATAACATCTACATTGACCGACTCAGAGTTTAATGATCTAGAAGGCTGCAATGATGCCAAGGCAATGTGGGACAAGCTCATATCTGTGTATGGTGGTGATGAACATGTTCAAAGAGCAAAAATGGACAGTCTAAGAGGACAACTTGAATCTATGAGAATGAATGAAGGTGAGAACATAACCCAGTACAGTACAAGGTTAAAGGAGATTGTCAATCAAATCAAAGGAGCAGAAGGAACCATTGAAGAGAAGGATGTCACAAGTAAGTTATTAAGAACCCATCTAGTTGCTTATGCAATCCAAGTCTCTGCAATCAATGAATTGAGGTCTGCACCCAATATGCCAGTTTCTTTGGATGCTACTATTGGTAAGCTACATGCATTTGAGTTAAGTAACTATGATAACAGTGAGTCTTCGGTAAATAAAGTTGAGTCTACATTTAGTTCTTTTCATCTTGATGAATCTAATGATTACAATGATAGAAAGTATAAGTATTCTGAAGGGAATCATAGTGGAGCAAGTGAAAGATTTCGCAAAAATATGGAGGAGGTACACAAACTTTATGAAGAAATCAGAAAGCAAGAAGAGTTTGAAGCACTATTAGGTAGAAGGCTACCGAGAGGAAAAGGTAAGTACAAAGGAAAGTTGCCTTTGAAATGTTTTAACTATGATAGAATAGGACATATGGCTTCTAATTGTCCTGACAAAGAATCTAGTGAAAAGAGAGATTACCGAGATGATAGATAGAAAGATAATCATTACAGAGGACACCGAGACTTTAGAAGAAGAGATAAAAGGACATATCTAATAGTTGATGAGGAATCTAATGATGATAAATCAGATGAAACTGATACAGAGGAAGTTGTTTATGTGGCTATCAAAGATGGATCAGATGAAGAAAGGTATGAAGAAAAAGCTTTAATATCTCACATAAATACTAATGATTCTTGGATCATAGATAGTGGATGCTCACATCACATGATAGGTGATAAACACAAGTTTGTTAAATTAGAAGACTATGATGGAGGCTACGTAAGATTTGGTAATGATGCACCATGTCCGGTGAAAGGTAAAGGATCTATAAAACTTCTTGACAATGCTAAATGTAATGATGATTATTGGGTTGAAGGATTGAAATACAATTTGTTAAGTGTAGCACAGCTAAACAATACAGGATACCGAATAGAATTTCAGAAAGGAATTGTCAAAGTTCATGACAAGCATGGAAAGTTAGCAGCTACCGGGACACAAATAAAAGGTAACACATTTTAGCTTGACTCAACTCGAAATAAGTGTCAGTATGCAAAGATAGATGATACCTGGTTATGGCATAAAAGGTTTTGTCATGTAAATTTTGATAATCTGATCAAAATAAGCAAGAAGCACCGCGTAAGAGGTATACTGAGTCTTCAGAAACCTGAGAATGCTATGTGTCGAGGATGCCAGATGGGTAAGATGACAAGATCAAGCTTTACAAGTAAGTCCTACACTTCTAAAGGAATTTTAGATCTAGTACACACTGATCTTTGTGGTCTTATGAAAGTTCAGAGTTATTATGGTGATAAGTATTTCATATTATTTGTGGATGATTACTCAAGGATGATGTCAGTAATGTTTTTAAAAGAAAAATCATAAGCTTTTCAAATGTTTAAATGGTACAAGGCAAGAGTTGAAAATGAAATAGGAAGACAACTGAAACATCTTAGATCTGATAGAGGAGGAGAGTTCACCTCTGATGAGTTCAACTTATTCTGCAATAATCATGGTATAAAAAGACAAGTCTTTGCACCGAGAACTCCACAACAAAATGGAATTGCCGAGAGAAGAAACAGATCTATTGTGGATTATGCCAGAACCCTGATGATTGAAAAGAAAGTGCCACAAACATTTTGGAGAGAAGCAATTAGCACTACAGTTTACACCCTGAACTGAGTTCAACTGAAGAAGGGAACTATGAAGACACCATATGAGATCTGGTATGACAAGAAACCTAATGTAAGTTACTTTAAAATCTTTGGAAGTAGATGCTATGTTCACAAAGATGACATAAATGGAAAGTTTGATCAGAAAAGTGAAGAAGAAACATTTCTTGGTTATTCTTCTAGAAGTAAAGCATTTAAATGTCTGATCAAATCATCTAGCAAAATAGTGGAAAGTGCAAATGTGAAAATTGATGAATTTGCAAAAAGAAATGATGAAGGAAACTCCAAAGAACTAGAAGATTATGAAGGATTTGTATATGTTCAACCGAGAAGTCCTACTGAGAAAACTGCTGAAGGAAATGAAGAGAATATCCAGTTACCGAGTAATGAAGAAGTCATACAGAATCTACCGAGCCTATATTAGCCAAGTATGTCTGAAGGAATAATGCATCAAGTCAAATTATAGGAGATAAGAATGATCCAGTGATGACAAGGAACAAACTGAGACAAAACACATGTTTGATTTCTGAATTTGAACCAAGAATAGTGAAAGAGGCATTTAACAGTGAAGATTGGATAAATGCTATGACAGAAGAGATTGATCAAATCAAGAAGAATGACACATGGACACTAGTCCCAAGACTGAAGGACAAAAATGTAATCGGTACAAAGTGGATTTTCAGGAATAAGCTAAATGAAAAAGGTGAGGTCATTCACAACAAAGCAAGACTAGTTTGCAAAGGTTATGCTCAAGAAGAAGGAATTGATTATGGTGAGACTTTTGCACCTGTGGAAAGACTTGAAGGAGTAAGAACATTGTTGGCATATGTTGCTTACAACAATTTCAAAGTATATCAAATGGATGTCAAATCTACATTTCTGAATGTTATATTAGAAGAAGAAGTTTTTATTGAACAACCTGAAGGATTTGTTGAAGGAGAGAATAAAGATCAGGTATGTAAACTAAACAAAGCTTTATATGGTCTAAAGCAAGCACCTAGAGCATGGTATGAGAGATTGCATTCTTATTTAATCAAGATTGGTTTTATAAGGACAAGTGAAAACAACAAAATGTACATGAAGAAAGATGGGGACAATGGAATACTGATCTCAGCCATATTTGTTGATGACAATATATTTTGTGGTAATGACTCCTTATGCAAGAATTTTGGAAATGAAATGTGCAAAGAATTTGATATGTCACTAATTGGTGAGATAAAGTATTTTATATGTTTATAGATATTGCAAATGAAAGATGATATTTTCATTACTCAATCCAAGTACATAAAGGAAATCTTGAAGAAATTTGGAATGGAGGATTCAAAACCAGTAAGTACTCCTATGACTACCAACTGTAAACTATCAAAGAATGATGAATCTGCATCTGTTGATGAGACACTTTATTGATCTATGATTGGAAAGTTGCAATATGTTGTTCACAGCAGGCCAGATATAGCACATGCAGTAGGTATAGTTGCAAGATTTTCTGCAGATCCCAAGGAAACGCATATGACAGCAATCAAGAGAATTTTCAGATACTTGAAAGGCACTAAATATTATGGCTTAGTATATGGAAAGAGAAATAATTTTGATTTAAAAGTTTATACTGATGCTGATTGGGCAGGTAACATAGATGACAAGAAAAGCACAAGTGGTGGAGCTTTCTTTTTAGGAGAAAGACTAGTAAGTTGGCTTAGCAAGAAACAAGGATGTATCTCATAGTCTACAACAGAAGTTGAATATGTTGCTGCAGCACTGAATTGTACCAATATAGCATGGATCAAACAACTGTTGGAAGGCATAAATGAGAAAGTTACTGAGCTAGTAACTATATTCTGTGACAATACTAGTGCCATTAACATTTCAAAGAATCCTATAATGCACTCTAAGACAAAGCACATCTCTATCAAATATCATTATCTTAGAGAAGAAGTTCAAGAGAAGAAAGTGGTGTTGGAGTATGTTAGCTCAAAGGAACAAATAGTAGATATCTTCACCAAGCCACTGCCAAGGGACACTTTTGAGTATCTCAGAAGTAAGTTAGGGTTCCTACCCCTATCTTCTACTCACTGATCGAGTTTGGTGAAAGCATCAATTCGATGACTCTAAAGAATACCTTTTAGGAGTTGATGCTGATTTACACACTTTAGGAGGTTTTCTAAAGGTGTGCAAGAAACAAAAATAGGAACAGGAATTGAAGAAAAAATGCTCTGACCAAGACTGAGTTGATACCGAATAGTAAAGGAATTACTTCACACGGGAAGAAATTATGTATTAGTTTTCTTTTGGCATTGTTGTCAAAGGGGGAGAAGACTAATGTATGGGGGAGAAGAATAATGAAAGGGGGAGAGCATCACAACAATCTGAATTTGCATCTTTTAGGTCAAATCAATTAGTTTTGCCATCAATGCCAAAGGGGGAGATTGTTGGCATTATAATAGACAATAAGAGATTGTTAGCATTTCAATAAGGATATTGAGAAGGTTGTTGATGATTATGGATATAACTGATTAAGGATGTTTATTGTCTTAATAATATTATTTTGTCATTGATGTCAAGAAATTTATTTTCTAATTTAGTATGATGTTGCCATATTTTAAGAAGATTGATTAGAAGAGAATTAATATGTTGGTAAAAGACACAGAAAGAATGTGATGAATAAGGGGAGGAATAAGTTATTCAATGGGCAACTATTACCGAGTTAGACAATGATGAGATCATGATGTTTAGATTGTTTTGATATCCTACATATGTTCTTGATTGTAAGGTTAATACTATACTATGTCACCGAGCAAGGAACCTAGTCGGTAAACCCTAAGGTTATTGATATCGGTTAATGAAGGCGGAATGTCTACCGAGTGAAGTTTAGTATTTACTGAGTTGCAACCGAGTAATAACAGAATGCATTGGATGAATACATGCGTTATTTAATGAAGGAAGTTGATGAGCTAGATATGATTAAATGATTGATACAATGTGTATGAAGTTTGTTAAGGATCTATGGCAAAGGAAAATTGGCAGGAAGATCTACAGCTCAGATTGAACCGCAATAGCCTAGCATAAGTTCCAAGAAATCTATGCAAGTTCCAAGGTGAGGTAAAACATTTTCAGATCAAAGGATGGATTGAACCTGGTCAAGATTGAAGATCTGATGGCTATGATTGATCATGGGAAATGTGA
The DNA here is from genome assembly GCF_030272615.1 of Cryptomeria japonica. Classification (NCBI taxonomy): domain Eukaryota; kingdom Viridiplantae; phylum Streptophyta; class Pinopsida; order Cupressales; family Cupressaceae; genus Cryptomeria; species Cryptomeria japonica. The sequence continues at coordinate 443,647,470 of NC_081412.1, read as the reverse complement.
TCAAGGAGATTAAGTGGTTAGCAAATTGTTTATAAATAAGGAACTGTTAATAAACAATGTATGCGGGAAAGTGTATGCACAGGGATGCTACATAGTGATTATCGAGCATAGAAGCTTGAAGACCTATTTGAATAACAGAGTAGAGAGCCTAGCAAAGGGACAAGATAAGTCCTATGACTAGATTGTATTGAGCAAATAAGAATCTGCTTTAGCAGTTTAGATGCAAAGTTGTAAACATACTCATTACTGTTGTTTATTTGTATGTGACATAAAATCTCTTAACCGAGTGGACTTAACATTCTTATTTGTAAATCCTCTAGCAAGGTGACATTCTAATTGAGTGTTTGAAACCCTTTAACAAGGTCACCTCTAACAAGGTGAAGATTCTAACAGATTTGAGGGAAATCCCTTAACAGGGTCACATCTAGCAATGTGTTTGTAATCTTTAACAGGATTTTCTTTTAACTGAGCATACTCTAGAAGAGTATATTTCTTAGTGGGTCAAAAATCCCACAGTGGTTTTTCCCTATTTGGGTTTCCACGTTAAATCTGGTGTTATGAGTGTTGTTATGATTATGTGTTCTTAAGTTTGCATGTTTAATAGTTTTTGGTTAAGTTGCTGAAGTATAAGTTACCGAGGTTGAATATGTTAATTTATGGAAGTTTAAGTTTGTATGATTCACCCCCCCCCCCCTCTCATCTTATTAGCTATTGGCATCTATACTTTACATCAAGTATTAGAACTAACACTAGTTAGACAAACTCTTGTGTAGGTTTGCCCTTTTGTTTAAGATTATTTTTGTCTTGTTGAGTGGATCGGTGGTGTTAGTGTGCTCATCTTACTCCTTGTCTCAAAATTTGACCATGTCTTATTCGAAATGAGTTATATTGACTCCTAGACAACCTTTATTTGTCTTGGTGTTTTTAAGTGTGGTTTGGTATGGATTGGAGGTTAATGATTCCCTCATCCCATCATTGTATGTGGTGTCATGAGAGAGTGGTATTGGTAGTTTGTACCTCATCATCATTTAGGTGATGTTACTTCTCTCTGGTAGTTTTGTCATGGTCAATTTATTTTGTGACTAGTTGATCTTCCATTGGTACTACCTTGCATATGCAATGGTGAGGTTATTCTTCGTGTCATCTCCTTCATGTCATAGTGTTTCATATGACACTTGTATGCTTATTGTAGTGCAACTTTTATTTGTAGTTGTTGTTTCAAAAATAATATTTGTTCTATCACGTTTTGCATAGGCCCTTCAAACAAGGCATTACAAATGGGATTGACTAGTCTAATCATGCAAAATAGGAATCAAACCCAATCACATCATCATACATTGAGGAAATAACCAATAGGGACAACTAAAAACCCTTGGAAGAGTTGGGCATAATGTGTTTTTTTTTCTTGTTGAGATGTAGATGTAATTGGATGAGATCCAATGGTGAAATGCAAGAACTAGGGCTAATGATGAAAAATTAAGAGTAATCAACAAAAAAAATAAGCTATAGATCAGAGACTTTGGCTACAAATCTAAAAATAGGGAACAAAAAGGAACCTATGTCTTCAATTTAAGCTTGAAAGTGTCAAATACTATAGCTAGGTCTCTGATGTGGATATGGGAAACAAATTTGGGATTAAGATGTCGCTCTGAGTATTTCCTTGAAATTTTATTGGAAAAGTGCTAGACATTGTAGCTAAGCTACAACATCCAAGATTTTGTGCTTCTTTAAAATATGGCTCTCTTTGTCTTAGTTTGCACTTACTAAAGCTATATTCCTTCTCTACTAAATTTGAAACTTGCACACATAAGATTAAAAAAAATAGTGTTGGGTAGGTAGGGGTTTGCCTAGGTTAAACCCTAGGTTCGGAATTAACCATATGATGATGAATAAATAGAGAAGAGAGCTTAAACTAGTAGGGAAAAGGCTATATTTAAAATGAAATGTTTATAAATTATTTTATAAATCTCTTTTTCCTTAAATTCTTAATAAATATGTTGTTGTTGCAATGCATGCCTTCACATAAATTTAATCATGAATACATGAAAATATGAATGCTTGACTTCTCCTTCATAGCCTTAATGATGCTTGATTGCTTTCTCAATTGAAATACTTGATGTGAAATGAATTCCTCGATGAGAGATTACTGAGAGATGTTTAATATGAGGGGTAAAACTTTCTTTTATATAGGTAACCTCACAAAATATGTTGAAAATTATGAAGAAGGATAATATTGGGTATCTTTTCTTGCTCAAATTTTTTGACCATTAGAGGGTTAAAATTGTGGCCCTTTTTACCTCAACTATGTTGCCTAATGCTCTATCCCAAGAGGACAAGGGTTCCAAGCACCATATTTTAGTTCTTGTAGAGAATGAATAAACACTAAAATGAGACCCAAATGAGGATGAAATCATATGAAGATACAATTTACAACAGTACATTTAGCCCCCACTTTAGCGAGAGTATGAACTTACTCTCATACTCTCGGTAAAGTGCATAATAGTATCAAAATACTTTCACTGAGACTTTAAAGAGATAAGAATTACCAAGCCCCCAAGGACTTAGGATCTTATCTTTCTAAATTGGTCATTTTTCTTCTAAATGTACTTTCAAATAAGATAACAATAATAGAGGAGAAGATAGAAATAAAAGAGAGAAGTCCAAAAGAATTCTTTATTCTAAAGAGAGCAGCTATTCATCTGAAGATGAGGATTGTGATCATTCAAATGATGAAACACTATTTTTGTCTATGAAAGTTGATGACAAAGTGAGTAATGTTGAGAAATTTAATGAGCCTAGTACTTCGCAAACTAATAAAAATAATGAAAATCAATGATTGTATATATTTCCTTTCATGCTAAAGAGGAACCAAATGCTTGAGTGATCGATAATGGTTGTTCCAATCAAATGATTGATTATAGGAGAAATTTCATTAGTCTTAACAAGTGGAATAGAGGATTGTCAAGTTTGGAGATGAAGGATTAGCATAAATTTTTGGAATAGGTACTATAACTATTGATAAAAAATATAAGACAAACGATTTCCTTTATATTAAACAAATAGAACATAATCTTGTCAGTATTAGTCAAATGTACGACAAAGGATAGAAACTCACATTTCATGATAGGGGTTGTGAAATTAGGAAAGCGGGCTCTAGAATATTAGTAGCAAAAGGATCTAGGACTGGAAACAATTTTTAGCACTTAAATGAGGAAAATCCATTCATGGATTTGAATGTACAACTGACGAAGATATGCACTTGAACACATGGAAACTAATGTAGTGGTTAAGGATATAATTTATCCTAAATCAAATCTAGAGGCAATGGAACCAAAAGGGTGAGAATTCAATCTAGATAATTGTGAAGTAGATCTTGAAGGAGAGCTCTAATCTTCTCTTAATGACCTAGATGTTACAAGGGTAGAGTGTAGAGAACAAAATATTAAATTTAATAAGGTAGAAAAGACAATTGTCAAGTTAAAATTTCAAATTGAATGAAGCAATGAATATGAAATCAAAGTGAAAAATACAAAAGATGAAATTGCCAAGCTAAAAGTTATGAATGAAGAGAACAAATATTGAAGGAAATATGATTGTTGATTTCTTGGACTCCAAACTTCATGAAAAAATTATTGAATTATCTAAGATTGATGAAGTGATTGTTACTCTGAGAAAAGAATTGGAAAATGAAAAAGAATAGATAGACAAAAGCAGCATTGGTGAGATACTTAGTGTTGAGAAGTGGGAAGCCTCCAAGATTAGAGATAAGGTTGATAAGAAGGAAGAAATGGCTCATGATAAATCTAAGAAGACAATTGAAAATAAGAATAATTTCAAATAAGTCTAAAATCAAAATAAGAACTTCAAAAGACCTACTCCTTTAAACAAGTTGCTTCGACTAGGTATTCTCAATCTTTCAATGGTACTTGTTAGAGTTATCTTTTATTCGCTAATAATTATTTATTTAATTATTAGTCTATTAAACTCTATGCTTAAGCTAAACTTAGGAATCTTATAATCCTTTAGGGTTTTGAGTATCCTTTTATAAGGATTCTCTCTTTGTATTTTCATAAAAACTGTAATTATTGAATTGCATTCTTGTTGCACAATCAATATGACTCCTCTTTTCTGGATCTCTGAATTTTGGCCTCCATAACTTTTTCGCTTCTCTCTTTCTGTGACAGGTTTGCATGCACGTGATCTTTGGGAGTTGTAGAGTTGATTTTTCCTCAACTCTAATAGTAATTGTTCATGCAACAAGTTTGGGTATAAGGTTGTTGAATGTAGATGTAAGATCGGTATGAATAATTTAGTCCTCCAAGGTGCAATGCTATGAACCCTCAACAATTTAATGGTTAGTTCTATGCTTGCAATAAATTTGGTCACAAGGCTAATGATTGCAAAAGTAAGATAAAGAATGGTTATGTCGTTACCTCCCATTATTTATATTGTTATTGCTACACATGCAACATGTCTTCTCATAGGGCTATTCAATGTAGATCTAATGTGAGAAGAAATGGTATTATCAACTATAGTTGCAATAAACCAGGACACGTTGCAAGGTTCCGCAAGGGGAAGAATGTGAGACCTTCCAAGAAGGTTGATCTAGTTAGAAAAAAGAAGGAGATGGATAATATATGGAAAAAGAAGGATGATAATGAAGTAAAGGATGGGTTTTTATCTCTACCTAGTGCAGATGAATCCTCCAAAAAATAAAGAAAAGCATAGAGTCAAGTGGATTTATTTAATGCACATGTTTTATCCCCCTTAATATTTTAAGCTTCTTCTTGGGAATCTAAATATTTTGGTTGTGATTAAAGAGATGCATATCTACATTGAGGTGGTGATAAAGATAAGGAGTTCCTAAATGAAATAGAAAGAGAAGATGATTCAAGTAATTTTATAGATGATAATAAGTATAAGAATAAAGTGTGTTGTTGTTTTAGTTATCCTATTAGTTAGGAGAGAGTGCAAAAGAAAGAGAAAGTGTGTTGATGATTACCCCTCAAGGGGAATAGGTAGTTTCATGATTATTATTGAAAAGGGGATGTGTGATAGCTCTAGAGAAAAGTGTAGATTGGGGAGTGATGATGAAGAATGCAGAATCAAGTGAAGACATTTTCCCTTTATATCAAACAGGGAGAGATAGTGATGAAAGGGGAGAAAAGTATAGAAGGAAAGAGAGTATAGATGAGTTAATGTAGGTGCTATTGAAGACATTTTCTCTTTGTCATTGATGTCAAAGGGGGAGAGAAAATGAAAAGAGTACAAGTGATTAGTGATATCTTGTGCGAGTGTTGCCATTAATGACAAAGGGGGAGATTGTTGGAATTGATATCTAAGTGTTGTCATTGATGTCAACCCTCAATATAGTGTTGTCATTATTGCCATATGGTGTAGTTGTGTGAAACTATATGAAAGAGATTGTTGGAATTGTTGTCATTAAAGGAGATTGTTGGAATTGATTGTTGGCAATTTGGAGGAATTGATTATGTGTTACATTGATGTTTGTCATTGATGTCAACACTAGCTTTTTTGCTGCCTACCGGGTTCCAGTAGAGTGGTTGGATTATGATGTTGATCTGGAGATCCTCTCTGATATGTTCTAGCTTGTGGAATTGGTTTGGATTGGTTACTCATGTGTTCCTGATGTGTATCACATTCAATTGGTTTGAGATTTGATGATCTAGATGCTATCATATGTTCTAGTAAGCCTTTTGGTTACCGATAAGGGTTTTATCGACAAAGATTTGTTGAAGATATTTTGATGAATCTGATAAGTGGTTTTGGTGCGGCTTCTAGAAGGTTATCAGGATGTTGATGTTTATCATGTTCATGTTCTAGTTGATCGGTGGTGTTTCATTTGGCTTATGGCAACCTATTTTAGGTCTGGTGGTTATTTTGTTAGGTTATAGACCAATTTATGTAACGTGTTGGTTGATGCTCCCGATGTGTTACCAGTTGGATTTATTGATTGGTTTATGTTGTTTCAGTCATAGGCTGACTTGGTTTATCATTGGTTTGCAAGATTATGTAACAAATTTATTGTATTATCTTTTAGGTTGCCGACCTAATTGTTTAGGTCTTGGGTTGGTATAAATATGATGTAAGATCATGGCATGGGATTAAGATTATGGGATTATCTGTATCTGAATAATGTTGTAATCATATGTAGAGGTTTTGGTCAATCATAGGTGATTGAATTGGGTTTGTGGAAAAGGTTTAAGACCTTTGGTATTGAACTTAACCAAAATTGTACTCAGGCATAGGAGATGCTACTCTTGCAGTCCAATCTTCATTCTGAATTGTAGTTCGATGTTTTTTGTATTCAGTGAGGTTGCTTTTGTGATGAGCAGTGCGCTCTACGCTATTGGCCTTCTTGGATGTGCAGGCCCCTTATTGTAATATTTATTCATCTGATCAGTGGATAGATATTGTGGGTTTCCAATCCCATCATGGTTTTTCCTCTTTGAGGTTTTCCACATATAAATCGATGGTGTTATGGTGTTCATCTTTGTGGTTGGATAGTTTCTTATTGTTATATGCTTTTATGTTTACCAGTTGTTGAGTTGTTGTGTTAATAAGGTTAAATTTATCCATTCTGGTAGAACACTAATTCACCCCCCCTCTTAGTGTTCTTGGATACCAACATTGTTGTCATTAATGACTACGTGTTGTGTGCAAAGCTATGATGGAGTTTGTTGGAATTATTATCATTAATGGAGATTGTTGGAATTGTTGTCATTAATGACTAGGTGTTGTTATTGATGATGAACTTTATGGTATATGTTGTCGATAAATTATAATTATTGGATATTGTTGTTGATTATGGAAGTATATTTTGTTGATATGTTATGATTGTTGGATGGTGTGGTTTGATGTTTTGGGTGTTGATAAGGCATTATTCAATTAGATGAATGTGTAGATGGTTGATGGTTGAAGGTATTCCTTGTTGTGGATATCCACCTTCTTGGTGTTGATGTCTATACCTAGTGTGATGTGGTATCATGCATGATATTGATGGTGTGGTATGTTGAAGAAAAATGATGATGTTGATGCCCTTGTTTGATGTTAGAGATGTTATCATGATGATATCATATTGATTTCAAGTATTAAGATGAGGATTAGAAGCATGGTGATGGAGTGAGATGATGTTGATGGTATTGTCACTCTTGTTCCATATTTCTTGTTGGTCTTGAATAAGAAAATGGTGCCACAAGGTGTCTTGGTCTTTAGAAGTTGATGAAGTGTGTGAATGCAAGAAAGTATGTCAAAAACAGTTTGGAAGAATGCTTTGCATTCCTTTGAATTTGGTGATATGATCTTTGCAGTTTTGGATATAACGTGTATGTTATGTGAACCTTGCACTCCTATCTTTTTAAGTCCCTACTGTTATAGCTGATGTTTCTAGTAAATGCAGTATCAAGATTGATTCATAAAATGATCTATGTTTCTCTATATTGATTTTCCTTCTACTATGGATTGGTGGACATGCTTGCAAAGTTTGTGTAGTGTCTCAGTTCAACTTTTAGGTGATGAAATGTTTTGCAAGTTGGTTTGACTTTTTTTTTAATCTCATGACTATGTTTCCTATCCTTCCAAGTATGAATTGCATTGTATCTGTTGGCTATGTCATCTTGTTTTAGTCTGACAACATGTAATAAGTATATGGAAGTATTGTTGGGTGTTCAATGGATGTCTCTATATGGTCAACATGACAATGGTTTATCTCTTTGGTGGTACATATTGTTTGGTGTTGGTTTTTAGGTTTATTTGTAGTTATCTGGTTAACATGACTTGTTCTTTTTGTTTCACTATTCTTTTGGGGGTCTACACCAACATTGAAGATTGTGTTGAGTTGTTTTTGGGTCCCACTATGCTTTGTAGTGATTTAATTGAGTAATTTCATTTGTGAGATTTTATTTGTAAGATATGTTTTTGGGCCATTTGGTTATGTGCTACATGGTTTTATCTACATATTACTCTATTGCTAAATTGGGAGGATGTGCACTAGCATGCTTGATGTTTGGGGTCATATTGGAAGATATCACAAGTTGTTTTAGTTTCTCTCTATCTCCTGGATTGGACCACTTTCACCATAATTATGTTTTTTGGTCTACCTGGTGGGATCACTCTTTGTCTCTTGTTCTAGCCAACCTAATTGGAGTTTTTGTGATGATGCAGCTAGTATATATAGAAGATCAAATCAATTGAAAATAGTGTGGAGTGTAGTGAAATAAGGAAGATGTGAAAGTGAACTAGTGTTGTGTGGTGGAAGTTTTTGTGTTGAATTTTGAATTGGTTGCTTGAGGCAGTGAGTCAAGAGCAGCTACATTTCAGGGAGATTCATATATGTAGTGATGTTGAAGGCTTGTTCATTATAACTCATATTTTTATGTATCTTTCTCAGAGCTAGTGAGTCTCCTTAGCAAGCCCTTTGTATCTTTTTCTAAGGTAGTGAACCTTAGCTGCAAGTCCTTTTCAGAAGCAATGAGATTCCTTAGTAAGTGAGCCCTAAAACAAATGTTGAAACACTTGTTCATATAGTGCGAGTTAGCTCCCACTGTGGCTTTTTCCTTCTTGGGTTTTGCACATAATTCTAGTGTTATCTTGTGCATGTGTGTTCATTGTTTTATCATTCATTACTACTGATCAGATTAAGGTTTCTGGAATTTAAATTGTGCTATAAAGTTTTAATTTTTGTCCGATACTAATTCACCCACCCCCTCTCGGTCTTGGGGTGTGTTTAACAAGAGCTAGGAGCATGTTAAGTGATGTTAATCCTGATAGATTCTCTTAGGAAGAAGCTATAAGAACTACTTGTTATTTGATTAATAGACCCCCTTGTTCATATTTTGTTGATAAAATTCATTATAGAGTGTGGACAGGTAGAAAACCTTCAGTTTCATAGTCAAGGGTCTTTTTTGTGAGGATTTTTCTCATGTGCCTCAAGAGAGGTAAACTAAAATGGTTCCAAAATTACATAAGTGCATCTTCATGGGATACATTGATAAAAGGTTATAATATATGAAATCCTCTAAATCATAAAATTATCTTTTGTAGAGATAATTTTAGGGAGTTTAAAACATACTTAGTTGAAGAACAACTTAAGGAGAAAGATAAGACAAAGATAGTGTACTTTGAGACAAAGATTGACAAGTGAGAAGATGCACATGTGGAAGAATAGTTAGAAAAAGAACATGGTTCACAGAGTTTATATGATGTGTAGGATGAACCAATTGAGGAAGATGATTAGGTAGATTCCATTACTCCTACCTTGAGGAGTTCCACAAGGCAAAAAAATCTAGTTGAAAGTATAGTTCACCAGAATTTTGTTGTATATTTTCTTTGTTCAGTATTGACGATGAACCTAGATATTTCAATGAGGATCTCCCTTTGAAGGAAAGTGAGCCTTGGATAATTGTGCCACCTAGGATCTTGTTAGTTTTCCCAAAGAAAGGAAGCATGTTGGATGTAAGTGAGTATTTAAAAATAAGTTTGCAGTAGGTAGTCGGTTAGAGTGGTACCTACTCCAAGAGAGAAGGAATTGATTTTGGTGAATTTTTCTCTCCTATTGCTAAATTGACTTCTATTAGATCCTTATTATCTATTATCATTAATTTTGATTTGAGATGGGAAATGTGGATCTATTAAAAATTATTTGTTGTATGAGGATATTGAAGAGAAAATTTATATGCATCAACCTGACAATTTTGTGGTGAAAAGAAAATAACAATTGCTATGCTAGTTGAAGAGATATTTGTTGGAAATTTGGAGGAATTGATTATGTGTTGCATAACATTTTTTCATTGATGGCAACACCAACTGTTTTGGTTGTTTACCAGTTTTCGGTTGGTTCCAGTAGAGTGGTTGGATTATGATATTGATCCGGTATGCTCTGGTATGCTTGGGTTTGTTGAATTGATTTGGATTTGTCATTCATGCTATTTAGATGTGTATCATGATCAGTTGGTTTGGGATTTGATAACTCAGATACTATCTTTTGTTCTAGTAAGCCTTTTGGTCACTCGTAAGGGTTTTATCGACATATATTTATTGAAGATCTTTTGATACACATGATAAGTGGCATTGGTGCAACTTCTAGATGTCTTTCGGGATGTGGTTGGTTATCTTGTGCGTGTTCATGTTGATTGGTGGTGTTGCATTTAGGACCAAACCTAATGCTATCTTATTCTGCTAGGTTATGGACCGACTTATGTAATGTGTTGATGGGTGATCCTGATGCGTTACCAGATGGATTCATTGATTGGATTATGTTGTTTCAGTCTTAGCCCGACTTGGTTGATCATTGGATTGTGGGTTTATGTTATGAATTTATTGTATTATCTTTTAGGTGGCTGACCTAATTGTTTAGGTCTCGGGTTGGTATAAATATGATGTAAGATCTCTTTGTAGATCATGGGATTATGGTTATGGGATGGTTATGCACCTGTGTGAATAATATTGTAATAATATGCAGGAGTTTTGGTCAATCATAGGTGATTGAATTGGGTTGGTAAGAGAGGTTTAAGACCTTCGATACTAAGCTTAACCAGATGATACTCAGGCATAGGAGATGCTATCTTTGCAGTTAACTCTTCTTTCTGGATTGTAGTCTGGATTTATTTTGTAGTCAGTGAGGCTCCTTTTGTGATGAGTAGTGTGCTCTAGGCAGTTGGCCTTCCTACATGTGCAGGCCCCTCATTTTCTAATCACATACTTACTGCAAAAGTATTATCTGACTGTGGGTAGGCTTCCCACCATGGTTTTTCCCTTTACCGGGTTTTCCACATATAAATCTTGGTGTCATGTGTTCTGGATGGATGGTAATTTTTCTGTAATTTATGTTTGTATTTAATTGCTATATCAGTTATTCTGGTATTTGGTTTATGCATTCTGGTATTGGGTTTATGTGTTCCGATAATAAGGATTTGAATTCTTAAAGTTTTGTAATTTGTTGACAACTGATCCACCTCCCCCCTTTCAGTTGTCCTCTAGTTATCTAAGTTGTCTATCAATTGGTATCAGAGCTTGGTCCTCTCTGCAAAAGATTAACCACTTGAGGAAGATTATATGTCATCTAACAGTTCAATTTCATCAAATACATCTGCAGTTGTTTTCTAGAGAGAAATTCCTAGGCTTGATGGAACAAATTATAGGATATGGAAGATTCAGATGGATACTCGTATGAGATGTCTTGGAAAGGAAATTTGGGAGATCAATGATAAAGGAGTAACACCTTTTAATCCAACATCTGGCAATCCTCTGGCAGGCTTGGATAAGGAGCTTGAGAATGATTCTAGAGCTAGAGAAGCCCTTTTGTGTGCACTTTCTAATCAACAAATAATGGGACTAACTGATAAATCAGCTACAAAGGCTATATGGGATAAATTGGAGTCTCTAAATGAAGGTGGCCCTACTGTTAAAATTTCTAAACTTGATGGTTATCGGGTGAGGTATGAGAACTTGAAGATGGAAGAAGATGAAAGGATTACTTCTTTTATGGAGAGATTTAATGAGATTGTTTTGGGAATTCAATGTTGTGTTGGATCTTTGAGTGAGGATGAAATAGTTTCTAAAGTACTGAGAGAATTACCACCGGCTTATAAGATGAAGGCTATTGTAATTAATGAGCTGATAACTATGGCAAACACCTCTGTCAATAGGGATACCTTGGTTGTAAAGTTATCTGCTTTTGAACTTGAGGAATTCGAACCTTCTGGAGCTGTAAAATTTGAACCTGCTTTTCATGCATCTACATCATCTACCAGCAAGAGTGATTGGAAAGCTTTATATGTGAAAGAACTAGAGGATATGAGGAAAGAAGATGAAGAGTTTGAGCAACTTGAAGCCTTATTTTCTAGAAGAGTACCTAAAGGACCGACATGAAGTAAGTATGAAGGAAAATCACCTTTTAAATGCTTTGCATGTAATAAGATAGGTCATTTTACATCTAGATGTCCTGAAAGGAATTCAAGATTTGAAGAAAGGGCTAAAAGATCTTTTAGGCCTAACCATGATTATCAGAACAAGCATAAGTATAGGAGAAACAAAGACAAATCATGTCACTTTGTTGATGAGAAAGTTGTGACTGATTCTGATGATGAACCGACATAAGATTCAGCTAGTGGATCCAGCAATGGAAAGGAATGGGTATTTTTGGCTATCAAGGAACATGATTTGGTACCTAAAGAGAAGGTCATTGTTACTAAAATTAAAGACAAGGATGAATGGGTAATTGACACTGGATGTTCACATCATATGACTGGAGATAAAAGGAAGTTCTTATCTTTGCAATACTTTGATGGTTGTCTGGTTAGATTTGGAGATGACAAAGCATGCATGATCAAGGGAAGAGGAACGATATCATTGGATGGTAAGCATAACACTAATAATGTCTATTATGTTGAAGGTTTAAGACATAATCTTTTGAGTGTAGGATAGTTGGTGGATAAGGGATCTTTCATTTGAACTCTGGTGATAAGACATGTTTGATTGCACAAATTGATGAGATTTGGTTATGGCATAAGAGGTTGTGTCATGTGAATTTTGATTGCATTATGAAGATCAGTTCTTTTAGGGCAATGAGAGATATACCTAAGATTGTAAGGCCCTATAATCCGATATGTAAGAAATGGCAAATGGGAAAGCAAATCAGAACTTCTTTTAAGACTATACAAGACAAATCTAATGATGTTCTTGATCTTATTCATACTGATTAGTGTGGTCCTTCTAGAGTCAAAAATTTTCAGGGTGATATATATTTCATGCTAATCATTGATGACTATTCAAGAATGATGTGGGTTACTTTTCTAAGGGAGAATTTTGAAGCATTTGAAAAGTTTAAAATTTTTAAAGCTAAAGTTGAGACAAAGACAAGATTGAAGATTAAATGCTTAAGGTCAGATAAGGGTGGAGAATTCACATCCAGTGAATTTAACAACTATTGTGAGAAGAATGGGATAAGGAGACAGTTGTCTGCACCCCGGACACCTCAGCAGAATGGAGTTGTGGAAAGGAAGAACAAAAATATCTTGGATGCAGCTAGAACTATGATGATGGAAGCTAATCTACCTCATGTCTATTGGAGAGAAGCTATAAGAATGGCGGTATACACATTCAACATAGTTCATATCAAAGGAGATGCCAGTAAAACACCTTATGAGTTATGGTTTGGTCATACATTGATAATTAAGTATTTTAGAATCTTTGGTAGTAAATCCTATATCAAAAGAGATGATTCCATTGGAAAGTTTGATCCTAGATGTGATGAAGGAATATTTCTTGGTTATTCTAATGAAACCAAAGCATATAGATGTTAAAAAAAAGATTGCAGAGAATTATGGAGAGAAAAAATGTCAAGGTGGATGAGTAGTACAAAAGTCAAATTAGAACTTATGAGAGAGAACCAGCAGTGGAAATGATCATAACTGAACTGGTAGCACCTACACTGGAACAAAATGTTTAACTAGTTACACTGGTAGTATTAGAAAATTCAATAGTAACTGAAGATCAGGTAGAGGAATAGAAAATCAAAAGACTCCTAGGTAGGTAAGGTTGAATCATTCAAAAGATCAGATCATTGGAGACAAAAACAAAGGAGAGATGACATGAAGAAGGTTGGCAGTTGAAGAGGTATGTTGAATTTCTGAAGTTTAACTAGCATCAGTAATTGAAGCTTGTAAAGATGAATGTTGGATGAAAGCTATGGAAGAAGAATTATATCAAATAGAAAAGAATAACACATGGACTTTAGTTCATCGGCCTAAACATAAGAATGTTATTGGAACTAAATGGGATTTTAGGAATAAATTGAATGAAGATGGACAAGTTGTGAGGAATAAAGCTAGATTGGTTTGTAAAGGATATTCTTTGAAAGAAGGAATTGATTATGATGAAACCTTTGCATCGGTAGCTAGGATTGAAGCTGTGAGATTATTTCTTGTTTATGATGCATATAAGAACTACAAGGTTTATCAAATGGATGTTAAGTGTGCATTCTGAATGGATATCTTGAAAAGGAAGTTTATATTGAGCAACGTGATGGATTTTCACTTTCAGATGACAAAAACATGGTTTGTAGATTAAAGGAAGCTTTATATGGATTGAAACAAGCCCCTAGAGGTTGGTATGCAAGACTGGATAAATATCTTTTGAAGATTGGTTTCACTAAAGGTAATGCTGATAGTAATTTATATTATAAGATCACTGATGATGGCATATTGATTATTGAAGTCTTTGTTAATGATATCATTTTTGGAGGTGAAGATAAGTTGTGTATGGAATTCTCTAACAATATGAAGAATGAATTTGAGGTGTCTATGACTGGGGAGATGAAATTTTTCTTAGGTTTGTAGATTACTCAAATTGATAAAGGTATTTTCATCTGTCAAACTAAGTATGCTAGAGAGTTGTTGAATAAACTTGGGTTGGAAAATTCTAAACCGGTTGATACTTCGATGGTTACAAGTGATAAATTGACAAAGAAAGATACATCTACATCGGTAAATCCTACAAGTACAAGTCTATGATTGGAGGTTTGTTATATCTGACTCAAACTAAATTGGATATAATGAATGTAGTTTGTATTGTATCAAGATATCAGATTGATCCTAGATAAAGTCATGAGAGTGCGGTGAAAAGGATTTCAGGTATTTGTAGGGAACAATTGAATATGGTTTGTGGTATCCTAATAATGATGACTTTACATTATGTGCATATACAGATGCAGATTGGGCTGGAGATGTTGATGACCGGAAGAGCACATCTGGTGGAGCTTTCTTTCTTGGAGAGAAACTTGTTTCATGGATTAGAAAAAAGAAGTCATGTACCTCTTTATCTACTGCTGAAGCTGAGTATGTTGTTGTTGCTACTAACTGTACACAGGTTCTATGGATGAAGCAAATGTTGAAGGATATAAAGGTGGATTGTAATGAACCGGTAGTTATTCATTGTGATAACTTTGTTGTTATTGATATATCAAAGAATCCGATATTTAATTCTAAGACAAAGCACATATCTATCAAGTATAACTTTTTGAAGGAGAAGGTGGAAGAAAATGAAGTCAGACTAGTTTATGTGAACACTAAAGAGCAAATTGCAGACATCTTCACTAAACCTTTGCCTAAAGAATCGTTTGAGTACTTCAGAGATGGATTGGGGGTTTCTGCCCCTCCAGTAGAGACCTGAGCGATGTTGATTGGCATCAGTTTGGTATGCATTATCAGAGCTATTACTCATTCTGGATTGATGTGGTGGTGATACTACCCAGGGGGAGTAGTCAACTGTAAGAATCAAAGGATTTATGATTTTTCTTTAATATTTATGTCAGATCTTTGGCATTGATGTCAAAGCGGGAGAGTTATTCTTATGAAAAATATAAGGAAGAGATATATTCATTAGGGGAGTTTGGTTCAGAGCTTCATTGCTATATCATTTTGTGGGAGATTGTTGGTTGTCTTCCATAGGGGGAGACTTGTTTGAAATTTCTTGGCACTTGGATGTTTTTCACATCTAATGTTGCCATCAATGCCAAAGGGGGAGATTGTTGGCAATTTGGAGGAATTGATTCTGTGTTGCATTGATGTTTTGTCATTGATGGAAACATCGGCTATTTTGGTTGTTTACCAATTTTTGGCTGGTTCTGGTAGAGTGATTGGATTATGATATTGATCTAGTATGCTCTTGTATTCTTTAGTTTGTGGAATTGACTTGGATCTATCATTCATGCTATTCAGATGCGTATCACGATTAGTTGGTTTGGGATTTGATGACTCAAATACTATCATTTGTTCTAGTAAGTCTTTTGATCACTAATGAGGGATTTAGCGAGAGATTTGTTGAAGATCTTTTGATGCATGCGATAAGTGGTGTTGGTGCGGCTTCTAGATGGCTTTTGGGATGTTGTTGGTTATCTTGTTCATGTTCCTATTGATTGGTGGTGTTGCATTTAGGACCAAACCTAATGTTATCTTATTCTTCTAGGTTATGGACTGACTTATGTAACGTGTTGATGGGTAATCCTGATGTGTCACCAAATGGATTATGTTGTTTCAGTCTTAGGCCGACTTGGTTGATCATTGGATTGTGGGTTTATGTTATGAATTTATTGTATTATCTTTTAGGTGGTTGACCTAATTGTTTAGGTCTCAGGTTGGTATAAATATGATGTCAGATCTTTTTGTAGATCATGGGATTATGGTTATGGGATGGTTATGTGATTACCCATGTGAATAATATTGTAATAATATGCAGGAGTTTTGGTCGACCATAGGTGATTGAATTGGGTTGGTAAGAGAGGTTTAAGACCTTTGATACTGAGGTTAACCCAAACTGTACTCAGGCATAGGAGATGCTATCTTTGCAGTTCACTCTTCTTTCCAGATTGTAGTCTAGATTTATTTTCTAGTTAGTGAGGCTCCTTTTGTGATGAGCATTGCACTCTAGGTTGTTGGCCTTCCTACATGTGCAGGCCCTTCATTTTCTAATCACATACTTACTGCAAAATTATTATTTGACTATGGGTAGGCTTCCCACCGTGGCTTTTCCCTTTACCAGGTTTTCCACGTACAAATATTGGTGTCATGTGTTTTGGATGGATGGTAATTGTTATGTGATTTATGTTTATGTTTAATTGCTATATCAGTTATTCCGATATTGGGTTTATGTGTTCCAGTAATAAGGATTTGAATGCTTAAAGTTCTTTAATATATTGACAACTGATTCACCCCCCCCCCTCTCAATTGTCCTCTGGTTATCAGAGTTGTCTATCAATATTTATATGGTTTGAAACCTTAACCTAGGATGTGATACTATAAGTTTCATGTTTTTGCATTGAGGTTGGATTATAGGAGGATATTTTTGTTTGTATTAAGGTTATTGATGATCAAACACTAATTATTATCTTATATATTGATGGCATGCTGTTTATTGGTAAAAACAAGGTGATTCATAAAGAACTCAAAATAAAATTTATGACACATTTCATATGAATGACTGTGATGGTGTAATTTGGAACTAGGGTCACACCAAGTAAGTTAAGACCACCAATTAGCCAAATTAACCAAAACATTAAAAGGAGGATGAACTCTCAATAGATCCAACCTCAATTTTATTAGGAAGAGGTTTGAATGTTGATTGAGGTCCTATTTCCCCTTTTGTTTGAGTTTAATTTTGAATTAGGTTTGGAAATTGTGAACACTAAATCTATTGGAATGAAATGGTAAAAACACAGAATTGCAAAAATTAAAGAGAGCCACAAGATAGGATCTAAGCTACAGAAGAGGATCAAAGTCCACACTTGAAAACTTAGGAAAAAAATTTGAGACCAAGAGGCAGCGCCCTAGTCCTCCTCCAGTGCCCTAGTCCCAGGGGGTCTTTGGAAGATCTACAAAAGGTAGTTCACTTTTCCTCAATCTCC
Organism: Cryptomeria japonica; assembly: GCF_030272615.1. Lineage (NCBI taxonomy): Eukaryota > Viridiplantae > Streptophyta > Pinopsida > Cupressales > Cupressaceae > Cryptomeria > Cryptomeria japonica. Next base: position 443,630,051 of record NC_081412.1, on the reverse strand, counting down.
TTTGTCCTTTCCAGTCTTGTATGGCTCCCGAATCTGTAACTTACACACCAAAAGAAGGGAAATTGTGTTGTGGGTGGCTATAAAGGGCTTTGCCTTAGTCAAAACCCTTGTTTTGGCGATTTCCACCTCCACAAATAGCCGGTAATGTATTGAAAATGTGTGTACAAGAGTCTTGTGTGTATGCAAGACCCTAAATGAACAAGAAAGTAAATCTAGAGTTATACCCTACACTTTGGAGAGAAAACCCTAAATGATTGTAAATGTGAATGTAAATGCTTCAAATCACAAATGCAATAATGGATCTAAAGCATGAATGTAAATCTAAAAAATGAATGTTATGAAGCTCATGCAAAGACATGAAAATAACATGAAACCATACCAAACCCTAAGGGAGAGGTACAAGCCAATCAACAGTCGATGATCTCCTATTATTCTTCAATGTCTTCAAGACTCCTATTGATGTTAAATATCATTGGTGAAGACTTGATAAATGCTTGATTTGGTGATTGTAGACTCCACATAACCTGCACTTTCACTTCACAAGAGGCTCCTTCCAAATTGCTTGATGTATCAAATGAGCAAAGGAAAGGCTATATGTATGAAACCCTAACTTTATTTTTTGGGTCATAGGTCAACCTAGAATAAATATAATTTCACAATATCCTAGATTCAAACATTAAAATACCGCCAAATCATGCTCCCAAAATTCGGTTTGAAAATGTCGGGACCAAGAGGCTGCCTCTTGGTCTGACCAAATTTTTGCCAAATTTTAGGGGAAGCAAGATATTGTGATTCTAAAGTGAATTCCAGAAGGATGTGGAGATTCGAGGTGTCCAGATATGTGAAATTGGGCCTTGAAGGTTGAAATAGGACATAATTAGGGATTTTAATGAAATAATTAATTGGAAGAATAAAATAAAAAGGGGCAAACTTAGGGATAAGGGCCCAATTTTATGATGTGTAGAGTGATGAAAGAAGACTTTAGATTTAATTAAATTAATTAATTAAATTCTTAAAGGGAATTTGAAATGCAAGATGCAAACACACTAAGGCGGGTGCTAACCTAAGCATGAAATTGTACCACCCAATTAAGGGTGTACAATTTATGACACTACAATGACTTGGGGGATATAGAATTTTTTGGGGGGATGGAGATCATCAAAGACTGGGTAAAGCTTTCATTAAGCCATAGTAAGTATGTTAATACTATTTTGTACAGGTTTAATATGCATGAATGTAAGTTAGTATTCCATTTTTGGTTGGTGCTAAGGTAAGTTAAGATATGTGTCCAAGTTCTAATGATCTTTTTGAGGATATATCTAAGGTTCCTTATGCTAGTGTCATTGACAGATTGATGTATCAATGATATCAGATTTCCACAATCCAAAATTGTAAACAATGTTAGATTTATGGATTAGATTGTGTGATAGTTTTTGCATCAACATTTAAGATCACACTATGTGATCCATCATCAGGATAGTAGAGAGAAAGGATACATGTAATGGCTTGCACTAAACAATATATTTCCCAAGAAATAGGAGTTTTGAGTAGGGAAATATGTCTAGTCATGGTAGTGATGTAGGAGCATCTAAGGTGTAAGAGAAACCTTGCATCACCAAAAAATATTGTTTACTTTATCAATAAGGGCTAATAATGATAGGGTTACTATTTTTGGTAAGTTGTCAGCTTTGCATGAAATCTTATATAGACGTCCAAAAAATTGAAATGAAGCCAATGATAAATGGATTATCCCAATATCTTGGGGCATTCAAGTGATATTTGAGTTTTCAACGAAATTTTTCCAATAAAACTTCAAATGCATTTTTTCAAGGCCTTAGAGGCTCTGGATGGGCTTGAAAGTTGATCGTAGTTTGTGTCAACACACTTTTCTACTATAGGTTCCCTCACAAAATTTCCAATGATATATGATGATTGAAGATCTGATAGTCAGTTTGAAAGTTATGTCCCCTAGAGCTTCCTATACCAAAAGCTTAATAAAATATTTTCTTAAGTCGAAAGTTGGTTAGTTAGGGTTCTGGCAAAAGATAGTTCCAGTAGTGTAGAATGTGGATGTATCTTGTAAATTATATCCCATAGTTCCAGTAGTGTAGAATGAGGGTGATAAAAAGATAGTTCCAGTAGTGTAGAATGTGGTTGTATCTTGCAAATTATTGTAATGAGAAATCCCATGTGGATGTAGTATGTTATTTTATGAATGTTGTAATTTCATTTCATTGAGATAATAGAAAGAAAGTGTTTCCTTTCTCATATTTTTTATTTATTACTATGTTGTTGTTGTGTGTTTAGGTTTTTATGGAGAGTATCCTTCATTAAGTTCTATTAGAGTACAAGTTCTTAAATGTGTAAATAGATTTCCAAATGTGAGGTAGTTTGCACCAAGACTATGGTTGTGAGTCTATGAGAAAAGTGAGAAAAATGCCTCCACAAATTAACCATGGTGGAAGAAATGCCAGTGTGAGTGTTAGGAACCAGAAGGACAACTGAGAGGGGGGGGTGAATCAGTTGTAAACCAGTTGTCAATAAATTATAAATCAAAATAGATTATTTCAACTTAAACTTAGTGTCGGTAAAATAGATTAACAGTTATAGCAGTACCAGTATAACTTAATGCATGAAACAGAAAAAGAAACAACATCCACAACACATAACACAAAAATTTTGACGTGGAAACCTGGTAAGGGGAAAAACCATGATAGGAAACCTTACCCACAATCAGATGATACTACTGCAGATAGTAAGTGTATACAAAATGGGGTCTGCACATGCAGAAAGGCCAACTACCTAGAGCTCATAGCTCAATCACAAAATAGGAGTCACACTGACTAAAATTAGATGGTTATATCCAATGATAATGTACTTCTCAAAATAGCATGTACAATGTTGGATTCAATACCATTTTAAGCTCTGACCATGAGTGTCAAACACCTTCATAACCTTCCTTCAACCTTCAAATAACGTCTGCGTGATTCGTACAAGGATCTACTTATTTTTGCTCTTCAATATTCGCTTACACTCATACCATAATCCTATGATCTTCAATAAGATCTTACAATCATATATACAAAACCTAATACCTATACATGAGGTCAGCTCACTAAAGATATTACAATTAAATCAATTACAACTAAGTCTTGATGCGATACAATATGTCGGCTCAACATTTGCCACATTATCCAATCAATAAACCATTTCCAAGACGTGTTGTACTGATATGGAATAGATATCATGTCTCGATCCATAACTTAGACTTATCTGCCAGTAAAGGCAAATCTACCAACCCGATTAGACCAATAAGAAAAACACCAAATCCAAACTTCCAATCCATGTCTTCGACATAACCAAATGATCTCCAAGTTATCATCATTGTTGGTGAACCATATAACCTATTGGTGAGCATATATCGATGATTGTGCATAAGCCAATATCCATGTTGGTGAACACAATATGTCGGTTCAACAATAAACCAATATAACCATAGTGCCAAATCAACAATGTAGACTTTCAATAAGATAAGTGTTGACATCAATGACAAAAACCAATGCAACAAATGATGAAGTCATCCATAATACCAACAATCTCCCCCTTTGGCATTGATGGCAACACTAGATGGAAAAACATCTAAGTGCCAAAAATAGAATGCCAAAAACCAATAAACCAACAATCTCCCAAAGATAGATCAATACAAAGTTTGATATAGAAACAGAAACCAAAACAAAACACATCTCTCCAAAGAGTACATCTCTCCTCCAAGGTATAATGTTTTTCCATAGATATCTCTCCCCCTTTGACATCAAATGGCAAAGCATTTAAGAATTCAAAAGATAACATTCAGCTAACTACTCCCCCTGAGAAGTAGCTCTCCTTCATCAAAGTTGGAAAAAGATTTTTCTATTATTCTCTTCTGGTTTGATGTCAATCTTCATCATTCAAGTCTCTGTCGGTGGGGAAATTACCCCAAGCTGCTCTCTGAGATATTCAAATGTTTCCTTAGGCAAATGCTTTGTAAAGATATCCGCAATTTTCTCTTTAGTATTCACATAAACCAATCTTACTTCATTTGCTTCAACATTCTCTTTCAGAAAATTGTACTTAATAGAAACATGCTTTGTCTTAGAGTAAAATACTGGATTCTTTGATATATCAATTGCTGTTGAATTATCACAATAAATGATTATTGGTTCTTTGCATTTTACCTTTATATCCTTCAACATTTGCTTGATCCATAATACCTAAGTACAATTAGTTGTTGCTGCAACATATTCTGATTCTGCTATAGATAATGATGTACAAGTCTGCTTCTTACTTATCCATGAAATCAATCTTCTGCCAAGAAAGAATGCACCACCAGTGGTACTCTTTTTGTCATCTACATCTCCTTCCCAATTTACATCGGTGTATGCACATAAATTAAAATTTTCATCCTTAGGATACCATAAACCAAGATTTGTTGTGCCTTGTAGGTATCGGAAAATCCTTTTAACTGTTGATTCATGATTTTCTTTAGGATTTCTTTGAAATTTTGAAACAATACATATTGCATTCATTATATCAAGTCTAGTTTGTGTTAAATACAGTAATCCTCCAATCATAGACATTTCAAATTCTTCCTCCATCTTGTTAGCAAAGTCTTTACAGAATCCATCTTCACCTTCAAAAATGATATCATCCACAAATAATTTAATAATAAAAATGTCATCATTGGTAACTTTGTAATACAAATTGCTGTCAGCATTACCTTTTGTGTAACCAAGATTCAAAAGATATTTATCCAATCTAGCATACCAAGCTCTGGGAGCTTGCTTCAATCCATATAAATCTTTCCTTAACCTACAAACCATATCCTTGTTATCTGTCAAAGAAAATCCATCAGGTTGTTCAATGTAAACTTCCTCCTCAAAATCTCCATTAAAAAATGCATATTTTACATTCATTTGATAAACATTATGGTTCTTATAAGCTGCAAATGCAATAAATAGTCTAACTGCCTCAATTCTGGCTACCGGTGCAAAGGTTTCATTATAATCTATTCCTTCTTTCTGTGAATAACCTTTACAAACTAATCTTGCTTTGTTCCTGATTACTTTACCATCTTCATTAAGTTTATTTCTATATACCCATTTAGTTCCAATTACATTTTTGTCTTTAGGCCGAGGAACCAATGTCCAAGTATTATTCTTTTCAATTTGTTCTAATTCATCTTCCATTGCTTTTATCCAATGTTCATCCTGAAATGCTTCTAGATGAGTAACCAAGAAATATTCCTTCATCACTTCTAGGATCAAATTTGCCAATATACTCATCTCTTCTAATATAACATTTGCTTCCAAATATTCTGAAGTACTTAAGAGTAGGAGTATGACCAAACCATAGTTCATAAGGGGTCTTACCGGTTTCACTTTTGATGTGAACTTTGTTGAAAGTATAAACTGTTGTATTCATTGCTTCTCTCCAGTACACATGAGGTAGATTTTCTTCCATCAACATGGTTCTTGTTGCATCCAGATTAGTTATGTTCTTCCTTTCCACAACTCCATTCTACTGGGGTGTCTGGGGTGCTGATAGTTGTCTTTTGATTCCATTCACTTCACATAATGCATTAAATTCTCTAGATGTAAATTCTCCTCCTTGATCTGATCTCAAACATTTGATTTTTTTATTGGTTTCATTTTCTACCATTTCCTTGTATATCTTGAATCTTCCCAAAGCTTATGATTTCTCCCTGAGAAAAGTAACCCAACACAATCTATAATAATCATCAATTATTAGCATAAAGTATATATCTCCTTGTATACTTCTTGTTCTTGTTGGACCACACAAATCAGTATGAATTATATCAAGAATATTATTGGATTTCTCAGTAATGCTCTTAAATGTTGTTCTAATTTGCTTTCCCATTTGACATTCCTTACATACCGGATTATGAGGTTTCACAATCTTAGGTAAATCTCTTACTGCCTTAGTTACACTGATCTTTACAATGCAATCAAAATTCACATGACAGAGTCTTTTATGCCATGACCAACTTTCATCAATGTGTGCAATCAAACATGTCTTATCACTGGTATTCAAATGAAAGATATTACCTTTAGTCTGATTACTGGTTGCAATCTCCAATCCAGTTCTGTTTATAATTTTGCATTTTCCATTCTTGAATTGTAATTGAAATCTTTTTTCCACTAACTGACCAACACTCAAAAGATTATTCTTTAAACCTTCTACATAATAAAAATTGTCATTATTATGCTTACCATCCAAAGATATAGTGCCTCTTCCTTTGATTAATCAAGCTTTATCATCTCCAAATCTTACTAGACCTCCATGAATTTCCTGAAAAAGATAAGAATTTGCTTTTATCACTAGTCATATGATGCGAGCATCCACTATCTATTATCCATTCATCCTTTTCTTCAATTTTTGTTGCCAGTGCCTGCTCTATTGGTTTGACAATAGGTGTCAATTGATCTTCTTTTATTGCAACACAATCCCATCCGCTATCTGTTGGATCTTCATCTGAGTCATCTGTAACACCTTCATCTGCATAGTAACATGACTTATCTTTGTTTTTCTTAAATCTGTATCTTTGACATTCAGGGTTAGGCTTATATGATCTTTTTGCTTCCTCCCTTAATCTTGCCTATCCATCAGGACACCTAGAAGTCATATGACCAACTTTATTGCAATTAAAACACTTGAAAGGTGATTTACCTTCATACTTGCTTCCTGTTGGACCTTTAGGCATCTTCCTTGCAAATAGTGCTTCAAGTTCTTCATTTTCTCTTATCATATCTTCAATCTCTTTTGCATAAATTTTTTTCCAATTAGTTTTGTCAGATGATGATGATGTTGATGATGATGATGATGCTTTGAAAGCTTACTCAGTCTTGACTATAGCAACAGGACCAAATTCTTCAAGCTCAAATGCTAAAAGTTTTCCAACCAAAGTATCTCTAGAAATTGATGTATTAGGCATTGTTCTCAACTCATTAATAGTAGTCACTTTCATTTTGTAAGCCAGTGGAAATGCTCTTAAAACTTTAGACACAATTTCATCTTCACTTAAGGATCCTCCACAACATTGTATTCCTAAAATAATTTCATTAACTCTTTCCATAAATGCAGAAATTATTTCATCTTCTTTGATTTTTCAATTTTCATACTTGACCCGGTAACATTTCAATTTTGCAATCTTGACAGTGGTATCTCCTTCATTCAGTGTTTCTAGTTTATCCCAAATAGATTTAGCAGTAGATCGGTCTGATAATCCCATGATTTTTTGATCTAATAATCCACTCAGAAGTGCTTATCTTTCTTTGCAATCATTCTCCAAGTCCTTAGCCAATGTCAGTGGATGAGGTTGATTCAGAGTAGGACCAACATAGCCATTCTTAGTAACATCCCATATATCTCTTCCAATGCAATTCAGATGTGTTTCCATTCCGATCTTCCATATACCATAGTTAGTTCCATCAAGTTTCAAACTGTCTTTCCTGAAAATATTTGTTTCCATAGGATCTCCTCAAGTTGTTAAGCTTCTACAAAAAGAGGACTTAGCTCTAATACCAATTGTTAGGAACCAAAAGGACAACTGAGAGGGGGGGGGGTTGGAGTAGTTGTAAACCAATTGTCAATAAATTATAAATCAAAACAAATTATTCCAACTTAAACTTAGTGTTAGTAAACCAAACTTAAGTGTTGGTAAAATAGATTAAAAATTATAGCAATATTAGTATAACTTAATGCATTAAATAGAAAGAGAAACAACATCCACAACACATAACACAAATATTTTGACGTGGAAACCCGGTAAGGGGAAAAACCATGGTGGGAAACCTTACCCACAATTAGATGATACTACTGTAGATAGTAAGTGTAGACAAAATGGGGTACACACATGCAGAAAGGTCAACCGCCTAGAGCTCATTGCTCAATCACAAAATAGGAGTCACAATGACTACAATTGGATGGTTAAATCCAATGATAATGTACTACTCAAAATAGCATCTGCAATGTTGGATTTAGTATCGGTTTAAGCTTTGACCATGAGTGTCAAACACCTTCATAACCTTCCTTCAACCTTCAAATAATGTGTGTGATTTTCACAAGGATCTACTTATTTTCACTCTTCAATATTCGCTTACACTCATACCATAATCCTATGATCTTCAATAAGACTTACAATTATATATATAAAACTTAAGACCTATACATGAGGTTTGATCACTAAAGATATTACAATTAAATCAATTACAAATAAGTCTTGATGCGATACAATATGTCGGCTCAACATTTACCACATTATCCAATCAATAAACCATTCCCAAGATGTGTCATGCTGATTTGGAATAGATATCATGTACCGGTCCATAACCTAGACTTATCTATCGATAAACACAAATTTGTCAACCCGATTAGACCAATAAGAAAAACACCAAATCCAAACATCCAATCCATGTCTTCAACATAACTAAATGATCTCCAAGTTATCATCGTTGTCGGTGAACCATATAACCTGCTAGTGAACATATATCGATGACTGTGCATAAGCAAATATCCATGTCGGTGAACACAATATGTTAGTTCAACAATAAACCAATATAATAATGAATATTAAGATAGGGGGGTGAATTAGTATGCCAAAAAATACCAAACTCAAACTCTTAAACAGTTTAGCAGTTAACCGGTAAAATAAATTTACTAACAAACCGATCGAGACAAATGTAAACCAAACAACAAATAAATAATTCACCCACAAGAGAACAATCACCATAACACAAGAATTTTTGATGTGGAAACCCAAATGGGAAAAACCACAGTGAGCAGAAACTCACAAGTAACTATCTGCAGAATAGAAACCAGACCGGTTAAGGTCATACAATGTTCTTCACCAGAACATATCCCGTTAGGATTTTGGATCTCTTTTAGGAGATAAGTCTTGTTAAAGACTACCTTGTGAGAGGATTTCAGATTCACAGTTGTGAACCACCTTGTTAGAGGATTTACAAAGGCTTTGTTGGGCCTACCCGATTAAGGGTTTTAAACTTGTCAAAGATATGAGTAATCAACAAGTAGATGATTTAGATACTAGCACAAAATGCTTGGTTAGATCCTTGATAACTCATTGTTAATGTACATTTAGCATTACTTCAGTCTTCAATATCTCTAGACTCTATTTCTTCACACAGACCTGATCTTCTCTTCTATAATCGCACATACAAAACCCTCATCATCTAAAACCGTAGACATGATGTCCTTATAAAGGAGTCTGATTTCATGTCGGTCCAATAGGATTACATTACAAGTTCCTAGGTTCAGTGCATCTAGACACATTTGGTAACACGACACAAAATCACTGCCAAAGTGTCGGTGGATGATAACTCATCACAGAAATATCAGTTGGTAACTCATCACATAGTAATATTGGTTCATACATTTTACCGATTATCAGTTGTCAAAATGAAGACTTGAAAAATGTTAACTACTGCTTTATTCCTTCGTATCGCTTGAAATCCTGGAACCGCTTGAGGTCTTCATACCGCTTTGGGTCTTCAGTCAATTTGTGACCGGTAAACACCTTCTACAAAACATCGATAGTCTAAAGACTATAATACATAATACCAGTTGGAACAATTACCGGTTGAGCATAACTCATACATAAAGAAAGTGATCACAAAACAAGTGTGTGTCCATCAATGACAATCACAACATCATCAAAATGCCAACAATCTCCCCCTTTGGCATTGATGGCAACACTTAGGAAATTTTTGACATCTAAGTTTTTTTACAACAAAAATATGCCATAATCAAAATTACTCCCCCTAAGCATATACACTATCCCTTTTGTAGAAATGACAATGTATACTACTACCTTAAAAAAGTAACATAAAAGTATACATAACATTCACCAAAATTTTAAGTACTACTACTCCCCCTTTGCCAACAATGACAAAGTAATGTAGAATAACCCTTGTTTCACATTAACATTAAAATGAGTAAATGTTTATGACAATACTAAGTGAAACTTATAAAAAATAGATTTAAAATCCTTCATAAAAGTCTTCATGGCTAATGACCATGACTCAAGTAATGAGGTAGCAAGCTCACTTTCCATCTGCATCTGTGATACATGTTCTTCCATGGCATCAATTGTACTCATCTCTTGAGTTGCCATTAGAGCTTCAAGATTGAGAAAGCACTTCTGAAGAATTTGCAGTCTAGGTAATAAAACCAGTTGAAGCTCCTACAAATCTCTTGTCTGGTTGCTAATCTCCAATTCTATCCTAGCAGACTAATATCAGTGAACAGTTTGCCCATATGTAGTGAAGGAGTCATACGGCATCTTAAAGTTGCTTAAGTATGTATGCAAATCAGATTGCAGTTTATCGTTTTGGGCAAGAACATCATCACAAAATAGATAAGGTTGGCTTATTTTGCTCAACAGTAGTTTTCCCTCATCCATAGCATCTCTTATATCCTTCTGCTATTTCTAAAGTTGAGACCGAAGCTCATTCAGTTTCTTTACTAAGGCAGTGTTTAGTGCCTTTTGATGCTTCTTCTATGCCTTAGCTTCAGCAACTTCTTCCAGGCATTGTACTTGGTCCTCTACAACTGTACATAGAAGTTTTAATTTGGCCAGAGAGGAATCGGTACCGGGGAGGTTGGTACCTGGAATCAAACTGGTAAGGGTGTTAATCACAGTGTGAATGACATCCTACTCCTTTTTCCTTCTCAATGCTTCTAGTCTTTCTTGTGCTAGCTTTATGCCTTGCAGCAGCTCTGATTCATCTGCAGATTGGAGGTCAATAGGACTGGTGATATTAGCCAGTTTGACTTGACCACCGGTTGCCTTTGGAGTCTCTGCTTATTTGTTATTTTCTGCTTCCTTCTTCTCTTCCACTTTTTTCTTTTCCTCTTCTTTCTCCCTTTGCTCCGCTTCATGCTTTTTCTTCTCTTCCTCCTTTCTTTCTTCTTCTTTTCGCTTTACCTCTTCTTGTTTCTTCTTCTCCTCATCTTTCCACTTCTCCTCTTCTTTCTTTTCTCCTTTTCTTTCCTCTTCTCCTCTTCCTTCCTCTTCTCCTCTTCTTTCCTCTTCTCCTCTTCCTTCTTCTTCTCTTCTTCTCATTTCCTCTTCTCTTCCTCTTTCTCCGCTTTCTCTTCGTCACCCTTGTCCTTGTCCAGCTTCTGCTTCTCTACTTCTTCTTTATCCTGTTTCTTCTTTTTGTGTCTGGAGTGGCATCTTCACCATCTAATGCATCCATATCAATAGTGTCAACCTTATCTGTAGCTGGTTCTCCTTCATCATCAAATGCCTCGTCCGGTTTTCCAGTTTCTGTTTCCTGTTCAACTTCTCTATTTGCTTGAGCTAGTTTATGCATTTTTACAACTGCTTTAGTATGAGAGTGTGTCTCTTTCACCACTTCAAAGGTTTTGCCTTCTAGTAGCAAGAGTCTTCTTCTTCTCATGAAGAAGAGACCTTTGTATCGGTTCATGATTTCAAACAATTCAGAGTTTGAAGCATCAGGAAAGTATTCTGCAAAAATATTTTCTCTGATCTCCTGTTCTCTCTCAATGGCAATTTGCCACTTATTATCTAAAGCATTGTACAAGGAATCGGGTGTCTTAGATCTAATTCTAATGGTGACCGGTCATGAACACACAAATAATTAATGATTTCCCACATTGTTTCCTCTTTCTCACTATCGGTAAAATCATCAAAACACTCCTTCAGATCACTAAGCAATTTTCTTTTAATATTCTTAATAGTCCTCTGACAATATGTCATCGGCTTATAAGAAGAGATGTCAATATTTACCGGTGCTGATGATGCAGGTGCATTACCAGTAGTTTTTTTTTTCTTCCTTGTTTTCCTGGTCTTCTTAGGCTACACTTCTGGTTCTGTATCCTCAGACTCCGGTGAGTTGCTTTTGGTCTTCCACTTCCTTTCAAATACTTTAGCAGGTGCAACTTCCAGTTTCTTCTTGGCAGGTGACCGCTTGGTCACTTTTGGGCTAGCTGAGGTAACCGGTGTTGATACCGATGGCACTTCCTTTCGCTTTTTCACTGAAGGTTCTTCAATCGGTGTTACCCTTTCCAAGTAGGTGTTGGTTCGCTTTGCCTTTGCATCTAGAGGCAAGGCTAGCAAGGTAGCGGCATACCTGTCTAACATGTCATACATCACCTCATATCCCATAGGTTCTACTTCTTCCTATCTTGGCTCTATTGCTTCCATTATGCACTCATCTACTTTAATGGTAAAGCAGATGTCCTCTTCATATTTCTTAACAATGTCTCTAGATATCCTCATCCTTTGACTCATCTTCCTCTTGAATTCATCAAAATATTTATTCAAGACCTCAGGATATCTGGTTCCCACCACTTGGAGACTTTCCCTAATTTGTTTGGTGACCGGTTAGTCAGCAGACCATTGAATATCACCGACTCCCAGGAAATAGCCTTGAAATTAGAAAAACAGACCCACCAAAAGTTGTCCAAATTTGAATCTTAGGGCACTGTCCTATTTGATGGACTTATAGTTTAATAGAAGTTGCTTCTGCAAATAGGTGCATAGATCAAATGAGGCATCCTCCATGATCATTCTATAGGCAGCATTTACCATAGCAGCAAAGACAGAGTTTAATCTGCTGGCATAAAACATCTGGTATCCAATCACCATGCAAGCATACTTTACCAACTCATCTTTGATGGTGTTGACGGTTGTTCCTCGTTGGTCACTCTGAGAACTGGTGAGATTAGTCATTTGAGTCTTGATGAATTTTCTAAGGGCTGTCACCTCACCACTATTGCAGAAACCGGTGATGACATGAATTGCTTTAGGCGTAATGTCATGCATCCATGTGCTCTTCCATGAACTCTTCAAGAAAATAAACCGCATTGTGAATTTTCTTCCTCTCCAGGATGTTGTATTTTGATTTGATCTTCTTGCCATCCCCATAGAACAGACCTAGTTGGGAATGAATCACTAAGGATCCTAGGTCTTCTAATTTGCAGTCGATGTACCCTAAAATATCTCCTTCGACAATGACTCTGGCAGGTATTTGGGACAGGGCATTGTATTTCATTTTTCTTTGAATGAATTCAACTAAGTCCATGGGTACACTAGAGTTGGAGTGCGATGCAGAAGCCATGATTAACTGATAAACAAGAATTTTGAGAAATACCTTCAGAATTTTGAAATTTAGGGTTTGCAAATGCAGCTTTGCAACACACCACTTTGGTGTTGGATTATCGCTTGGTGTTCTTCACTTGATTGATTGACAATATCTCTGGATTCTTTTGCAAGATTTGAAATCTCTCTGAATCGCAAGTTGAATCGCCTTTTGTTGCTCTGCACTTGAAAAATTCTTCGCTCGAAGACTGATAAGTGAAAATGACTTTGAAAATTCCTTTTAAACGAATTCTCAACTACCATAATAAATGCATCACCGTTAGGGCATAAACCCTAATTTTTCCTTTTACCACTTCCAATCTTCTATTGATTGATAGGTAACATATACCAGTCAAGGTCTTTTACCAATATAAATCAGGGGTTCGAAACATTTCACCTTCCTCCTAAGCTTTTCTAAAGCTCAGCTTGTCGGTTCAGAGATTTCCACACTAGGTGCAGAAACTGGTTCATCTTGTGACACTTTTTTAGGTTTCTTTTTCCATGTTTTATTCATTCCTGCTTGAATAGTTTCAACATAAATCTTCCCTTCTAAAGTGATCAGTATATCATCTGATAAGTTCTTTCTCATTCTGTAGGTTCTGGTAGGGTATCCCGGTTTGTTGCAATGATAGCATACCATTCCAGGTGTTCTCCATGGTCCATTGTTCATTCTACCATTCTTTCTCCTGCATGTAGCACTAGTGTGACCACTTCCATGACAGATCAAATAGGTTTCTCTCGAACCAGTTGTCACTTGATATCCACCACTACCTAACTGATGGTCATGAAAATTATATCAGTTTGGATTCCAGTTCACAGAGGATTCAGAAAAAACTTCTTGAGTCCTTTGAGGATATCTCCCAGTGTTGTGTGTAACAGACTTGCATTCAAATTCTCTATGCCCAAGCTTGTTGCATGCATAACAGTTTCCATTGAATCTATTGGATCTAGGTTTATTGTTTAGAAAATAAGGAAAATTATTGTAGGCCTTATTTCAACACACATTAGCAGTATGTCCTTCCTTGAGACAATTAAAACCAACAAGTTTAAACTTTTGCTTACCTTTATCCTTTGATGTCGGTTGCTTCTTTGATGCTACATCTTTTGTTCCAGAGATCTCACCTTCCTCATAACTAGAAAAACCAAGTCCAGTGGTATTCTTTATTGGTTTTGCTGATTCAAGCTTTTGTTCTAGCTTAACAATACCCTTATTGAATTTGGCAAGTATTTCCTTTGACTCAGTGAGTTCCTTGGAAATAGAAGCATTGGATTCCTTCAAGGTTGCATTCTCAGAAATAGCTATGTTTAGTTCACCTTGCATTTCTTGTTTTTCCACTTTACTTTCTTGGAGATGAGCAGTAAGGGCACTGATTTCTTGCTTCAGCTTGGAGATCTCATGATCTTTATCTTTTACCAGGTCTTCAGCTTTCCTTCGGTTCTCAAGCTCTTGACACATTCTGATAGTCAGTCCTTCTAGTTCCTTTCTCAGATTGGCATTAGATTCATTCAGGTTTTCAACATCTTCAACTAGGGCCTCCATGTCTGCTTCATCAAAAGAACTATTTTCAGTAAGCTCCATTAGTTTCTCAGCATACTCTCTTCTTTTTGCCAGAGAGGCTTTATATTTGACTTTGAGTTCATCAAAGGCTTTCTTAGTCTGAGTGAGTCGATGAGTAAGTTCCCTCATAGTGTATTCTCCCATATCTCCTTCCAAGTGGTTAGACTTATAGAAAGGTTTTCTTTGATACCAATTGATGATTACTAAGAGGGGGGGGTGAATTAGTATACCAAAAAATACCAAACTCAAACTCTTAAACAATTTAGCAGTTAACCGGTAAAACATATTTACTAACAAATGGGTTTAGACAAATGTAAACCAAACAGAAAATAAAGCATTCACCCACAAGAGAACAATCACCATAACACAAAAAATTTTGATGTGGAAACCCAAATGGGAAAAACCACGGTGAGCAGAAACTCACAAGTAACTATCTGTCGAATAGAAACTAGACTAGTTAAGGTCAAACCGGTTAAGGTCATACAATGTTCATCACTAGAATAGATCCTGTTAGGAATCTGGATCTTTGTTAGGAGATAAGTCCTATTAAAGACTACCTTGTGAGAGGATTTTAGATTCACAGTTGTGAACCACCTTGTTAGAGGATTTACAAAGGCTTTGCTGGGCCTACCCGGTTAAGGGTTTGAGACTTGTCGAAGATATGAGTAATCAACAAGTAGATGATTTAGATACTAGCACATAATGCTTGGTTAGATCCTTGATAGCTCATTGTAAATGCATATTTAGCATTACTTTAGTCTTCAATATCTCCACACTCTATTTCTTCACATAGACCTGAACTTCTCTTCTACAATCACACATACAAAACCCTCATCATCTAAAACCATAGACATGATGTCCTTATAAAGGAGTCTGATTTCATGTCGGTCCAATAGGATTACATTACAAGTTCTTAGGTTCAGTGCATCTAGACACATTTGGTAACATGACACAAAATCACCACCAAAGTGTCGGTGGATGATAACTCATCATAGAGTAATACCGGTTCATACATTTTACCGATTACCGGTTGTCAAAATGAAGACTGGAAAAATGTTAACTACCACTTTGTTCCTTCATACCGCTTGAGATCCTTGAACCGCTTGAGGTCTTCATACCACTTTGGGTCTTCAGTCAGTTTGTGACCAGTAAACATCTTCTGCAAAACATCGATAGTCTAAAGACTATAATACATAATACCGGTTGGAACAATTACTGGTTGAGCATAACTCATACATAAAGAAAGTGATCACAAAACAAGTGTGTGTTCATCAATGACAATCACAACATCATCAAAATGCCAACATATAACCATAGTGCCAAATCAACAATATAAACTTCCAAGAAGATAAGTATTGACATCAATGACAAAACCAATGCAACACATGACGAAGTCATCCATAATACCAATAGATAGAAGAGGGTTTTAGAGCTCTCCAGAGACAATTTTAGGTACTGCAAGAGGAGTTGTTGGAAATTTGAAGGAATTGATTATGTGTTGCATTGATGTTTGTCATTGATGTCAACACTAGCTTGTTTGGTTGTCTACCGGGTTCTGATAGAGTGGTTGGTTTGTGATGTTGATCTGGAGACTATCTCCGGTATTCTTCGGTATGTTCAGATTGGTGGAATTGGTTTGGATCAGTCATTCATGTCATCCAGATGAATGTCACATTCAGTTGGTTCAGGATTTTTTGATCTGGAAACTATCATATGTTCTAGTAATCCTTTTGGTTACCGGTAAGGGTTTTACCGACAAAGCTTTGTTGAAGATCTTTTGATGGATTTGATAAGTGGTGTTGGTGCGGCTTCTAGAAGGTTTTTGAGATGCTGATGATTATCTTGTTTGTGTTCCAGTTGATCAGTGGTATTGCGTTTAGCACCAGACCTAATGCTATTTTGTTAGGTTATGGACCGATTTATGTAACGTGTTGGCGGATGCTCTCGGTGTGTTACTGGTTGGATTTATTGTTTAGTTAATGCTGTTTCGGTCTTAAGCTGACTTGTGTTATCATTGGTTTGTGGGTTTATGTAATGGATTTATTATATTATCTTTTAGGTGGCTGGCCTAATTGTTTAGGTCTCGGGTTGGTATAAATATGATGTAAGATCTCTTTTGTAGATCGTGGTCGTGGGTTATGGGATTATATGTGTGTGAATAAAGTTGTAATCATATGAAGAGGTTTTGGTCAATCATAGGTGATCGAATTGGGTTTGTGTAAGAGGTTTAAGACCTCCAGCATTGAGCTTAACCAAAATTGTACTAAGGTGTAGGAGATTCTATTATTGCAGTTCATTCTTATTTCCGGATTGTAGTCCATAGATCTTTTGTAGTCAGTGAGGCTCCTTTGTGATGAGAAGTGCCCTCTAGGTTGTTGGCCTTTCTGCATATGTAGGCCCCTTATTGTAATCACATACTTACTGCAGAAGTGTCATCTAGTTGTGGGTAGGCTTCCCACAGTGGTTTTTCCCTTTACCAGTTTTTTCACGTACAAATCTTGGAGTTATGTGTTGTGGATGCATGGTATTTGGTTTATGATTTATGTTTGTGCTTAATTGATATATTTGTTATTCTGATAAAAGGTTTTGTTTGCTTAAAGTTTCATAATCTATTAACAACTGATTCACCCCCCCCCTCTCTCAGTTGTTCACTGGTTATCCTAACAATTGGTATCAGAGCTTGGTCCTCTTTATAGAAGCTTAACCGCTTGAGGAAGATCCTATGGCGAGTAATCATTCAACTTCAATTGCTTACTGTAAGGATAACCCTAGGCTTGAAGGAACAAATTAGATTTGGGAGATCACTGAGAAAGGCTATACCCCTTATGATCCACCATCTGACAATCCTCCTCTGATAGACTTGGATAAGAACACTAAAAATTATTGTAGAGCTAGAGAAGCCCTTTTGAGCGCCCTTTCAGATCAACAGGTAATGGAATTAATGAACAAATCATCTACAAAATCTATATGGGATAAGTTGGAGACTCTAAATGAGTGTGACCCTACTATAAAAATTGCTAAACTTGATGATTACCAAGTGAGGTATGAGAACCTGAGAATGGAGGAAGATTAAATAATTACTACTTTTATGGAAAGAATCAATGAAATTGTCTTGGGAATTCAATGTTGTGGTGGATCTCTGAGGGAAGATAATATTGTTTCTAAATTATTGAGAGCTTTGCCACCAGCTTAAAAAATGAAGGCTACTGCAATTAATGAGTTGAGAACAATGTCTAACACTTATGTCAATAGGGATAATTTGGTTGGAAAGTTATCTAATTTTGAGCTTGAAGAATTCGGTCCTCAAGGAGTTACAAAGACAGATTCTGCATTCAAGGCATCTACATCATCAACTAACAAGAGTGATAGGAAAGAATTATATGAAAAGGAACTAGAGGATATGAGGAAACAAGATGAAGATATTGAGGATTTTGAAGCCCTATTTTCTAGAAGGGTACCTAAGGGTCCGACGGGAAGTAAGTATGAAGGAAAATCACCTTTCAAATGTTTTGCATGTAATAATATAGGTCATTTTGCATCTAGATGCCCTGAGAGGAATTCAATATTTGAAGAGAAAGCTAGAATATATTTTAAGGCTAACCATGAATATCACAAGAAGCCTAAGTATAGGAGGAACAAAGACAAAACATGCTACTATGCTGATGAGGAAGGTGTAATCGATGATTCTGATTATGAATCGGAAAAAGATTCAGCTAGTGGATCCAACAATGGAAAGGAATGGGTATTCTTAGCTATCAAGGAAGATGCTCCATTCAAAATGAAGAGAAGGCCCTTGCTACTAAAGTTGAAGACAAGGATAAATGGGTGATAGACAATGGATGTTCACATTATATGACTAAAGATAAAAGGGTGTTTCTATCTTTGTAAGGATCATATGGTGGTCTAGTCAGATTTGGAGATGACAAAGCATGCATGATTAGAGGAAGAGGAACTATATCATTGGATGGTAAGAATAACACTGATAATGTCTATTATGTAAAATATTTAAGGCATAATCTTTTGAGTGTAGGACAATTAGTGGATAAGGGATTTCAATTACAGTTCAAGGATGGAAAATGCAAAATTGTCAACAAATCTGGATTGGAGATTGCAACTGGTACTCAGACTAGAGGTAACATATTTCATTTGAACTCCAGTGAGAAGACATGTTTGATTAAACATATTGATGAGAGTTGGCTATGGCATAAGAGGTTGTGTCATGTGAATTTTGATTGCATTGTAAAGATCAGCTCAACTAAGGCAGTTGGAGATATACCTAAGATTGTGAAGCCTCATAATCCGGTATGTAAGGAATGTCAAATGGGAAAGAAAGTCATAACTTATTTTAAGAGTATACAAGACAAATCTAATGATATTATTGATCTTATTCATACTGATTTGTGTGGTCTTGCTAGAATAAGAAGTTTTTGGTGTGATAGATATTTCATGATAATCATTGATAACTATTCTAGAATGATGTGGGTTACTTTTCTAAGGGAGAAATCTAAAGCCTTTGAAAATTTCAAGATCTTTAAAGCTATGGTTGAGAAAAATACAGGGTTGAAGATCAAATGCTTAAGATTCGATCAGGGTAGTGACTTCACATCTGGTGAATTTAACAGTTATTGTGAGAAACATGGCATAAGGAGACAGTTGTCTGCACCCCAGACACCTCAACAGAATAGTGTTGTGGAAAGAAAGAATAGAACTATCCTGGATGCAGCTAGATCTATGATGATGGAAGCTAATTTGCCTCATATCTACTAGAGAGAAGCTGTGAGCATGACAATATACACATTAAACAGGGTTCATATCAAAGGAGACACTAGTAAGACACCTTATGAGTTATGGTTTGGTCATACACCTACAGTTAAGTACTTTAGAATATTTGGTAGTAAATGCTATACCAAAAGAGATGATTCCACTGGAAAGTTTGATCCTAGATGTGTTGAAGGAATATTTCTTGGTTATTCAAATGAAAGAAAAGCATATAGATGTTATAACAAAAGATTGTAGATAATTATGGAGAGCACTAATGTCAAGGTGGATGAGTGGTACAGAGGTCAAATCAAAACTTATGAGAAAGAATCGGAAGTGGAAATGATCATAACTGAACCGGTAACACTTGTACCGAAACAAAATATTGAGCCAATTACTCCGGCAGTATCAGAAAAATCAACAGTAACTAAAGATTTGGGTAGAGAAATAGAAAGTCAGAAGACTCCTAGGTATGTAAGGTTGAATGATTCAAAAGATTAGATCATTGGAGACAAGAGAAAAGAGTGATGACAAAGAGAAGGTTGGCAGCTGAAGAGGTATGCTTAATTTATCAAATTGAACTGACATCAGTAGATGAAGCATCTAAGGATGAATGTTGGATGAAAGCTATGGAAGAGGAATTGGATCAGATAGAAAATAACACATAGACTTTAGTTCCTCGACATAAAAATAAGAATGTTATTGGAAATAAATGGGTTTTTAGGAATAAATTGAATGAAGATGGTCAAGTTGTGAGGAACAAGGCTAGATTGGTCTGTAAAGGATATTCTTAGAAGGAAGGAATTGATTATGATGAAACTTTTGCTCTAGTAGCTAGGATTGAAGCTATGAGATTATATCTTCCTTATGCTGCCCATAAGAAATACAAGGTTTATCAGATGGATGTTAAGTGTGCATTTTTAAATGGAGATCTTGAAGAGGAAGTCTACATTGAGCAGCTTCATCGATTTTCTCTTTCAAATGACAATAACATGGTTTGTAGATTGAGGAAATCTTTATATGGATTGAAGCAAGCCCCTAGAGCTTGGTATGCTAGATTGGACAAATATATTTTGAAGCTTGGTTTCACTAAAGGTAATGCTGACAGTAACTTATATTATAAGATCACTAATGATGACATGTTTATTGTTGAGGTATTTGTGGATGATATCATTTTTGGAGGTGAGGAAAAGTTATGTATGGAATTTCTTAATAATATGAAGAATGAATTTTAAATGTCTATGATTGGAGAAATGAGATTTTTCTTAGGTTTGTAGATTACTCAAACTGATAAAGCTATTTTCATCTATCAAACTAAGTATGCTAGAGAGTTGTTGAAGAAATTTGGTATGGAAAATTCCAAACCAGTTGGTACTCCTATGGTTACAAGTGAGAAATTGACAAAGAAAGATGTATTAGCTTCGGTAAATCCTACAAGGTATAAATCTATGATTGGAGGTATGTTACATTTGATTCAGACTAGACCGGATATAATGAATGCAATTTGTATTGTATCAAGATATCAGAGTGATATAGATGACTTTACATTATGGTTTGTGGTATCTTAAAGATGATGACTTTACATTATGTGCATATACAGATGCAGATTGGGTTGGAGATATAGATGACCAAAAAAGCACATCTAGTGGAGCTTTATTTCTTGGAAAGGAACTTGTTTCATGGATCAGCAAGAAACAATCATGTACTTCTTTATCTACTGTTGAAGCTGAGTATGTTGTTGTTGCTAAAAGATGTACACAAGTTCTATGGATGAAGAAAATGTTGAGATACATAAGGGTGGATTGTAATGAACCGATAGTTATTCACTATGATAACTCTTTTGCTGTTGACATATCAAAGAATCCAATATTTCATTCTAAGACAAAGCACATATCAATCAAGTATAACTTTTTGAAGGAAAAGGTAGAAGCAAATGAAGTCAGATTGGTTTATGTGAATACTAAAGAGCAGATTGCAGATATCTTCACTAAACCTTTGCCCAAGGAATCATTTGAGTACTTTACAGACAGATTGGGGGTCTCTGCCCTTCCGGTAAAGACTTAAGTGATGTTGATTGGCATCAGTTTGGTATGAATTATCAAAACTATTATTCATTCTGGATTGATGAGTTGGTGCTACTACTCAGGGGGAGTAGTCAGCTGTGTGGTTAAGAGGATCTATGTTTTTTCTTTGATGTTTATGCCATATTTCTGGCATTGATGTCAAAAGGGGAGAGATATACATATGAAAAAAATATCTTAATAGAGGTATCAGTCACAGGGGGAGTTTGGTCTATGGTTTGGTTATTTGGTTCAGAACTTCATTGATATATCATGTGTTAGATGTCTTCCATTAGGGGAGACTTGTTTGGCATTTCTTGGCACTTGGATGTTTTTCACATCTAGAGTTGCCATCAATGCCAAAGGGGGAGATTGTTGGAAATTTGGAGGAATTGATTATGTGTTTCATTGATGTTTGTCATTGATGTCAACACTAGCTCATTTGGTTGTCTACCGGGTTCTGGTAGAGTGGTTGGTTTGTGATGTTGATCTGGAGACTATCTCCAGTATTCTCTGGTATGTTCAGATTGGTGGAATTAGTTTGGTTCGGTCATTCATGTCATTTAGATGTGTGTCACATTCAGTTGGTTCAAGATTTGGTGATCCGTAAGCTATCATATGTTCTAGTAAGCCTTTTGGTTACCGATAAGGGTTCTACTGACAAAGCTTTGTTGAAGATATTTTGATGGATTCGATAAGTGGTGTTGGTGTGGCTTCTAGATGGTTTTCGGGATGCTGATGATTATCTTGTTCTTGTTTTAGTTGATCGGTGGTGTTGCATTTATCACCGGACCTAATGCTATTATGTTAGGTTATGGACTAGTTTATGTAACGTGTTGGTGGATTCTCCCGATGCATTATCAGTTGGATTTATTGTTTGGTTAATGTTGTTTGTATCTTAGGTAGACTTGTGTTATCATTGGTTTGTGGGTTTATGTAATGGATTTATTATATTATCTTTTAGGTGGCTGACCTAATTGTTTAGGTCTCGGGTTGGTATAAATATGATGTAAGATCTCTTTTGTAGATCGTGGTTGTTGGTTATGGGATTATATGTGTGCAAATAAAGTTGTAATCATATGCAGAGGTTTTGGTCGATCATAGGTGATCGAATTGGGTTTGTGTAAGAGTTTTAAGACCTCCGACATTGAGCTTAATCAGAACTATACTCAGGCATCGGAGACGCTATTCTTGCAGTTCATTCTTATTTCTGGATTGTAGTCTGAATATATTTTGTAGTTAGTGAGGCTCCTTTGTGATGAGAAGTGCGCTCTAGGTTGTTGGCCTTCCTACATGTGTAGGCCCCTTATTGTAATCACATATTTATTTGAGAAGTATCATTTGATTGTGGGTAGGCTTCCCACTGTGGTTTTTCCCTTTACCACGTTTTCCACGTACAAATCTTAATGTTATGTGTTGTGGATGCATGGTATTTAGTTTATGATTTATGTTTGTTCTTAATTGATATATCTAATATTTTGGTAAAAGGTTTTGTTTCCTTAAAGTTTCATAATCTTTTAACATCTGATTCACCCCCGCCCCCCCCCCCCCCCCCCCGCCTCAATTGTTCACTGGTTATCCTAACAGTTGTGTAGAGGAGTTGATATTAGGGCAAGAGATGAAATTGAGGATGAATCTAAAGAAGAAGATCAGTTTGAAGAAGAAAAAGAGATAGCCAGAGATCTTGATGAGGCTAGGTTTTTGAGGGCCACTTCAAAGATTGGAAAAAGGCCAAAAATTGAAATTTTCTTATTTTTTGAAAATCTTAATCCAAAAGAGTTGATCAATTGGATCAATGACACAGAAGAATATTTAGAGTATGAAGAAGTGGGTGATCTTGAAAGAGTCAAGTTTGCAAATACCAAGCTCAAGGGTCATGCAAGTATATGGTGGAAAGAAGTTCAATTAGAGATAAATAGAAGAGGAAAAGAGAAAATAACAAGATGGGATCAAATGGTGGAAAAATTGAAGAGACAATTCATTTATGTTGACTATGAGATTTATTTGTTGAAAAAGATGCAAGGGTTGAAGCAAGCGAGAAAATATATCAAAGAATATACAAAAGAAATATATTGATTCCTAATTAGAACAAGACATTCAGAGTCCAACAAGGAGAAAATTGTTCATTACATAAATGAATTGAAGCCAAGTATTCAAGAAGAGTTGAGTTAGGTAACAATTTCCACAATTGAAGATGCATACCAATTTCCTTTGAAGGTAGAAGAGAATCTAAACAATATATTTGAGAGAAAGAAAAATGGAAGAGGTTATGGTTGAAAGACTACTGGATGGTCCTATGGAGGCCAAAATGAACACACTTAGAAGCATGAAGAATCTAGTAGCAATAAAATTAGAAGGGAAATACTTCCTACCATCCCCATAATCAAAATAATGGAGAGAAAAGAGAAAGAGGAAGAGGACAAGAGCTGGGAAGATGAGGTTTTTGTGGGACATGTTTTAATTGTGGAGAAGGACATATATCATATGAATTCCCCCAACATCAAGGGAGGACAAATGGAAGACTTGAGGATAATGCACAAGTTGCCCATGTGGATGAATATGTGTAATAGATGAAAAATTAGGGTTTCACAAATTATGCTTTGTAAACTAGGAAATGACCTAACTTTCACATGCATCACATTAAAAAAAGGATGAAATTAATAGATCCAACCTTAATTATATTAAGAAAAGGGTTGAATTTTGATTGGAGTCCTATTTCCTTTTGTTTGAGTTGAAAATGTAATTGAAAAGATGTAAATTGAATGCCAAACCTTGGGTAAGAAGTACACGCATGAACTAGCAACTTGGAATGATTATGCTAACTAATAATTAAATAGAAAATTCACAACAAGTACAAGAATGGAAGGGGAATTTGACTTGCACCTGTAATTGAAATCTAGAGTTGAACTGATAGGACCAGGGTGCCCAACACCTTGGAATTTTGAGTTGTGACCTGAATGTCTAAATCCCAATGCATTTTGAAAGACACCTATCAAATTTGGACCTATTATAGGAGGACCATGGTGTGCCAAATCACCTTGGTCCTATACCATGGTGTGCCAAGAACCCTAGTCTAGGCACTATTTGATGAAATTTGGCTAGATGCTCTATTTTTGGGTTTTGGTGTTGTTCTGGTCTCCTTAGCTCCACTGGGTACCTGTAGCTGCATATAAGAGGAAATAAAGGGATTTGTGGATAGGGGTTTTTTTTAGGTCAAACACCAAGTTTGGAATTAACCCTAATTGAAATAGAAATAGAATTATAAAAGCTTGTGTTTGAGGGAAAGACTAGATCTGAAATTGAAATGCTTGAATGTAGATGATTATACCTTCAATATTCTTAAGATAAGTCATCCAATTGTTGATGCAATAACATGATAAATCACATAAAATCCATCATGAAATCATAATTTAAACATAATATGAAGATGTCTTGAAGTGGTTTGTTTCTCTTTGAATCAAGTTTGCTCTTGAGGAAGAAGAATTGCTATTAAATTTATGATAATGTTAGCAAAAGATGTAATAATGAAAATGAATTGAGAGGGATGCCTTATATAGGGATGTCTTAATTAAATCTCCATTAGGCCGAATTAGAATTGATATATGTTTAAATGGAGAAAGATTTGAATTAAATAAGATCACCAAATTATCCTCTCAAGATTTGGGGAAACAAGCGCGAGACCGGGTAGTATACTACCCAATCTTGGCAATATTTTTTTGACTTTTGGGGAATGAAAGATAATGGGGTTATAATGTTGAATCCAACGCGATGGTTCAAACCATAATGCATATGTATGCAAAATATGCTTTGAGAGTTGAAATTAGGGTAAGATTAAGGATAAATCGGGATAAAATAATAAAGGGCACACCTAGAATTAAGGGCTCAAATAAGAGTGTGATGATGTAATAAATTGGAATAAGACACATAATATTAATTTAAATCAATAAAGGTCCTATAACACATAGAGGAAAGGAAAATATTAAAATAAGTGCTAGGAGAGTGTGAAATTGGACATACTAATAAAGGTGTACAATTTATGGCGTTACATTTAGCCCCCACTTTAGTGGAGTATGGTCTTATGATCATTACTCTTGATATAGTATAAATGAAGAGATAAAGCATATGAGAGAAATAAAAACTAGGGATAGGAAAATTTTGAGGGATGTCCAAGCCCCCAAGCATAAGATCCTATCAATCCATGCAAGTAACCTTCAAGTAAAACAAAAGCAAACAATGTTAGTACTAAAACACAAAGTTCTAAGTCAACTAGTTGAAGAGACCTTGATAATCAAAATGTCTCAACCAAAAATGTCATTATTGGCATGTTATTGCAAGAGCATAAGTGGACTTATAGAAATAACAAGGACATACACAATTGAAAGCATAAGAAACCATGATCAAACACTAGCAAAGTGCATTATGCTATGAGTTCTTGGGATAGAAAGAAGGAACGTGGATTCCATGGGCTAGCAAGCTATGTTATGCTAGGTGATCCATGTAGGAAGGAAGAGTTGGAATAGTCTAGCAAGTTGTGTTATGCTAGTTCCACTCATTTGCTAAAATGTTGTCTAGTTTTAGGAGTTAACCATTTCATTTGTGACTTTGGTCTGGTTTTGAGCATGCAACAACTAGTATAAGAAATGTAATTGAAAAATGATGTGTCTAATTTTGGTAATGCAACATGAGGATGGAACAACCCATCCTAGACAAATGATGTCCAAAATGAGGATGAAGCATTGAAATGCAACAATCTCATAAATGATAGGTAAGATGAGGATTAAGCATTAGGATGCAATAATCCCA
This sequence comes from Cryptomeria japonica, assembly GCF_030272615.1. Taxonomy (NCBI): domain Eukaryota; kingdom Viridiplantae; phylum Streptophyta; class Pinopsida; order Cupressales; family Cupressaceae; genus Cryptomeria; species Cryptomeria japonica. Next base: position 443,603,689 of record NC_081412.1, on the reverse strand, counting down.
AATCGATAATCAATAGTTGAAATACAACTAGGAGGCCGTACATATGCCCCCCCTTAAGATGTCAAAATAATCATATGTTGATACCTTAAAGTAGATAGAAACAAGGATACCCACCTGCAACACCAATCAGATATCTGCTAAGCAGCAATGCATGAATTCCAAGCTAGGAAGAGAGATGCCCAAATAGGCTTCATTCCATAAGCAAGGAAGAGATAATTGAAAAATAGATATTTAGAAACAAATGTAAATGGTTCTTTTGAGAGATGCATAATTGACAAAGGAGGAATCGATATTTTCATAAACATACCTACCTCCAAGAGTAGAGGAGATCCTTAATAAAGATGACATCTTGGAAAGGAGAAGGGGGTCAAGAATACACACCTTCTCCAATGTTTAGGGAAAAGTGGATTCTTAGTGAAGGATTGCAAACATTCACTAAGGATAGAATATTCAAAAAAGATAAACTATTTCAGAGAAGAATAGGTCCTAAACAAGGAACACACATGTACTCACATGAAGGATAATTCTATGCAAGAAATGGCATCCTTATGAAAAAAAAATGCAACTCCACAAAGGAAAAGTGAATCCTTAGAAAGAAAGAATGATTGAAAGGCTATTCGTGTCCCCCGAGTGTGGAGACAAGGATAAAAAATGCTATTATATTTCTACCTAAGTATGATGGCACTTGAAATTTTACCACCACGAATGATAAAGAGCCCCCAATAAATAATCTAACAATGTCCCGTAATGAGGAGCAAGATTTAATCAGAACATAAATGTTATTTGGAAGGAATAAGATGGGAATCCAAATCATTGTCATCTACTATTTGAATGATACCATTTACAATTTTATTAAATTTTATTAACTAAATCATAACATTCATTAGTGGAATAGACATGAATTTGATGATACTTGCAAAAAGGAGAATTGTGTTGATTTTTCTTACGATTCTTTCTTTGATTTTTTAAAGGGAGACTAATCAAGTTGGCTTTAAGAAGCTCATACAAGATACTCTCTTGTTGTGATGAGAAGTTGTAACAAGACATAGATGTATTAGACAATGGGGGAGGGGATACCAACAAAGGAGGACTTTGGAAACCTAAACCTTCTTTTGAAAAAATGCGATGTAGATTCCTCACAACCATCAAAAATTTGTTGTACACATCCTAAACCATGTCCATTGTATCCATGTGTAGAATTAGATACATGTGTTGAAATGTCTAGAGGAGAGGGTTCATTCTTAGTGTCAAAGTCTAAAGATCACCCATCATCATTAGGACATGTGTTGGAAGGAGAGGTGGGAATTGATTTAGAAGCTTGGATAAATGACATGCAAGGCTCCTTCAAGGCTTTATTCTTAGATTGAAGAATCTTATACCCATTGAAGGAGGGTGTAAAGTCTAATGTAACCCAATTACTTGCTATGGATGTGGCATTGATAGGAGATTTTGTTGTTGAAATAATCATAGTATTAAATGGAGAAATGCATCCCACTTCATCGTGAATGAGATTATAAGGATTAGGATCAACTTTTATTGTATGAAGTTAATTTTTATGTATTAATTTGATTGTATGATGAAGGGTAGAAGGAACTGCTTTCATAACATGAATTTGTTCTACACAGAAATCCATCATAGCTTAACTAGAATTAAAGGGAAATCACGAATCCCTATCTAATTAAAGAATCCTAACAAATATCAATGAAACAATGCAAACAAGACAATAGGGTTTTATAATCTTCAATCAAAACTCCCTATTCCATGATCACATGTAGCTTCCATTGTTCTTTTTCTTCTTGTGGTATGATGGCTCTTAGATTGCACTGCTAACTTGCAAGTGACACAAGATTTCAAAATTCATGATTATTGAAAATGGTGAATTGATGCTGAATTTATAGATTTTTTGAGAGGATTGATTGAGAGGTGGAACTTAAGTGAGCTCACATGTTGATTGATAGTTGAACTGTTGATTTGGAGGTGGAACAAAATGGATTGAATAAATAAAAGAATTAACTGATTGATTATAAAAGTTGATTGAAAGATGAAAAAGAATGATTGGAGGAAATTGAAGAGATGATTGATTAATCAATTAATTGAAATGATCAATTAAATAGATTGAATTGTTAACTAGAGATAATTTATTGAAAACTTTTGCGAAAAAAGCAAATTAAAAGATAGGAATAAATGATTGGAGGAGAATTAAGAAATGGTTTAATTAATCAATTAATTTAATTGATCAATTAATTATAAATTTAGCATGTGTTGTAGGATATTTTATTTGAAATTCAGTTTATTGATTTGCATGAAATTGAATTTGATTTAGATTTTCAATTTAATCTTTGCATGATATTGATTTATTTTAAATTCAATTTAATCTTTGAATATATTTAGAACAAGTGACTTAGAAATTTAATTTGGTAATTGAATGTTAATTGAATTTTGACTTATTTAAATTCAAATTGATCTTTGAATTCATGCAAACCTGATTTAGGAATTCAATTTGATTTTTAAAATCGTGAAATTGAAATGTACATGTATTTGAAATTAGATGAAATTAGAAGAATATGAATTTGAATTTGAATTAGCTAATTAAATAATTTAAAGACTATTTAATTATTTAGAAATTGAATTTTAATTAAATAATAAAGATTACTTAATTATAGGAATTAAATCACAATTAATTAACTAATTAATATTTAATGAATATTTAGAAAAGGGTTAAATGATTAATTGATTAGAAATAGAAATAGAAATATAATAATTAGTAAGATGATGAAGAAATGTGAATTTAGAAGAATAATATTAATTAAATTAATTAAATAATTAAATAATTATTTAATCAATTAGAGGAATAATTAGTATATGATCAATGAGACATTTTGAGGTGTCTATAGAATCCATGGTCTTCCTTTGATAGGTAATATGAATATACCAAGTGACTCTCTAAGAACATTATCAAAGACATGAACACAAAGAGGATCGGGTTGAACAGAAGAATAATCCCAATTTATCTTATCTAATAAGTCAACATAACAAATTTTAAGTGTTGACCCATTATCAGTCAAAGTTTTTGTTCATAAATGCAAGGACTAATCATAAGGGGACCATCAGTATTTTTAACCTTTATAGAAGAAATTTCATCTTGTGAGAATGTAATATCATTTGGTTTAAAAGAAGTATGAGGAACCATCCTTTGTAAGGCTTCTTGGACCAACCTATGGTATGAAGGTGAAGTTTGAATCAAGTCCCAAAGGGAAATATTAGTTAAGATTCACAACTCACTGTGATATACCATCAGATTTTTTGGCATTATATCAGGGTAGGATCAGCTGCCATGAAGATCTATGCCTTCTCATGGAGTTCATCAACAAGATTAGGTTTTGTATCAACATGTTTCTTAGGATGAAGAGGGTAAGGAAGGGAAATGAGAAGAACATTGGAATCTTGATTATTGTTTCTATAGTTAGGCACTTCAATACCATATTTTCATGCTAGTTGCCTTTCCATAGTACCTCTTTCACATATGCATTTAGCAACTTTTAGGATATTGGGAGGTTTCTTAGGCTTAGGCTTCTCATAACTAGAAACATAAATGGTATTGACTTGATTAGGTTCTTTGGTCTCCAATGATACATCTTTAGAAGGGAGAGCATCAAGGAAATCGCTAATGATTTCATCCTCTTACTCTAAGGTATCTTTATGCATAAGACAAGCTTCAGGAGAAGGACAAGCATAACTCATTAATGCTTCATCTATAGTGGTCAATTCATTGAAATGAAAAGAGGGTATGGTATCACTAGGAAAGGTAGCCACAATATCATCCACTTGCACCAAATTATCCTCATGGGGGAGGTACATTTTAGGAGAAAGATGAACATCATTCTTCAAAGATCCATCCTTAGGAGGGAGATATTTGGAAGAAGTGCTCATAACCTCTTCTTTCACCAATGTGCCCTCATTGGTAGGACCAACTTTAGGAGAGGGTAAATCATATCTATGGATGAAAGTAATATCTAAGTTGTCATCATATGCATAAAAGGGAACATCATGAACATCTTGAATAGAAGTTGAAATTGAACTAGCAAAATAAGATAACAACTCCATATGCAATTATGATCTAATGTAACAATGCATATTATTGGAAACACACACACAATGCATAAAACCAAAATGTTTTTGTATCTTTCTTATTTTAAAATGAAATGAACATGCAAATCATAAAATGCAATGTATGAAGGTCGAGTTCGCCAAAATGTAATAGATGAAAAATTAGGGTTTCACAAATTATTCTTTGTAAACTAGGAAATGACCTAACTTTCACATGCATCACATTGAAAGAAGGATGAACTAAATATATCCAACCTCAATTATATTAAGAAGAGGTTTGAATTCTAATTGGAGTCCTATTTCTTTTTTTTGAGTTGGAAATGTAATTGAAAATATGTAAATTGAATACCAAACCTAGGTAAGAAGGTAAATGCATGAACTAGAAACTTGGACTGATTATGCTAACTACTAATGAAACAAAAACTTCACAACAAGTACAAAAATGGAAGGGGATATGCACTTATAATTGAAATCTAGAGTTGATGACAGGACCAAGGCACCTAGTGCCTTGGTCTTTTGAGTTGTGGTTTGTAAGTCTAAATGTTGATGCAATCTAAAACTCGCCTGACAAATTTGGACCTGTTTTGAGATGACCATGGTGCCCCAAAGTACCCTAGTCTTGTACCATGATACCAAAGAACCTTGTTCTAGGCACTTTTTGATGAAATTTGGCTGGATGCTTTGTTTCTAGGTCTTTGTGTTGTTTTGGTCTTCGTGGCTCCATGGATACCAATAGTTGCACACAAGAGGAAATAAAGGGGGTTGTAGATAAGGGTTTTCCTTAGGTCTATAGCATCTTAAATTGTCACTGATCCAATTTACACCTCATGTTTATGCTCCTACTTTAGCGTGTCCTATCCTCATCACCTATCTAGGTCCTTTTTATGCCCATTCTCTAGTTTTGATGCCATGTACACCCACTGATGGATTGTATGGTGGGGTACCCTTCTCCCTGAGGCTTCATTGTGGTCCCTTTTTTAGAAGGACCAAGGTGCCCAGCACCATGGTCCCTCTTAGTGGGGCCCAATTTTGAATTAGGGAAAGGGTCCTATCCCTCCGAGAGGAATCCATCTGAGTGGCTCCGCATGACCACTAGAGGTTGGCCTAATCAATAATTTACCTAGATACCCCTATATAAAGACATTTGATCAACCTAATTTCATCTATCAATCTCTAAGCATCATAAGTTGACATATCCTTGCATTCTTCTATCTGTGAAGCCTTCATTATCAAGCATTTTCAAAGATCTTCAAGGCTACATATTTGTCATTCAACCATTATGGAGAAAAATTACATCTTTCATATGCAATCATGTGTGTGTGATTAGAGTTTTGTCGTGTCCATACCATTTCATACAACATGTGTGATTACATTCAATGAAGTAAAGCATCATCATAAACAATTGTAGATCTAAGGTATATCTTTCCAGTGTTTATTTCATTATTTGCATTTATTAAATCAAGCTTAGTTCCTAAACTGGGGTTGAAAACCCCTATTCCCAACCATTTTCCCCTTTTCTCTGTGTGTTTGAATAGGTACAAAGTTGTGTTTTGGAGGATCGACATTATTCGCATAGATGAATAAGTTCCCTTTTTGACGATGGAAAGTTCAAAGGACCATGGTAACCACCACCACAGTCCCAACAATTTAGGTTGAATTTCAGGGAGCAGATCTGAATCATATTACTTTTCTCAAATCCAAGTTTGTGGCTTTGTGCCACAACTATAGCTCACTATTTATGCCCAATCTCTTCAATATTCACCCATTTACCCTAGAATTTTAACATCTTCAACAATTCAATTCAATCTAAGGAGGATAAATTCCTATCAAGGAACCATGAATCTGATCAAAATATTAACCTTAGAGAGGCTAGATCTATTAGATTCCTCTCCTCCTTAATGTAATGTTTTTTTAAGAAAAAGTTAGTGGTATACACATTATAATGGTGAAACCCTAATTTTTCACCACTAAAAGGTCAAACCTCGGGTTTGGAATTAACCCTAATTGAAATAGAAATTGAATTGGAAAATCTTGCCTTTTGAGGGCAAGGCTAGATCTAAAATTTAAATTCTTGAATGTAGATGATTATACCTTCAATGGGTGATGCAATGTTCCTAGGATAATTCCTCTAGGTGTTGATGCAATAACATGATAAATCACATAAAATCCATCATGAAATCATAACTAAAACATAATATGAAGATGTCTTGATGTAGTGTCTTGTTCCTAGTGTTGTTCTGGTCTTTGTGGCTCCATTGGGCACCTATAGTTGCACACAACAACGAAGACAGGGGATTGTGGATAGGGGTTTTCCCAAGGTCAAACCTTGGGTTTGGAATTAACCCTAATTGAAATAAAAATTGAATTGGAAAAACTTTCCTTTTGAGGGCAAGGATAGACCTAAAATTGAAACTCTTTAATGTAGATAGTTATACCTTCAATAGGTGATGCAATGTTCTTAGGACAATTCCTCTAGGTGTTGATACAATTACATGATAATTCACATAAGATGCATCATGAAATCATAACTGGAACATAATATGAAGATGTCTTGATGTAGTTTGCTACTCCTTGAATTAGGTTTATTGTTGAGGAAGAATAATTGCTCTTGAATTGATTATAATGTTAGCATAAGGTGTAATAATGAAAATGAATTGAGAGGGATGCCTTAGATAGGGATTTCATAATTAAAATCACCATTAGGTCTACTTAGAATTGATATATTTTTACACGGAGTGGGATTTTAATTAAATAAGACCACCAAATTATCCTTCTAAAATTAGGGGAAGTAAGTGTGGGACCGGGTAGTATACTACCCAGTCGGGCTGCAATATTTTTTTGACTTTAGGGGAATGAAAGATAACGGGGTTCTAATGCCAAATCTAAATTGGTGGCTCAAACCATAATGCATAAGTATGGGAAATATGCTTTGAGAGTTAAAATTTTGTACGATTAAGGATAAATCGTGATAAAATGATAAAGGGAACACTTAGAATTAAGGTCCCAAATAAGAGTGTGATGATGTAATAAAGTGGAATAAGACCCATAATATTAATTTAAATTAATAAAGGTGCTATAATGCATAGACAAAAGGGAAATACTAAAATAGGTGCTAGGCGAGTGTGAAATTGCATACACTAATAAAGGTATACAATTTACAACACGCCAATATGTTGAGTCTTCACATTTTAAATATGTGGAGAGATGAGAGGTTCTTGTTACTAGAAGAGCCTCACTAAATGATGAGAAAGAACCATCCCAAAGGAAGAATTTGTTTCACACAAGATGTAAGTGTAATGGTAAAGTTGGCAATGTTATTATAAATAGTGGTAGTATTGATAACCTTGTTCCAGAGGAAATGGTTAGTAAATTGAAGTTAGAAAGAAGAAGCACTTACCTCCCTATTAGTTTGCTAGGTTGTAGAAGAACTATAAGGTTTCGATCAATGAACAATGTCTAGTAAAGTTCAAGATTAGAAACTATCATGATGAGGTATTATGTGATATTATGTATATGGATGTTTGTCATATATTGTTTGGGAGACCATGATAGTTTGATTATCATGCAATACATGATGGGTCAAATACATATTCTTTGAGAAAGGACGGAGTTTGACACAAGCTTAAGCCATTGAAGGGGATAGAGGAAAAGGTATGCATTAATGTAAGAATATGTTTAGTTGATGGAAGAATATTTCTAGACAGTATGAAGCATGAGCATCTGTGTTTTGCTTTAATTCCTAAATCTAACAAAGAAGAAATAGAAGAAATACCCACTGAAGTTGCAAATTTGCTGGATGATTTTTAGGATATTATATTTGATAATGTGCCTTATGGCTTACCACTAGTGAGAAGTATTAGTCATCAAATGGACCTGATCCATGGAGCTAGTTTGTCAAATAAAGCAGCCCATAGAATGACTCCAAAAGAGAGTGAAGAGGTTAAAAAACAAGTACAATATTTATTGCAAAAAGGGTTGATTTAGGAGAGTATGAGTCCATGTGGGGTACTTGCAATACTAGCATTGAAGATAATTGGAGAATAGAGGATGTGTAAAAACTCTTGAGCTATCAATGAGATTACTATCAAGTATAGATTTCCTTTGCTAAGGATGGATGACATTATAGATTAATTGAGCGGAGTTGAGTACTTCATAAATATAGATCTCAAAAGTGGATATCACAAAATATAGATTAGAGAAGGAGATGAATGGAAAAAACCTTCAAAATAAAGGAGGGATTGTATGAGTGGTTAGTCATGCCTTTTGGGATAACAAATACATCAGAATTCATGCAACTCATGAATGAGGTATTAAAAGAGTGTTTGGGTAATTTTGTTATTGTATACTTGGATGATATGTTGATTTTTGGTAAAAAATTGGAGGAGCATATAATGCGTATTTGTAGGGTCTTTGAGAAGTTAAGAGAAGAAAGGTTATTGATTAACCTAAAGAAGTGCATTTTTGTGAATAAGGAGTTAGTGCACTTGGGATTTTTGTCTCAATAGATGGTCTTAAAATGGACCTAGAGAAAGTAAAGGCTATCCTTGAATGGCCTACCCCATGGAGTGCTATTGAGGTGAGATCCTTTGATGGTTTGTCTTACAAAAAGTTTAACAAGAATTTTAGTAGTATTTGTGGACCCCTAATTGAAACAATGAGAGGAAATAGAAAAGAGTTGAAGTGAACTACAAGAGAAGCAAAGTGTTTTGATTTGTTGAAAAGAAAACTTACAAAGAAACCTATGTTGGTACTTCTAGATGTTAATACGGTATTTCAAGTAGATTGTGATGCTAGTGACAATGCCATTGGATTTGTTTTGAGTCAAGAAGGTAAACCCATTGCTTATTTCAGTGAAAAGTTGATTAATGCCAAGAGAAAATATTTATTTTATGATCAAGATTTTTATGCTATAGTTCAGGCATTGAAGAAGTGCATACATTATCTTTTGCCAAAAGTATTTATTTTATTTATTGATCATCAAGCTTTACAGTATTTGAATAGTCTAGGAAAGTTGAATTAAAGGCATTTAAAATGGGTTGAGTTTTTACAAAGTTACACCTTTATTTTGAATCACGGGATTGGAAATTCTAATAGAGATGCAAATTCCTTGAGTATAAGACAAAATTTGTTGATGGAGATGTGGATTGAAGTTGTTGGGTTTCATAACCTCAAGAGTTTGTATTCGAAGGATCCTGATTTTGGAGAGTCTTGGAGACATTACATGGAGCTTATTACTTTAGAAAAGACTAGGTGGATAGAATTTTAAATCCAAGATGGGATGTCATTCAAAGGCAGATAGTTGTGCATTCTAAAGAGTTCCATGAGGGAGAACCTAATTAAGGAGAAGAATAATGGAGGGTTGGGTAGACACTTTGGTCGAGTCAAGACCATTTCTCTTGTCAATGAGTATTATTATTAGCCACAATTATAGTAAGATGTTAAGAATTTTGTGCAAAGTTGTAGAGTCTCAGATGGAAAAAGGAACCAAGTAGAATATGTTGGCATATGTGCAGAGTATGTTGACATGATGATATTGTATGTTGTCATTGATGTCAATATGATGAAGAGTGAACTGGTATATTGAAGTAAGCACTTGCAAGAGAACCTGTATATGTAGCGGTATGTTTGTCCAAGTGAACTGGTATGTTGAAATGTGAATCGGTATATGTGAAAATGTGAACCGGTATATGTGAAAATGTGAACCGGTATATGTGAACAAGTGAAGCGGTATGTTTGTCCAAGAGAACCGATATGTTGGAATGTGAATCGGTATATGGAATTTTTTGTATCAAGGTTTCATATGGTATGACTACCGGTTGGTAGTCTTAGCTTCAGGGTTTCTGGTTGAAGTGTTCTATGCCTATGTGATTCAACCGATGACATTGTGTGTTGTGCTAGCATTGTAATGAAGAATAGATTGTGTTGCCACATCAGCTCTGTGCATGTGAAGGAGATTGATCCTATCTACCTCGGGAATGTGCAAAGTCTCTGCAAATGGTGGAGAATGCGTGATGGGTTACTGCCTCCAAGATGCGGTGAAGAACAAACGATGGAGAACGTATTGAGATCTGTTCAAGACTGTTGTACTCAAAGAAAAGTGTTTAATGGTCAGGATTGAATCGGCTGAATTGCTTAACATAAATATTTAGGGTTTAGGGTTTATGCTACTAACCTATCTATTTTCTATAAGGTCGATGTTGTTTTTCATGTTAAGGTTGTTGGAAAATGTTGTGTGTGTATCTAAGTGCAAAGATACGTGATTCTTGCTAGACCAGATATGAGAATAGATACCTGTAGAGTGTGAGTGCAGAGGAAGGAACTGAAGCGGATCTGCATTGGCATTGAGTGCTGCTACCAGATCATTGTAATACCTGTTGACCTTTAACGACTTCAACAGTTGGAAAATCCCTTAATAGGTTAGTTTTAACTAGCTTGCTGTAAATCCTTTAACAGGGTGACTCAAAATCATTGAGTTCTAAAAATCCTCTAACAAGGTAACCTTTAACCAGGTATGTTAGCCATCCCCTAACCGGGTGATCCCGAGTAGGATCGGTTCCTAACATAACCTATTGTAAAGTCTTTAACCGGACTAGGCTCCTAACAGAGTGGACTTCAAAAGGGTTCGAAGAGTAGCTTGTGGGTATTCATCCCCACCGTGGTTTTTCCCAGTTGGGTTTCCACGTGAAAAATATGTGTGTTATGTGTGATGCTTTTCATATGATGTTTGTTATTCTTTGTTAAGTGGTAAAGCATGTTGAACCTATAAGTCTTTACATTCCTGTTAAAAGTATTACTAGTGTATGCATATGGGTGAAGTGGAAATAAGATGTTAGATTGTGTGGAAAGCTGAGTTACCGGTTTATGTCTTTCTCTGTGCTTAACCGGTAGTAATCTGGTTTAGACCGGTGTTATTGCTTGCCAGTCAAAGGGTGGGGTTCTCAATCTAACCGGTTCAAGAGAAACTATTTTTATCAGTACTGATTCACCCCCCCCCCCTCTCAGTACCTATTTGGTACTAACTGGTCATCATTGATTTATCAGAATATAGGGTTATATAATCCATTACTTTTACTAGAGAGGCCATGGGAGAATATTACTATAGATTTTGTTCTTGGTTTGTTAAGGACATGCTAATTCTATTTTTAAAGTGGTGGATAGAGTCTCAAAGATGACACATTTTATTCCTTGTAAGAAGACTAAAGATGTTATTCATGTGGCAGATTTATTTTTCAAAGAGGTCTTAAGACTACATGGTCTACAAAAGATTATAGTTTTAGATAAAGACGTGAAGTTTGTTGGATACTTTTGGAGGACATTATGGAAAAAGTTGAAGAAAATTTTGAAGTTTATCTCATCGCACCATCCATAGATCGATGGGTAGACCAAAGTGGTGAATAGGAGTTTGGGTATCCTATTGAGATGCTTAGTAAGAGATAAACCAAAGAGATGGGTTTTGACTTTATCACACAAAAATTTTGCATACAATAATTCTACCAATAGTAGCACTAGTAAATTAATATTCATATTGTATATGAAAGTAGTCCTAGAATTGATTTAGAGTTAAGGAAGATGGACAAATGAGAAATGAGTAGTGCCAAATTTGAAGACTTTTTAGAGCACCTGAAGAATTTGTATGAAGAAGTGAGAAAACATATTAATAAGATAAATATTCAAAACATGGCTAAGGAATATTAGAAAATGAGATCTAAAGAATTTTAGATTGAAGATGAAGTCGTGGTTGATTTGAGAAAAGAGAGTTTTCCTATCATGGGGATATATAATAAGTTGAAGATGAAGAAAAAGAAATTTGGGCCATGCAGGATCCTCAAGAAGCATGATTACAAAAATTCTTATGAGATAGAGTTTCCAAGTGGATTTAACATTTTTCTCATGTTTAATATTTTTTATTTGAAGAATTTTCATGTAGGAAGTATTGAAGATATAGATAAAGCATATTGGAATATTCTAGCACCTACTTCAAATAAAGAGGAGATAGAGGACATCTTGGATAGTCATATGGGTATAAGCACAAGGAACATGTGATACGAATAGTACTTGGTTAAATGGAAAGGAAGACCTATTGAAGACTCATCATGGCTAAGGCAAAGGTTGATTTTCTTGGTTTTCCTCATAACACTTGAGATGTGATAAGATCACTTCTCAAATTACCTCGAGTGTCTGATGCAAGAGCATTCAAGGTGTAAGAGAAATCTTGCGTCACCTAAAAAATATTGTTTAGTTTGTCAATAAGGGCTAATATTGGTAGGGTTACTATTTTTAGTAATTTGTTAGTTTTGCATGAAATCTTACATAAAACTCTTGAATATTGAAATGAAGCCTATGGTGAAGGAATCATCCCAATATCTTGTGGCATTCAAGAGATATTCAATTTTATAGGAAATTTCTTTAATAAAACATCAAAAGCATTTTTTAGGGCCTTAGAGGCTTCAGATGGGCTCAAAAGTTGACCAGAGTTGCATTAGCGTACTTTGATGTTGTAGCTCTCCTCACGAGATTTCCAATGATGTGTGATACTTTAAGATACAATAGTCACTTTCAAATTTATGGCCCCTATAGATTCACGTATTAAAAATTCAATAAACTATTTTCTTAAGTCAAAAGTTAGTTAGTTAGGGTTATGGTGCCCAAAATTAGGGGATTCCACTTTCTAGAATATTCTACAATGGTTATACATTCTAGATAAAGAAGGTGAATGGGGGTGATAGAAAGATAGCTCCAGTAGTGTAGATCATGGCTCTGGCTTATAGATTATTGTAATGAGAAATCCCATGTGGTTATAGCATGTTATTTTTTGAATATTCTAATTTCATTTCATTGAGATAATATAAAGAAAGTGTTTCCTTTCTTGCATTTTTTGTTTATTTCTCTATTGTTGTTGTGTATTTGGTTTTTTAAGGGGAGTACCCTTCATCAAGTAGAGATTATTGGACTTTTATTAAGAGGGTATTTATATTTATGAGGTACTTATGATTTCTATTGGGTTTATCATGGTATTGATGATATGGGTAAGTCATTGGAAATAAATATTTGTTGATGTAGATTAGATAAGAGACATGGATAGTTTGATGTCCACTAGTGGATATCAATTTACTTTATTTGAATGAAAAATGAGTTGCATGAGTAAGAGGCAGCCTATAGTTATTTTATTGTCAATTGATTATGTGTTGCATTGATGTTTGTCATTGATGTCAACACTAGTTGTTTTGATATCTACCGACTTCCGGTAGAGTGGTTGGTCATTGATGTTGATTTGGAGATTTGTCTCCAGTTTGGTCCAGCTATTGGAATTGGTTTGGATTGGTTATTCATGTGTTCCTGATGTGTATCACATTCAATTGGTTTGGCATTTGATGATCTAGATGCTATCATTTGTTCTAGTAAGCCTTTTGGTTACCAGTAAGGGTTTTACCGACAACGATTTGTTGAAGATATTTTGGTGAATCTGATAAGTGGTGTTGGTGTGGCTTCTAGAAGGTTATCAAGATGCTGATGGTTATCATGTTTGTGTTCTAGTTGTTCGTGGTGTTTCATTTGGCTTATGGTGACCTATTTTGGGTCTAGTGTTATTCTGCTAGGTTATAGACCGGTTTATGTAACGTATTGGTTGATGTTCCCGATGCATCACCAATTAGATTTATTGTTTGGTTTATGTTGTTTTAGTCTTAGGTCAACTTGGTTTATCATTGGTTTGTGGGATTATGTAAAAGATTTATTTTATTATCTTTTAGGTGGCTGACCTAATTGTTTAGGTCCTAGGTTGGTATAAATATGATGTAAGATCTCTTTGTAGATCATGGCATGGGATTAAGGTTATGGGATTATATGTGTGTGAATAAAGTTGTAATCATATGCATAGGTTTTGGTCGATCATAAGTGATCGAATTGGGTTTGTGAAAGAGGTTTAAGACCTCTGGTATTGAGCTTAACTAGAACTGTACTGAGGCATAGGAGACATTATTCTTGTATTTCATTCATCTTTTTGGATTATAGTCTGGATTTATTTTGTAGTCAGTGAGACTCCTTTTGTGATGAGAAGTGTTCTCTAGCCTGTTGGCCTTCCTTCATGTGCAGGCCCCTCTTATTGTAATCACATACTTTCTACATAAGTATTATCTGATTGTGGGTAGGCTTCCCACCATGGTTTTTCCCTCCACCAGGTTTTCCATGTACAAATCTTGGTGTTTTGTGTTATGGATGGTTGGTAATTGTTTTGTGATTTGTGTTTGTGCTTAATTTTTATATCTGTTATTCCGTTCTCTCAGTTGTCCACTGGTTATCCTAACAATCCACCACTAAAGAAAAGTATATGCCTAATACACATGCATCTAAGGATGTAATATGGTTATAGAGACTTGGTAATGGAATTGGTTTGTATTATAGGACTATGAGGATTTGATGTGACAATTAGCGTGTTATTTCTTAGGAAAAGAATCCTATATATATCATGTTCATGATAATAATTTTGATATTTAGTATCACTTTGTGTGAGAAATGGTTGACAATGGTAAGGTCTTGATAGAGAATTTTTACACTTTAGATAGTGTTACAAATTCACTTACAAAACCAATGACCACGAAAAAGTTCTCTTGGTGCATGAAGACCATGGGCCACTGTACTTGATTTTTTTTGTCACTTGGATGTAACTGAAATGTATAATGTCAAGTGGGAGAATGTTATGATAAGGTGATATTAAACATGCAAATCCTACATAATTCATGTGTCTCCATGTTCCTTGGAAAGTGTTACCTAGGACATGAGAGGAAAAATATTAAATATTTGCATAATATGTCAAATTGTAATTACATGTTCGATCGTTGAACATGTGTAAATAATGGGGGTAAGAAAAAATAGATAATATTCTCTCCTAGGTGTCCACTTTTTGGGATTTGAATAGTCATTATTTAGGCATATAATATTGGAAGGTGAAAGGTCATCCATTAAGTGATTTAAAGAGTAACCAAGAAGTTATGAAGCATCCAATAAGCTAAGATTTGAGTGGCTATGGGTTAGACACCCATGTTGGAGCCATTTAAAATAAATTAATATTTTATTATGTCTCTTAGCTATCCATTATCCTAGGCAGATGATTTTGCAAGTGGGTTTCTACCTTTTGTTTTGGGTTACCATTGTGATTTTACCTCCGACAGTTTTCTATAAATACGAGCCATGAGATGAAAGTATTGCATTGGGTTCTTGCAGGTAGCAGGGTGATTCCGAGGTGGAGGGTATTCAAGTTTATTGTTGTATGTCCTATTCAAGATTAATAATATACTTGGCCTCTTTCCATGGTAGATTTTTTTCCCGATGGGGTTTCTCTATGTAAATTCAATGTCTCTATGGTTTGTTGATTTTTCTACTGAGTTGAATGTTGCATTCACTTTCTTAAATCTGATTAGGTAATCCAATTTTTTAGATTCACAATCACATAAAGAAATTAATATTGCAAGCTTTCTTCAACTTGTTTTCAAAATATTGTAGATACTTAGAGCACTCAAAAATCACAAAGGTTTTCCCATATCTCTTATTCTCCTTTGACTTAGTTTAGATCAATCTCTAGCATTTATGCATTATTTGATATTTCCCTTGTTTTTTTGTTGTTTCTTTTGTCTCATATTATGCAAAAAATATTTAAATTTTGCAACTTGATGGGATAATAATGCATAAATTGGACTATATTATATAAGTAAGATGATAACTCAAAAATGTCTATGCAATGAGAAAAAATACGATACACTAATCTTATAAGGTTGATTACTAGGAGTGTCTTAATTTCCTCTTCTTTGTTGTAAACTTAGTTTTTCAATTCCATTTACTAGATTTTATCAAGTTGTATTTCTACAACCAAACTCACTTAATCATAATATAAAAGTTAACATAGTTTAATTTTTATTTTAAAATAATACATTATTGTGAATTTTAAATGACAAGTGAAAAACATAAGTTCATTATCTTGTAAATTAACATCACGCCAAAGGGAGGAAGGTAATTTATTATGGATTCAAATAAATTTTTGGTGTCAAGGATGTGATGATAAGTGCTAATGAATGTAAACAATAATGTGAATTAGCTAAGATTCCTATAAAGTAATCAATAGAAAACGAACAATCGTCCTATTCATAAAAGGATAATGTGTGCTATAGGATGATTATCATAAATAAGTTAAAAAACATAAATGGATGTTTCAAAGTTGTTCATAGATGAAAACAAGAGACACATAATAAGATATTTGACACTTGAAAAGAATTGACGGGAAAGGGATGGTTAAGGTTTTATAAAGTTTAAAACCCAAAGAATACCTTAACCTACTCCTAAACAACATTAAAATTAGAAATCATTACAAATATTTAAAGAAATGATCATATAAATTGACAAGTTCACCATAATGAAAAGGAAAAAACAAGATTTTGTAGGTGTTTGATTTACCCTTAATTCATTATATTTAGTAAATAATTTAATCTAAAATATGATATACATTTAAAAAATCTCCATATTCTATACTAAGGAATGAGAAAAAGTGGTTTAGAGAAAAAAGTTAAAGAGAATACAATTAAGGAGAGAATATTCCTTCTTACATTTGAGACAATATTTTGTCTTCCTCTATTTCTATTGTGTGGATCAAGATCTAGAATAAAGAATATGCATCCCATCTCAATATTTTTTTCTTTGTTTCTATATGAAGAGGATAGATCTGCACATGGTTTTATCCTCATTTTTTATGGTGGTGTCCATATGACCATAGTAACATCCTTTTGGTGTAGAGGTGCCATGTATAACCATGAAGCATCTTTTGCAACTTTGCACTTTTGAAACATATAATGCATATTTAAGGGCTTGGCCCAAGGCAATTAAACAAAATGATTCCTCAATGAAGATCAAGCCCTAGAAAGATTTTAAAAGACTATAATAGTGAAACTTTAAGAATTATGTTTTAATGGAAATGATACCATGTGTGTGATTACAACTAAGGAAATATAATAATGGCCTCTACAATGTTGTATGTGTTGGTATTTTGGTATGGTTTTGTCATTGATGTCAACACCTACTAAAACACTAGCACTTTGGAGATCTAGCAATATTCACCGGCAAGCAAGTAACTATTGCATAGTTACTAGTATATGGTTCACCGGCCAGATATAATGTTCACCGGCAGGATATAATGATCACCGGCACTTGGAATGATATGGAAGACACTTGGTAATGTCGAAGACATCGTGTGGACACTTTGCTTTGAAGAATTAATCATTGGTATATTCATATTCACATATTTGCTTTTACCGGCAAATAGGTCCAGGGTTACCTAGGGTTACACCTGTAGGTTTATCTTTTCCAGATCAGCATGGCACGCTATGGAGATGATTTATTATTGTTGTAAATGCATTAAGCCAACATGCTCAATCGGTTATTGCATCAAATATTATATTGTTTGTAAAATGTTTTTATTGTAATATCTTGTAGAGCCGACATATTAAAATCGGTCTTAGGCTATGGTATAAATATAAGATCTTATTTGTAAGATCGAATGTGGAATGCGAGAAAGGATTGTGAGAAGGTATATGTGAGATTAAGCAGAGGTATATATGAAGACATCATTTAAAGGTGAAGCTAGTTTTTTTGTGAAGCATATCAACATTACACCTATACTGAATCTAGCATATGAAGATGCTATTTTGTGCAGTACATTCTTATTGGATTTAACCATCCAACTGTAGTCAGTGTGACTCCCATTTTGTGATTGAGTATTGAGCTTTAGGCTGTTGGCCTTTCTGCATGTGCAAACCCCATTTATGTACACTTACTATCTGCAGTAGTATCATCTGATTGTGGGTAAGGTTTCCCACCGTGGTTTTTCCCCTTACAGGGTTTCCATGTATAAATATTGGTGTTATGTGTTGTGGATGAGTTTATGTTTGTGTTTCATGCATTAATCTTTACCAGTATAGCAATTTACTGTTAACACTGTCTATCGACATACTTAACTAGTTTACCAGTATTAAGCATTAAGTTGGTTAAATGGTTTTTGATTTGAATTTATTAGACAACTGATTCACCCCCCCTCTCAGTTGTCTCCAGGACCTAACAATTGGTATCAAATCTTAGTCCTCTTTTGTAGAAGTTTAACAACTTGAGGAGATCCAATGACTACTAATTATTTCAGGAAGGACAGTCCTAAACTTGATGGAACCAACTATGGGATATGGAAGATCAGAATGGAGACACATCTGAATTGCATTGGTAAAGACATCTGGGAACTTACAAAGAATGGTTATACTGCTGCTGTAGCTGATCAGACTGCTCCAACTACCTTAGCTAAAGATGAGGAGAATAATTGCAAAGCAAGAGAAACACTTTTGAGCGCTTTATCAGATCAACAAATCATGGGATTATCAGATAGGTCTACTGCTAAAGCTATTTGGGATCATTTGGAAACACTGAATGAAGGAGATTCCATAGTCAAGATTGCAAAACTTGAAAGCTTCCGAGTCAGGTATGAACATCTGAAAATGGAAGAAGATGAAAGGATTTCTACTTTTATGGAAAGAGAAAATGAAATTGTTTTGGGTATTAAATGTTGTGGAGGAACCTTGAGTGAGGATGAAATTGTTTCAAAAATCTTAAGAGGATTGCCACCGGCATATAAAATGAAGGTTATTGCTATAAATGAGTTGAGAACAATGCCTAATACATTAGTAACTAGGGATACATTGATTAGAAAAATTTCAGCTTTTGAAATTGAGGAATTTGGTCTTGTTGCTACTATAAAGACAAATTTGGCCTTTAAAGCATCAACATCATCTACTCCATCATTTGACAAATCAGATTGGAAAGCCTTTTATGCAAAAGAACTTTAAGAAACTAGGAAGGAGAATGAAGAACTTGAAGAACTTGAAGCACTATTTGCAAGAAAAATGCCAAAAGGTCTAGTTGGAAGTAAGTATGAAGGTAAAGCACCCTTTAAATGTTTTAATTGCAATAAGATTGGTCATATGGCTTCGAGATGCCCTGATAGACATGCTATACTAAGAGAAGAAGCTAGAAGAACATACAAGCCTAATCCTGAATATCAGAGATACAGATTTAAGAAGAACAAAGACAAATCTTGTTACATTGCTGATGAAGGTGTGATTGATGATTTTGATGAGGATCCAACAGACAATGGATGGGTTTTTGTTGCTATAACAGAAGATCAACCGACACCTACTGCTCAACTGGTAGAACAAGCCCTAGCAGCTAAAGTTGAAGTAAAGGATGAATGGATCATTGACTCGGGATGCTCACATCATATGACAGGAGACAAAGGTAAATTCTTGAACTTTCAAGAATACAATGGAGGTTTAGTAAGATTTGCAGATGACAAAGCCTGTTCAATCAAAGGTAAGGGTACAATATCTCTTGATGGTAAGCATAACACTGACAATGTCTACTATGTTGAAGGATTAAAGCATAATCTTTTAAGTATTGGTCAATTGGTTGAGAAGGGATTTCAATTACAATTTAAAAATGGAAAATGCAAAATCATGAATAGAATTGGTTTAGAGATTGCAACCGGTAATTAGACTAGAGGTAATATCTTTCATTTGAATAACAGTGAAAAGGCATGCTTGATTACACATATAGATGAAAGTTGGTTATGGCATAAGAGACTATGTCATGTAAAGTTTGATTGCATGGTGAAGATCAGTACTTCTAAGGTAGTTAGAGAGCTACCCAAAATTGTGAAACCTTAGAATACAATTTGTAAGGAATGTCAATTTGGAAAACAAGTTAGAGCTAGTTTCAAAAGTATTCCAGAAAAATCCAATAATACTCTTGATTTGATTCACATTGATTTATGTGGTCTAGCTAGAACTAAAAGCTTACAAGGTGATAGATATTTCATGCTAATTATTGATGATTATTCTAGAATGTGTTGGGTTACTTTTCTCAGAGAAAAATCAGAAGCACTTGGAAAGTTCAAACTGTTGAAAGCAATGGTTGAAAATGAAACCAGTTAGAAAATCAAATGTTTAAGATCAGATCAAGGAGGAGAATTCACATCTAATGACTTTAATACATTCTATGAAGTGAATGGAATCAGAAGACAGCTATCAGCACCTCGGACACCACAACAGAATGGAGTTGTTGGAAGGAAAAATAGAACTATCTTGGATGCAGCAAGAAGTATGTTATCTGAAGCAAATTTACTGCATATGTATTGGAGAGAAGCAGTCAGCACAACCATCTATACATTCAACAAAATTCACATCAAAGGTGAAACTGGTAAGACCCCTCATGAACTATGGTTTGGTAATACTCCTACTCTTAAGTATTTTAGAATTTTTGGAAGTAAATGTTATATTAGAAGAGATGAGTATATTAGCAAATTTGATCCTAGAAGTGATGAAGGAATATTTCTTGGTTATTCATCTAAGAGCAAGGCATATAGATGTTTTAACAAGAGATTGCAGAAAATTGTTGAGAGTACGAATGTAAAGATTGATGAACAATTCAGAGGAACTTCAAGGTATATAGACTTTGAACTGGCAATAGAAGTTGTGACAAATGAACCTACATTAAATCCACCGGTACAGAATGAAGATCTAGTTACCCCGGTACCATCAGAGGATTCCACAGTAATTGAAGAACAATAGCAAACTAAGACACCCCGGTATGTAAGATTGAATCATTTTGAAGATCAGATAATTGGAAACAAATTTAAAGGAGTTATGACAAGAGGAAGATTGGCAAATGAAGAGGTATGTCTTATTTCTCAAATTGAACCATCATATGTTAATGAGGCATGCGAAGATAAATTTTGGATTAAAGCTATGGAAGAAGAATTAGGACAAATTGAGAAAAATAATACTTGGACATTAGTTCCCCGACCTAAAGATGAAAATGTAATTTGAACCAAATGGGTATTTAGAAACAAACTTAATGAAGATGGTAAGGTTGTCAAAAATAAAGCAAGATTAGTGTGTAAGGGATATTCTCAGAAAGAAGGAGTTGATTACAATGAAACCTTTGCACCGGTAGCCAGAATTGAGGCAGTAAGATTATTCTTGGCCTTTGCAGCTCACAAGAACTACAAAGTTTATCAAATGGATATTAAATGTGCATTCTTGAGTGGAGATCTTGAAGAGGAAGTCTATATTGAACAACCTGATGGATTTTCTTTGACAAATGACAATGATATGGTTTGCAGGTTAAGAAAAGCTCTATATAGATTGAAACAAGCCCCAAGAGCTTGGTATGCAAGGTTGGATAAGTATCTTTTAAAGATTGGTTTTACTAAAGGAAATGCAGACAACAATTTATATTACAAAATAACTACTGATGACATCTTGATTATAGAAGTATTCGCTGATGATATAATCTTTGGAGGAGAAGATGGATTATGTAAGGAATTTTCTATTAAAATGCAACAAGAATTTGAAATGTCTATGATTGGAGAAATAAAATTCTTTTTAGGATTGTAGATTTCATAGACTGGCAAAGGTATATTTTTGAGTCAATCCAAGTACCTGAAAGAGTTACTAAAGAAATTTGGGATGGAGAACTCTAAACCGGTAAGCACACCTATGACTACAAATGACAAATTATCTCAAAGGGATGAATCTACACCTATTAATCCAACTAGATACAAATCTATGATAGGAGGTTTACTGTATTTGACACAAACCAGGCCTGATATTATGAATGCAGTATGTATTTTTTCAAGATTTCAAAGTAATCCTAAGGAAAATCATGAATCAGCAGTAAAAAGGATTTTCTGGTACTTACAAGGCACTGCAAATCTTGGATTATGGTATCCTAGAGATGAAAAATTTGATCTATGTGCATACACAGATGCAAATTGGGCAGGAGATGTGGATGATAGGAAAAGCACCACCGGTGGAGCATTCTTTCTTGGAAAGAGATTAGTTTCTTGGTTGAGTAAGAAACAGAGTTGTACATCTTTATCAACAGCAGAATCAGAATATGTTGCAGCAACAACTAATTGTACATAGGTACTATGGCTTAAGCAAATGTTGAAAGACATAAAGGTAAAATGCAAGGAACCTATTACTATATATTGTGATAACACTGCAGCAATTGATATATCTAAGAATCTGGTATTACATTCTAAAACAAAACATATTTATATCAAACTGAATTTTCTAAGGGAAAAAGTTGAAGAAAAGGAGATAAAACTGGTTTATGTGAATACTAAAGAACAACTTGCAGATATTTTCACAAAACCTCTGCCTAAGGAGACTTTTGAATATCTCAGAGATCAGCTTGGAGTCATACCACCACCGGTAGAGACTTAGACAGTTGATGATTGTCATCAACCAGCAGAATTGAAAGATAAATCTTTTAGTCCGATCTTTGATGAGGAAGCTACTTCTCAGGGGGAGTAGTTGGTATTGATTGGTATTGGTTGGTATATTGAATTGATTGGTATTTTGTATATGAACTTGATTTTTGTAACTTTGGCATTTGATGTCAAAGGGGGAGAGATATACATGGAAAAACACATTATCTTTTAAAGAGAGATTGGTATTGAAAATCCTTTTGATAACACATGTTGCTCCCAGGGGGAGAGATTGTTGTTTAGGAGAGATTATTGTTTTTTTTGTATTTGGCATTTCTGTTTTGGCACTTTGATGGTTTTTCCATCTTGTGTTGCCATCAATGCTAAAGGGGAGATTGTTGGTATTTTCATATGGTTTTGTCATTGACTTCAACACCTACTAAAACACTAGCACTTTGGAGATCAAACAGCATTCACTAGCAAGCAAGTAACTATTGCATAGTTACGGGTATATGGTTCACCGACAGGATATAATGTTCACCGGCAAGATATAATGATCACTGGCACTTGGAATGATATGGAAGACACTTGGTAATGTTGAAGACATCATGTGGACACTTTGTTTTAAAGAATTAATCATTGGTATATTCATATTCACATATTTGCTTTTACCGGCAAATAGGTCCAGGGTTACCTAGGGTTACACCGGCAGGTTTATCTTTTCCAGATCAGCATGGCACGCTATGGAGATGATTTATTATTGTCGTAAATGCATTAAGCCGACATGTTCAATCGGTTATTGCATCGGATATTATATTGTTTGTAAAATGTTTTTATTGTAATATCTTGTAGAGCTGACCTATTAAAATTGGTCTTAGGTTATGGTATAAATATAAGATCTTATTTGTAAGATCGAATGTGGAATGCCAAAAAGGATTGTGAGAAGGTATATGTGAGATTAAGCAAAGGTATACATGAAGATATCATTTGAAGGTGAAGCTAGTTTTTTTTAGAAGCATATCAACATTACACTGGTACTGAATCCAGCATATGAAGATGCTATTTTGTGCAGTACATTCTTATTGGATTTAACCATCCAACTATAGTCAGTGTGACTCCCATTTTGTGATTGAGCAGTGAGCTCTAGGCTGTTGGCCTTTCTGCATGTGCAGACCCCATTTATGTACACTTACTATCTACAGTAGTATCATCTGATTGTGGGTAAGGTTTCCCACTATGGTTTTCCCCCTTACAGGGTTTCCACATACAAATATTGGTGTTATGTGTTGTGGATGACTTTATGTTTGTGTTTCATGCATTAATCTTTACCGGTATAGCAATTTACTGTTAACACTGTCTACCGACATACTTAACTGGTTTACCGGTATTAAGCATTAAGTTGGTTAAATGGTTTTTGATTTGAATTTATTAGACAACTGATTCACCCCCCCCTCTCAGTTGTCTCCAAGACCTAACAGTATGATTCTTATTGGTATAATTATTATGTGTTTTTCTTATGATTTATTTCTCTTTGTGTGCTTCATATATGTGTAGCATCATAAATTGTACACCCTTAAGTAAGGTTGTCCAATTCCATGCTTAGGTTAGCACCTTGCTTAGTGTGTCCCATTGCATCTTTCATTATAGGGCTTCTTTAGGCATTCAATTATTTAATTTAATTAAATCTAAAGTCCTCATCAATTCTCACGTCATAAAATTGGGCCCTTAACCCTAGGTGCACCCCTTTTTTATTTTATTTTAAATTAATCCTAATAATGTCCTAGTTTCAATCTTCAAGGCACATTCTTGCATATATACACATCTTGGATTGACCTATCATTTTGGATATGACTTTATAATCATGATATCTTGCATCACTAGAAATTTGGAAAAAAGTTGATAGGACCGCAGTGGTCACCACCACGGTCCCGAATGTTTTTCCCTAAAATTTGTGAGCTTAATTTGTCAGTATTATAATGTTCAAATCTCGCTTTGTGTCAATTTTTATCAATTCTAAGTTGTCCTATTATCAAATTTAAATTAGGGTTTCATATACAAAGCCTTCCTTTCCCTCATTTGAGGATCCTAAGGAAGCAATTTGAAAAGAGATCCTTATGAGGTGAAAGTGCAGCTTTGTGTGAAGTCTCAGATTAGAAAATTCATCCATCAATCAAGTCTTCATCAACATTTTCGTCTATTATGGAGGCTTAGGAGATATTGAAGAATAATTAGAGAGTCACCGATTGTTGATTGGCTTGTACCTCTTCCTTAGGATTTGGTATGATTTCATTTTATTTTCATATCACTATTGAGTTTTATATCTACATATCATTAATTTTCAGATTTGCATTATTGCTTTAGATCTACATTGCATTCATGATTTGAAGCATTTACATTACACTCATTTTAAGGTTTTGCTCAAAACATAGGGTAGAACTCTAGTTTGCATTAAGCTCATAGGAATATTATAAATACATAAGATTATAGGGCACACACACTTTTCAATACAATATCAACTATTTTTGGAGGTGGAAATCACCAAAACAAGGGGTTTGACTAAGGAAAAACCCTATACAGCCACAAACACACCATTTTCCAGCTTGTAGGTGCAGTTACAGGTTTTCGTTGGAGCAAGCAATTTTTGGGAGATCTCAACGAATAAGCATAGACCCATTATCAAAAAATGGACCTGGTTTTTAGAAACTAGGGAGCTCCATGCCCTGGTACTCCTCATTTTTCTCCAGATTCTCAGAACAATTCCCGAACAATCTCAGAATTTTGATTTTTAATTTGCAGTTTTCCATAGTAATGAGGCCAGGGCGTTCTACACCCTGGTCCTGCCAATTCAAGCTCAGTTTTTGGTCACAGGTGCACATAAAAATTTCATTCCTAGATCTGTACTTCTTGTCTTAGTTTTGTTGATTATCAGTCTATTGTTTTTTTGTTTTAGTCACTTGTATTCATCTTCTTTATATAGTTTCACATCCTCTCATATTTTGCACATTCCCTTTCATAGTAGTGAAGGAATAGAAACCCTAGAAGTATCACTTGACTCTCTTTCACAAGAGTTAGTCAAAGAGGATCACTCCTTTAGGTGCTCTCATATTCCAATGTTTGGATGAAAGTGAAATTAGGTCCTAAAACTACTTGATTCCATTTTCACCCAACACAATATGTTAACATCCTATTTCTACATTCTAATTGTTTATTTAATGATCCCTCTCTTTAATAGATTATGACACAATCATTTTTTACTATTTAGGTGACATAAAATATAGGGATACAAATTGAAGTGAAAGGCTAGGCATAAAAAAAAAAAAGTATTTTGACCATTGTGGATGCTACCATGCATGATGATGTATGAAGTGGTTGAAAGATAGGACATGAGTGAAATTGGGATGTTTAGATCCAAAAAAGGTTGTGAAACAAGTTACAAGATTAGGGACAATTTGGATCCTAGATGATCATAACCAATTAATATACTAATTATTAAAGTGAAGGGGTTGAGGCTAGGTGCTAAACAAGAGGAAAAAATTGTTTTTATATATATGATGTCATGTGCCAACTAGAGTCTAATATTTGATAAGTTGAACATGCATAATTACATATAAATTTATTCATGCTTAATAATAAATATAAATCTTACCAAATTTTAACAATTAAAATATATAGTAGTGAAGGTAGGTTGGTGTCCTCCTTGACATCCTCATTGTTTTGTTGTGTTCCTTGTACTTGCTTAGTTTAAGGTGGTTCATTGTGTTCCTTAGCCTTTTTAATTATTTATCTATTATGTGTTGTTTAATATGATGATAGTATTCATGTTCATGAAATGTCAAATAGCCTATGAGTATCTAAAAGTATAATGAAAATTGTGGAATAGGAAGTGCAAAGATAACTCTAAAAGATAACAAAAATAAAATGTGTGCACTAAAGAGAGTATATGAAAAATTATCAAATCCTTTGATACCTCATGGATCTTATCATGTCTATAAATCTATTATGATGTCTTTGCTACTCAATCCTAAATAAGAAACAAGGTGAACACAAGAAGAAATCCTCCAAGTATAGGGCACATTGTGGAGGCAAATTCTTTGTCCAAACATTGATGAATATCAAACATCTCTGGAAAGAAAAGAATTGTGCGTATCTAATTCTTGTAAGCCATGAAGTTATGTAAAGAGTTGTATGAGTCTTATAGTGGAAAATGAATCACTCTTGAATCTCATAGTAAGTAGAACATTAAAAAAAAAAATGATAATTAGTTTCAAGTTTGATTGAACAAATTTGATAAATGAAATGCCCTTGACAAATATGGTGATTAGTCTCCACCAAAAGGGGTGTGAACAAACTTTAAATTGTGCTAAAGGGACACTCAAATGATACACAAATACAAAATTGAAGGTTAGTGCACTTAAACATTGGCGTGTGTGTGTGTGTGTGTGTGGAGAGAGAGAGAGAGAGAGAGAGAGAGAGAGAGAGAGAGAGAGAGAGAGAGAGAGAGAGAGGTTCTCAAGGCTTTAACTATTTGGATTGTAGGTAGGCTCTACAAATGTCATCTTTGATGTCCCTATTTGTAGAGAGAGAGAGAGAGAGAGAGAGAGAGAGAGAGAGAGAGAGAGAGAGAGAGAGAGAGAGAGAGAGAGAGAGGTTCTCAAGGCTTTAACTATTTGGATAGTAGGTAGGCTCTACAAATGTCATCTTTGATGTCCCTATTTATTTTTCTTGTAGAAAGATCTTGTGCATTAATTGAAAAATTATGCAAAAGAAGTTTATTAATGTCATTGCCTAGAAGATTTAGTAGACTAGAATCCTTGGCATACTAACCAATGTAGATTATGTGTTGTGTCAATTGTATAGAGGATTTGGATGTTTGATATCAATGCTTGAAGAAACTAGTTGAAATATTGGTCATTTGTCTAAGCTTATGTATAATAATTACCACTTGAAAGATCATAATAATAATAAGCATGGTAGTACCTAATTCAATGCAAATGATGTCTTGAGGAGTTGATCTTTTAGCATGAAGATGATTGCATAACATGTAAATAAGTACTCTTTCAATTCAATTTTAGTCAATGTTCCCAAGGTAAAGCCCCTAGTTTTGGATACATATAGAAAAAGGGTCCTAAAAGTATTCATACAACAATTAGATCATCTTCCAACTAACTCATGGACCACCAATTAGAATCCAACAACCAACCCAACCATGAATTCAAGCCCAAAGTTTATTGAAATATAATAATTCAATAATCATTAAAGATAAAACACACCAAACGAAACTTCTAGTATATAAACTCATCTTAATTGAACAAGTTAAAATAAGCTTAAGAATACGATAATCATCAACCAATTCACTAATCATAAACAAAATTTAACCAATAAAAATAATTTATGTTATCGAATTTCCACAATCCATGCTAATATCATTCAGTTGCTTCTGAATTAGATTGTGCAACATTTTTTACTATCAATGTTTCAGATCACACTCTATGATCCATCATCGGGATGTTAGAGAATGACAGTGTGATCATGGATTGTGATATTGGATCATGATATTGACATTCTCTAACATCCCGATGATGGATCATAAAGTGTGATCTGAAACGTTGATACTAAAAAACATTACAGAATCTAATCCACAAGCAACTAGATGATAATAAAAATAAGACAATTATTTACCATTTTTTACAAAAATATAAAATTACTATCGACTATTAACCATTTTAAAAAACATTTAAATAGAAGTTAAGAAGAGTAAAGCCAATTCCAATATGACCATATGGTAGCCCCCTCCCTAAAAGAAAGTCTTATATAAAGGGAAAAGTTCCCTAGAGTTGTTTCTCCTCTCCAAGGAGCGTAGGTACCTAGCATTATATAAAATAAGCATAGCTAGTGTTACATCACGTCCATTTGCTGAGCACTTCACTTGTACAACATTTTCTATAATTAGCTTTAGCTTTTGCTTTATGTCCATTGTGAATTTAAAACTCCAATCATGGACTAACCACCGTGTGTGTGTGGATGTCAATACATTTCAATTACTTGGAATTTGTGTTCACCGTCCTCCTTTTAATTATTAGGTATATGTCGCATTCCATGCTTTATTTTCCCAATTTGATATTTCGGGTCAATTTATTCAATTTTTATCATATGCTTACCATTTGTTGCATTCAAAGTATATATTCTATTGTTCAAGTTTGCTTAATTTTATAAGCGTTAAAAAAAAAATTAAAATCATCTTTTACTTCTAATTTTATAAAAGAACTTTGAACTATTATTGTAGAATAATTTCCAGAGATGAATTTTTTTTTTAATTTTTAAAATTATAATTACATTTTTATTTTTAATTTTGTAAAATAGATCATTTTTTTTTTTAACATTTCTTATTTTTATATATATAGTATTGTTAAAATGTTTTTTTAATATGAAGAAGAGAGATTGATTTCATTTTTAGTAGTTAGATCATAAAATAAATTCAATTTAGATAGATAGAGAATAAACAAAATAGTCAAATAATTGAACCTACAAGTACTAGTGAGTGACATGTAAATACGTGTCTCGTTATAGTTAAATACTCTTCAAAGTTTTTTAATTTATATGTTTAATATTTAGTTTTGCAAGTTTTGTGAAAGGTTTGGGGACTCTTACCTCACTATATATAAAGCAATCCAAAGAAAATTTTATTGGCAATCTATATATTTGAGTTAGAAATATTTTAATGCTTTTTTATTGATAAATTTAAATGCAAATGCTGGCAGATTTTCATCTATTACAACTATCAGTATTTGACCCACCACATTCGTACGCTTATCCTTACCTTGTGTAAAAGAGATTCCATTCTATCTAATAGTGCAAGATTATGTTTTTTTATTATAAAACAACGTTATCTAGGGTACCGACCTTTAACATAGTCATAGACTATCCACAACACATCAATAGCAACAAAAAAATAGTTAAACCAAACAAGAGCTCAACAGGAAATAAAGAGATGAGAGTTTAGCAGGAATTAAATAGTAGGGGCATACCCCGAGTACCAAAAAACCAAAAAACTAGTCCTAAGATCTAAGGGGCCAGTTTACGAGCCCATATCATATCTATGATCTTCTCCTAGTCTTCAGAGAGGAACTTGTAGAGTTCCTTGGCAACTTGTTTATTAGCTTCGTCTTCAGCAATTCTGTCGCGGAGAAGAGAAAGTGCTAGCGTTGAACTATGTAGAACCTGAATGCAAAACTTGTTAATGTTGACCAATTGCTTATCTATTGCATCCAACCTGTTATTAATTGCCCGAATTTCCTCCTCCAGCCTCTGAATTTCCCCATCCAGCCCTGGGGTGTCAATGCGATTTGTCAGATTACTATTAAGGGTCTATGACTCACCCACATTAGGGTCTATGGGTTCTATGTTCTCACCTCCCTCAAAATCCCTAACCTTGTCCTTTTTCTTTTTCTTCTTGTTTTTGTTAGTCTTCCTTTCTTTACATGTGCCTTCCAAGGCAAGTACATCATCTTTCTAGGCTTCTAGCTTAGAGGCCTTTTCAATAACAGGCTCCATCCCATCAATGATATTGACATGGCTCGCATTCACCTAAGTCTCAATAGGTTGTGAAACATTGAGTCCTATAGAGGGGTCGAGGTCCTCCAAGTCAACAATATTAATCATGCTAACAGTGACATTCTCTTCCCCAATGTGATCTTTATCAATTTCACCCCTGACACCCTAGTCAAGATCTTCCTCAATAACAACATTTGTGTGGGTTTCACCTTTCTTTTTAGTGGAGCCCTTGGAAGCCAACCTATGAGACCTAAGTCTTCCAACTACGTCATCAATAGGGTCTTCCTCTTCAGACTCTTTAGAACTAAAATTATCAATGATAATTCAGTTGCATTTCCCATTTTTTCCTTTTCCTTTAGAGAAAGAAGGCTTCTTGTCCAGCCCAAAGGAGGGGGGAGGACATGTGGGAGTGCTTAACTCAGTAATAGTGACAAAGGAGGAAGGCATCGCGGAGGAAGTGAATTCCTCATTAGAGAGTTGAAAGAACCTAGACAGAGTAAATCCACTAGCAAACATCGAGCTAAAGGGTGAGAGGCGGGAAAAGGAGGCTGAACAAGCATAATGTTTTGGGGGCAGAGGGCCAAATGATAATCGTAAAGCTTGTAAATTAAAGTATGTAAGATTATGTTAATAATATATAAATATGTACATTTGTAATCTATCATTATTAGTTTTGATTAAGGTACAAATAGGCTTCAATGGACTTCTAAAACTATATACAATAACACATCAACAAAAAAACTATTGATTGATATTAAAAAATATCAAACTAAAAAATAAATTAAGTTTTGAAAGGGTCTAAAATGTTAATACAAATAAATAAGCCAAAATTTCACATAGCTACAACCAAGCTACCATAAGAAAGCCAATCTTACATTATGCTTGATCCCATCCTAACAATCGATGCATCCTTAATCTAGGGCTAATATTTTAAAATTGGTTTAGGAAGATCACTCTTACTTACTTGAATAATCATCCAAGAAACATCATTATCTAAATCCTTTACAATGAGGAGGGAGTCTCTATGAGCCACTATCTAAGATGTGCACCATTAACCAAGTCATAAAATTAAGGAGAGAGGGAGGGGTGCCCCTCATATATGATCTTGACCTAAGGTACCTTGTGTGAAGATGCATAAATTTGATTAAAGGAATCTAAAAATTACATAAAGCTTCAAGGATACACCAACACAAATAATCATTGAAACCAACTAAGCCTTACTGGCCAAAGAGGAATCAACCATAGAGGGAGCCCTTGTAGGAATAGGAGATTACATCTGCATAGGGGTCCACCAATGAGGGGACCAAAGGGGAACCACCATCCTTAGAATTAGAAAAAAACCAATAGTCAAATATTTTGAAATAAAATTTAAGAAAGGACACATTAGTATTTGCATAGATCCCAGAGACATGAAGCAATATACATCAATCATTATAGTAAAGAGAAAGATTTTTAGATGAGAACAAGAGTGCCATTTTATAAATTTAAATATCAAATAGATGTTTACTTTTAAATAATTAAAAATTGTTAGATTTATTTTTTTTAAATAAAATTTTAATATCTTCGAAAACTTGATGATTTAAAGTGGCATATGTATAAAGTTTGTATTTTATGAATAGTTATTTAATAAAAACTTTATGAAAATTTTCAATACTATAGTAATTGTAGCATCATAAATTGCAACCACTTACAATTTTACACTCCTCTTTGGGCCCTTTCTTTAGTGTGCCCTTTTCTATGTCATTTTAAGCTTATTTGGGGTTCTATCACTAGCAATATTTGGCGCAAGAGGATGATATCACTAGCAAAAAATCCAATGCTCTCTCTCCCTAAGATTAAGATTTAGTGAAAAAAGAGCTTAATCAAACCATGTCAATACAATTCATGTTTTCAATTATACAAATGAACATGGGAAGCCGAGAAAGCCAACTAGACCTCATATTAAACTATGCAAAAAAAAATCACTCAAAGAGATAGGATAAAACAACAAATGTCACAACAACCTTGTTATCATGTAGTGGCTCACACATATGACTATCAAAACAATCTTATTCCTACTTCTCCCCACCCCCAACACCCCCCCCCCCATCTTCCATAACATGTTGAAAGGGAGCATAATATTGCTAAGAAACTTCATGCTATTATAGATAAGATTTCACTTTGGGATTTGATTCAAACTTCACCTACATACCATGGGTTGATCTAAGGAGCCTTACAAAAGGTAGTTACCTCACCTTCCTCTAGACAAAATAATGTAGTAGCCTCATTTGATTGTATGCATGGAACAAAGATGGATATTGTATTCTAACAAGATGCATTGCCTTCTTTGGAAGTTCAAAATGAACATGATCCCCTCACAATCATATCTCACATTAATGAGCATACAATAAATGGTACCTTAATTGGTATTGAATTAGGTCAATGTTTATAGCATAAACCTACATAACATCTATATGGATACCTTCCTCCTTCAACTTTATTCTCTCTATTTGTGGCTTTGATAATATTGGTAAAGAGTCGCTTGGTATAATCATATTCCCTATTAGAGTTGGACCCATTAAAAGTTACCCACGTCTATCCATGTCATGCTTGAAACTCTCACATACCATATTCTTCTAGGTAGATCATGGATTCATGTTATGCAAGTAGTCCCTTCTACCCTTCAATGCACAATCAAATTCATACATAACAACAAACTTTACATAATCAAGACTTATCCTAATCCTCACAATGGTGATCAAGAAGAAGTAGGATGCATATCTTCCTTTAACACTATGATTCCATCTACAAAACACTATGAAACCTCAAAGGATCCTTGTGTTTCAAGTATCCAAGCTTCTAAAACCATTCCAACTTCTTCTTCTACCACATGTGTTGATGATAATTAGGGATATTTAGACTTCAACCTAATTGAAACTAAGAGTGAACCCTCTCCCCCTAACATTTCAACACCTACTAAATATCTTACGCTTGATTTTAAACATTGATGCAATGGACATGGTTTAGAATGTGTGCAACAAAGTATTGAGGCTTGTGAGACATTTGCATCACACTTTTCTAAAGGGGGTTTAGGAATCTCACCCCCTCCTTTGTCGACTTGCCCTCCCCCATTATCTAGTACATCCATGTCTTCCTCTCCTAATTTTTGCATCGAAGCAAGAAAGTATTAGCTTTATTTGTAATGTTTTGATTTGATTGTTTTAATTAAAAATAAATAAAAGTATATTTATCAAATGAGTTGTTGCTAGGCTATAACATATAAGCAATGCAATCATATTTTTTATTTACTTATGATGTTCTAATTTAATTTTAATTAAAAATAAACAAAATCTCAATCTAATGTGGATGACTATATTTATGGTAATGAATTATTTGTGTATATCTCAATCCCTCACATTACTAGACTCTTCTATTGTTAAATTTTAAAACAAAACTCTTTAAAAACTAAAAGGTTTTCTTGGATATTCAATTTAAGTTAGAATTAAATCTGTGTTTGGTTGTAAATTTATTATGTATCATTTGGACCCATCTATTTGAAAGAAGTTTTTACTGTAAATATAGTTGCCCATATATTCTTAAAATCTCATCTAAGAAAAAGAAAATCTCACCAAATTATTTTTTTCTAAACATCCAAATAAATCTCTTGAATTTTTCTTAGCATACATTTATACGTTTTACATTCCATACATCTACAATCTTATAATATTGAGATCAAAGTGAATGACTCTATCAAGGATGTCATTGCATGCCTATATAGATAAAAATGCAACCGTGAAATATTAGATGAGTCAACATATAATTAGAAATTGACATTAGTCAATACATTAGTTTAGTTAATTTTATTAGCATAATTCTTTAGAAAATTCAAACCACTAGACTCAAGAAAAAAGTAACAAATTAACAATCAATGACAATAAAATTTTAAACTTCAGATAATGTTGTAGACTTCTAAAAAAGACTAATGCATTTTCGTCATATCATCCCTAACATTAATCTTCTATCAAATTTAATTAAATTTTTTCTCTAACTATTATATAATTAAAATGATTTCATTAGCTTTTTCTATCCATAATTATTCAAATATTTTAATTTAATTATTTTACCATGTTTATCCTATTATTAGATTAAATAATTTTATAATTTAATTAATTGACCTCTCATAATTAAATAGTTTTCAAAAATTATTTAATTACCTCAAATAAATAAAATTAATATCTCATTTATTTTCTCTATGCATTTACACCGTACCTTATCCTTCCACCTCATTAGTCCATGTGTGTTATAGGTTTCACCCTCTTAATTTTTCTCAATCGTTGACCTTTTAATTAATCTCAACCATTGGTCAAATGTTATGTGAGGCATAAATAGGACCTTCACTCTTTCATTTATCCCTAGCTACTACTTATGAGTATTGCACTATAGTCAAATTATCAAGCATCTACCAAGCATTATCATTATTAAGAGCTAGCACTATCATTACCAAGCATCCATTATCAAGCATCATGTCTTCATACTATCATGATGATATCAAAGTTATGGTACAAAATTTGAGAGAAAATCTACAACAAACATTCCATAAAATCTCAAGTAACAATGGAGTCTCCTGAGGTCTTTGTGGTGGTATAATTGTTTATCATTTGATTTCAGCATAGATCTTAGACTTCAATGTGTGATTGTGCATATTGTGAGTTTGGATCTTGCATTGCTTTGTTTCTTTATATGTTTCACATTTTCATACCCTTCATATTTTGGCATGCTCGATGAGACCCATGTCCTTGAATTTAACAATTTTTTTTGCAAGTGTGTTATTTTTGAAGTTGTAGGTCAAAACCCTGCTTTAGGTAAAATTTCCTTTGAATTTAGTTGAAAATGTCATGGATGTTAACAATCATTTTAGCATTAGGTAAATTTTGCCTTGCTTCTGGTAGATTCTTTCATGCTTCTAGGATCTTGTCGCGCTTCTAGTAGATTCTTCCATGCTTTTGGGAACACTGTTTTTTTATTTTACTACTTAGTTCATAGAGTCAAGATTCTCATAGATTATATTACACTTATGGTAGATTGCATTGCACTTTTGTTCAATATTGCCATACATCTTATCTATTATATAACTCATTTGTTCATGCAAATTAGGGTTTGTTTGATTTGATATCTTGTTTTATTTGTCAGATCAAAATGATATCATTTGAAGTTAATCTTCTAACCTCATTCTAAGCGTCATTGTCCTAGGGTGAGCATCACTTTTTGTAGGGTTTTCTCTTGTGACTTGTCTTTTGTGTGTGCGCAAAATTTTAAGATCTTAATGATAAAGCTAGCTTGGAGCTCTTCATATTGGGTCAATGGCTTCAAACAAGATTGAAAAAAAAAATCTATAAACTTGCATATTTGGAACTAGTAGAGCCACAGTTCCAGTCACTAAACAAGCTATAAGGGAAATTTTGGTCAATGTGGGGATGCTTTTGGTTAGTAGGGTCACACTTCTAGTCAGTTAATGTGCAACTCTAGTTGCCTATGCAACACCTTTCATAAAAACAGGCATAACTTTTTGATCTACATATCAGATTTTTGGGATTCAAAACATGTTGGAAAGCTAGTTTAGAGATCTACATTGTGGATCAAGTGGTTTTTTAGTATCTTGCATAAAAAAGGTAAATTCATTCAAAGTCACCCTTTCTTTTTAAAGTATTATTTTTTATGGCTTGTTCTGTGGTGGTTTGTTTTCTTTTGTATGTGTATAGTTTCAAGATCTAAAGTTGGAAAAGAAATCTTGGACATCATTAGATTGGATAAAGAAAAATGTTTGCTATGTTTTATCAACTAGAGATACTTCATTCCTTATTGATTTCATGATGCTATCGAGTTGAGGATTCCGATATGGAGATTGGTTTTCAGTGTTCAGCGTTGCAGTGTTCTGGTGTTTGATTTATTGTGCTCTAGTATGATTATATCTTTGGTTGCAGATTTGGGAGAATGTTTGGGATATTCATATGTATCTTAATTTTAGATGGTTCCTGATTTGATGCTTGACAAGTTATCTTTCTTGTCTGAGTTGTTGCCGATAAGTGTTCATGAGAATAATTAAATTGGGTGCATAATTTTAGAACCCTCTCTTTTACATTTTAAGTGATCATATGCTTTATTATCATTAAAAAACCATTGCTTTCTACTATGCTTGGTGTGTATTCCATATATTGAAAATGGGATTAAAATTAATAAGACAAATATGGATTTGGGCTTAAAATAGGCCCCCTTTTCTTTTAATCCCCACATCTACTTACATATGCTCTTCTCTTGTGTCCTAGTGGTAAACTTGAGTGTACCATAAATAAATAAAAATAAACCTAAGCTTAAACCCAACAATAGATCAAAATCAAATAATATATTAAGCCAAGACATTCTACTTTCACAAAAATGATGAACTAAAGATTGGCATTGATCTAAGTCTACTTCTTGCATATCTTTCTTTCTTAATCAATTGCATATTATAATTGTCCATCTAGCTATCTTTGCCTTGACACAGTGTATCCTTCCTATATTAAGACTTATCTAGCTAAAATCTCCTTGATGGATATCTTTTCTATACAAACGATATTTATCTACATGTTGAGCTTAATCTTTTGGCAAGATATATGTTGGTTGCTAGGCTTGTTTGTCATTTGGTCTTTTCTCCTGCTGATTTATCTTTTGATCATTTTCATTTATGTTTTTATCTTGATCCTTAGTGTTTTGATCTTTTGATCTTAATTCTTAATACTTGATCTTTTTATTATAACCTTTGATCCTTGATCTTTTGATCTTAATATTTGATCCTTGATCTTTTTATCTTAATCTTTGACTTAATATTTCATCTTTGAGCTTTAATTTTTCATCTCTTTAATCTTTTTAATATTTTTTCTTGGCCTTGGTCTTGCTATTATGGTGGAAAGTGAGGAAAGGGGCATGATCTTTCCTTGTATGGTTTTATCATTCTTTTTTTTATCTTCAACCTTTGATCTTGATCATTGCTTTCTTGTGTGTTGTTTGCTTCATAAAACGTTTAATGATTAAACAAAGCATAACAATAAAACATAAGGCATATTTGTCCACATATCCATCTATTTTCACATATCCTATCTATCTTTGACATCCCTTTCCATTGTATTACTCAATTATATGATTCACGTTACATTTGATCAATGAGCTAACTTACATATAGTTCCATCTAGCTGCATTCACACATTTTTTACACACACTTTTCTTTTACATCTCTATTTGAGATTTTGAGGTAAAGTCACTTTTTAGACAATCTCTCAAAGGGGCATCCATCCTTCCTTCCATGTTTCTTCTATCCTATCAGTGGGGCATATCATTAGTATCATCTTTTTTGAAACAATGTAGACATCTAAAAATTATTGTGTCAAAGAGGGGCAAAATGTAGACATCTAAAAATTATTAATGTATAAATTTGTATCATATATCATCCCTAGCATTATTCCTCTATCCATATTAATTAAATAATTTTTAATTTTTCAAATTAAGCTAATTTTCTGCTAATAATTAGATAATTAAAAATTATTTTATTATTTTATTACTCTTTTCTATCCATAATTAATTAAATATTTTATTTAATTAATTTTACCTTTTT
Source organism: Cryptomeria japonica (assembly GCF_030272615.1). Classification (NCBI taxonomy): domain Eukaryota; kingdom Viridiplantae; phylum Streptophyta; class Pinopsida; order Cupressales; family Cupressaceae; genus Cryptomeria; species Cryptomeria japonica. The sequence continues at coordinate 443,566,112 of NC_081412.1, read as the reverse complement.
TTTTATCTCACTATTAATCAAATAAGTATTATTTAATTAATTTCCCTCGCATAACTAGATAATTTTAAAACTTATTTAATTAGCTATTAATTTCTTCTCAAATTAAAATAATTTATTTAAGTTTTTCACTTCACATAAATAAAATTAATATTTTATTTATTTACTCTATACATTTATACCTTACCTTATCCTTCCACCTCATCAATCCATGTGCATTATAGGTCTCGCCCTCTCTCAATTTTTCTCAACCATTGATCTTTTTAATTAATCTACACAATTGATCAAATGTTATGTGAGGATATAAATAAGACCTTCACTCATTCATTTATTTCTAGCTAGCACTTTTGAGCACTTACACTATCGTCAAATAATCAAGCATATATTGGATGTTGTTACTGCTAGGATATGTTGTTTTCATTGATGTCTACATATTTTTCTGTTTTGTTGTTGCGGAGAGTTGTTTGGTGATTCGGTGATTGCAGTGAGTTGATCTGATTGGTTTATCTGTTTTCTATGCTAAATCAACTAGAGATACTTCATTCTTTATTGATTTCATGATGCTATCTAGTTGAGGATTTTGGTATGGAGATCGGTTTCTAGTGTTCATTGTTGTAGTGTTCTGGTGTTTGATCCATTGTGCTCTAGTATGATTATATCTTTGGTTGCAGCTTTGGGAGAATGTTTGGGATATTCATGTGTATCTTCATTTCAGATGGTCCATGAGTTGATGCTCTACAAGTTATATTTCTTGTCTGAGTTGTTGCTAATAAGTGTTCTTGAGTGTTAGTGTGTTGATCGATGAAGATTTGATTAAGTGGTGTTGGTGTAGCTATTGTGGATGGTTCTAAAATGCTTGTTGGTGTTTCCTAATCATGTCCTATTTGTTTTTATGGTCCGTATTGATCATTGTGTGTGTTCTTGTAGATCTTATGAGTCCAGTGATATACTTCGTGTTATGCGGTATTTTTGGTGGTGTAACATGTTGCAGTTGATCTTGGTGAGATTTTTGGTGGTGGTGCGTATTTGAAGAGTTGATTTGAGTCCATGCTATGTTGTTTATGGAATTGTATTGGTTCGATGGTTGATTTATGTATCGTGTGATGTAATTTTTAATTAGGTGTTGTGGGTTTGGCCAACCTTGTAGTCAAGGTTGATGATTTGTATAAATAAGTGTTTTATTCATGTAATTTGGGTATGGGTGTTGAGTTTGCATTACCAGAGAGTGGTGTATGTGCAAAAAAATGAATTCATCTTTTGGTGTGGTGTGTTGAGCAGAGAGTGTTGTAGGGTAGACGAATGAGCTTAACCAAAACTGTCATTAGGCATTAGCAGATGCTATCTTTGTAGTTCACGTAAATCAAATTATAGTCTGAATATCTTTGTAAGGTAGTGAACCTTCCCTGAGGGTTGTAGCCATCTGGGTCATTGTATTTGAGCAGTGAGCTCTAGGCAGTGTGCCTAAATGCATGTGCATTCCCCATTGTAATATTTACACATACTACTGTAGAGTATCATCTCATCGTGGGTAGGTTTCCATCGTGGTTTTTTCCTTGACCAAGTTTTCCACATCAAAAATCTTGGTGTTGTGTGTGTTGTTATTATTGTTTTTATCTTTCTTCTTGCTGCAATTGATTAGATCTGAGATTGTGCTTAAATTGTTTAATCAGGTGAAAACTGATTCACCCCCCCCCCCCCTCAGTTTTCCCTCATTTTTGTTGCCAACAATTGGTATTAGATCTAGATCCTTTGGAAGAAGCTTGATCGCTTGAGGAGATCTACGATGATAACTTGTGTGTTCAAGAAGGAGAGTCCTAGATTTGATGGAAATAATTATATCCTATGGAAGGACCGGATGGAAGCTCATTTGAAGTGTATTGGAGAAGATTATTGGAAGATTACAAAGAATGTCTACAATGTTCCTCAAAATGGTCTGGAAACTGCTAGTGAAATAAAGGATAAAGGATGTTGAACATAACATAAGAGCTAAAGAAGCATTATTGAGTGCCTTGATTGATTTAGAGATGACTAATGTGATTGGGATTTAGATTGCACATGAGATCTGGAAAAAGTTAGAGACCTTGTATGAAGGAGATGCACAAGTTAAAAAGTTGCTAAGTTGTAGAGTTTGAAAGGAAAGTATGAGACATTGAAGATGGGAGAAGATGAGAACATAACATTCTTTACGAGTAAAGTGAATGAACTTGTTATGAACATCAGATGTGCTCATGGAACTCTTAACAAAGATGAGATTGTTTCTAAGGTGTTGAGATCTTCACCTTCTGCATACAAAGATAAAGGTGTTGTTATTAATGAGATCCAAAGTGTGACTACTATGACAAGAGACATGTTGGTTGGTAAGCTAGCTGCATTTGAGCTGAGTGAATTTGGAGAATCACATGGTAAATTTGAGAGTGCATTCAAAGCCTCTATGTCCGGAAGCTGAATTATGAGTTGGGAGAGAGTTCATCTAGGGTTTCAAAATATGAAAGAGAAATGAGAGAGATGGAAGAACAAGAAAAAGAGTTGGATGAGCTAGAAGCACTTATTGCTCGAAGGTTGCCTAAGGGAGCCGATAAGTATGATGAAAAGTTACCTTTGAAATGTTTCTCTTGTAATAAGACATGACATTTTGCTTCTAGATTTCTTGAAAGAATGCCTACGTATGATAAGCATGAAAGGCATGATAGATTTGATAAGAATGATAGATATGAGAAGCATGATATGTATGATAAGCCCTATAAGCCTAACCGAAAGTACAAGATATCATAAAAGATATTATTATGCTACTGATGAAGGTGTCACATATGAGGAATCTGAGAATGGAAATTCAAAAGATGAATTTGTATTTATTGCTATCAAGGAAGATGATCCAATACCAGTGAACCCTACTAGATACATTGTTGAGGAGAAAGCTTTGGCTGCTAAGATTGAAGAGAAAGATGAATGGGTAATTGACAGGGGTTGTTCACATCATATGACAGGTGATAGAAGAATTTGTAAATATGGAAAGGTATGATGGTGGTATAGTAAGATTTGGAGATGATAGATCTTGTATGATTCCCGGTAGAGGTTCTATCTCTTTTGATGGTAAGAATAATATTGATGATGTCTTATATGTTGAAGGTTTGAAGCATAATCTTTTGAGTGTTGGATAGATGGTTGATAAGGGATATAATTTGAAATTCAAGAATAGTAAATGTAAGATTCTGAATGCCTCTGATATAGAGATTGCATTAGGGACTAAGACAAAAGTTAATATCTTTCAATTGAATGTCGGTGATAAAAGTTGTTTGATTTCTCAGATTGATGAAAGTTGGTTGTGGCATAGAAGGATGTGTCATGTTATTTTTTACTGCATGATAAGGATAATTTCTACTCAAGTTGTTAGAGATTTGCCTAAGATTGTGAATCCCTCTAATCCAGTATGTAAAGAGTGTCAGTTGGGAAAGAAAACAAGAACTTCATTTAAGAGTAAGTTGTATACATCTAATGGATTATTATATCTTGTGCATACTGTCTTGTGTGGTCCTACAAGAGTGAGAAGCATGCAGGATGACATGTATTTCATGTTATTGATTGATGAATACTCTAGAATGATGTGGGTTACTTTTCTAAGGGAGAAATAAAAAGCACTGGAGAAATTAAAGATATTCAAAGCTAAGGTGGAGACCAAGACAGGGTTGAAGCTGAAGTGTCTAAGATCTGAAAGAGGAGGAGAATTCACATCTGGTGAGTTTGATTTATTTTGTGAGAGGACTGGAATTAGAAGACAATTATCTGCTCCTAGAACTCCTCAACATAATGGATTTGTTGAAAGGAAGAACATAACTATTTTGGATGCTTCTAGGACTATGTTGATTGAAGGAAATGTTGTGCAAACCTTTTGGAGAGAAGTTGTTAGCACTATTGTTTACACATTCAACTGGGTGCATATAAAAGGTGATTCTGGTAAGACTCATTATGAGTTATGGTTTGGTCATGTTCCTATAGTTAGATATTTTAGATTATTTGGAAGAAAATGTTATATCAAAAGAGATGAGGATAGAGGAAATTTTGATGCACAATGTAATGAAGGAATCTTCTTGGGATATTATACCAAGAGCAAGGCCTACAAGTGTTACAATAAGAGGTTGAAGAAGATAGTGGAAAGTACAAATGTGAAGGTTGATGAATTTCATGGCAAGCAGATCAGAGCATGCAGATATGAGATTAATGATCAGGATATTGTCTCTAAGCCTGCACATACTGAGATTTGAAGCAAAATGCTCCGATAGAGACAATTACTCCAGATATTGTTGTTGCTAGTGAATAAGTTCAAGAGCCTAAGAATCAGGTAGTCAGAAGACTTCGAGGTATGTGAAATTAAATCATTTAGAGAATCATATTATTGGTGATAAAAATAAAGGTGTGATCACTAGGAAAAGGATTGTTGCTGAAGAGATATGCTTGATTTCCAAGATTGAAGCTAAAGATGTTGCAGAACCATGTAAGGATGAGAATTGGATAAAATATATGGAGGAAGATTTGAATCAAATTGAGAAGAACAACACATGGGATCTTGTTCCAAGACTTAAAGACAAGAATGTGATTGGTACAAAATGGGTATCCCAGAATAAATTGAATGAAGTCAGTGAAGTAGTTAGAAACAAAGAAAGATTGGTAAGGGATGTTCTCACATGGAAGGTATTGATTATGAGGATAATTTTTCTCTAGTAGCTAGAATTGAAGCTGTTAGATTGTTGCTTGCAAGAATTTCAAGGTGTATCAGATGGATGCCAAGTCAGCCTTTTTGAATGGAGATTTGGAAGAGGAAGTCTACATTGAGAAACCAGAAGGATTTTCATTATCAGATGAAGGAGACATGGTATGTAGATTGAAGAAAGTATTGTATGGACTGAAGGAAGCCCCTAGAGCCTGACATGCTAGATTAGACAAGTATTTGATGAAGTTGGGATTTTGTAAAGGTACTACTGACAGTAATTCATACTTTAAGGTCGATAATGATAACATTTTGATTGTTGAAGTATTTGTGGATGGTATTATTTTTGGAGGAGTTGATGACTTGATTATGAAGTTTTTTGATGATATGCAAAAGGAATTTGAGATTTCTATGATATGTGAGATGAAATTCTTCTTAGGATTGCAGATTACACAGACTGGTAAAGGCATTTTCATTTCTCAATCTAAGTATGTGAAGGAACTGTTGAAGAAATTTGGGTTAGCTGATTCTAAACCTGTTGGAACTCCTATGGTGACTGGATGCAAGTTGTCTAAGCAAGATGAATCTCAGAAAGTAAATCAAATCTTGTACAAAACTATGGTTGGTGGACTATTGTACCTGACTCAAACTAGACCAGACATTATGTATGTTGTTCAAGTCTTTGTGCCAGATTTCAAGTAGATCTTAAAGAGAGTCACGTGTTACTATTGTGAAGAGGATTTTTAGATATTTGAATGGTACTGTTGATTATGATTTGTGGTATTTGAAGAATGATGATTTCATTTTATGTATGTGCTTATACTGATGCTGATTGGGTAGGTGATGTAGATGAATGAAAGAGCACTACCAGTGAAGCTTTCCTTTTGGGAAAGAAATTAGTTTCATGGGAAAGTAAGAAACAAGATGCTATATCTCTATCTATTGTTGAAGTTGAATACATTGTTGCTTCTAGCAACTGTACTCAGGTAGTTTGGTTGAAACAGATGCTGAAAGACATTAGAGTTATATATGATGAGCCTGCTATTATTTACTATGACAATTCAAGTGCTATTAATATTTATAAGAATCTGGTATTGCACTCTAAAACAAAGCATATATCAATTAAGTATCACTTCTTGAGGGAGAAGGTTAGCGATGAAGAAGTCAAATTTGAGTATGTATCTACAAAGGATCAAATTGTACATATTTTCACTAAGCCTTTGCTTGCAGATACATTTGTTTATTTGAGAGATAAGTTAGGGGTCTCTGCCTCTCCTGATGAGAACTAGGTGCATGGAGATGCATTAATTTGGTGGACTTCACAGTCTTATCTTCTTATCTAGGTTGATGATGGGGTTCACCTAGTTTGCTAACACTTCACCTAGTTGGTGTTGCTCAAATCCACCAACTCTTTAGGCCTAATTTGCACTCTAGACCTCCAAGTCCTTCTCAATCTCTTATAGGGATTTCTTCTTAACCATCCCAAGGTGTTTTCTTCAAGTGTTATAGCTAGGAATCCTACCAATTCACAATGCTTACCATGTGCTCATTATGGTTGTCTTGGCTTCAATTTGTCAAATTGACCTCCTACTGTTGTGAGTTGATGCAGAGGTGTGGAGGTGGCTTCCAACATGTTTTTAATATCTTTTGGGTCCATTTGGGTTTCGCAATCATTTCCCTCCTTACCGATTTCACCATTTTGCCTAGAAAAGGGCTACAAGGAATTATCCCAATTAGGCCTCCTAAATCCGGTTTTTTAGGGATTGAGAGAAATCGGTCCAAAAGACCCCCTAGAAAGTCTGGATTTTCTTGAATGACTCATCTAACCTCAAGTGATATTTGTGGTTTTGGTTCTTTACTCCACCATACAATGCCCTAACCCAAAAATGAGGGTTTTCAAGGGTTTCAAGGCCTTCTAACTGATAATGACTGGTCAAGTTGGTGTTTGGGAAACAAATGAATTTTTCAAGGATTCCCCTTGCATTGAAAACTCTTTCCAAACTTCATGAACCCCTCCAAAATCTTAGATGGTGGTTTGGAATTCACCCTTGCACTTTGCACATCAATTCACCCTGTCTCCTCTAGCCAGGTTGCTCCTGGACTCACCTAGAACAAGGTGATAGTCATATTAGATTTAATCTCTAGCACTTTTCCCTACATATTTACATTGTTCAAGTGGTTTCCCTTCATATCCCAATAGGTCATGATGGTAGCACTTGTTGAATTCATGGGGCAACCATATTACATAAAAATGCTATATACAAGCCAAAACCGGTTGTTTGCAAACCAAAACAAGAAATAACTAATACAAACCATCTAAAAATATTGAAATGGAACTAAAAAATCTGTAACACACCAAAGAAACTCAATCCATTGCTGGATCAATGGATTCAATCCATTTGCATTTACAAAAATGAACAAAACAAGCCAAAATGCTGCCAACTAGTCTGAAAATGAGTAGTTTCAGATTGTTGAACTTACAAAAAAAAGTCTCCAACCTTGGTAACCATGCAAGAGAGGGTTATTATATCATTCCCCATGTGTGGAGTCTTTCTAGGGTGTTGGACAATCCCTAACTCCATTGCTAATCAAAGTAGGACAAAATTTGTCATGACAACTTTTTGCAACTTTGCACTTTTGCACTTTTTGGCCTTCTCAACCTGTGAGACCTATTCTAAGTCATTACTTATGACTTTTAAAACATTTCTAAGACTAATTTAACCCTCCCTATTTCCTATACCAAGTTTTGACACTTTTGACCATCAAGAAGGACAACTACCTACTCAAACCACTATTTATGTACAAAATGCAAATCTAAGAAGAATGAACTCAACCTAGGCCTACATTTTACTCATCTCTCTCACTCTTGGATGCTCTTGGAGTCCTTATTCACTACCTAACTTGGCTAGGGTCAATACAAGCCAAAATTTAGAAAATGAAAAAGCCTAAGTCCTAGGTGCCCCTGCACCATTCTCCCAAACAAAAGAAAATTATGTCACCTCCTTAGGAATCAGATTGTGATCAATGCCTAACTTCTTTAACTCTATCTCCAGCACCCATGTAGCTTCACCATCATCCATACCTTTCCATTTTATTAGGTTCTTACAATAGGTTTGTTGCCTTGTCTTCTTGGCAATCCTTGAACTCAACACCTTCTCAGCCTTTGGAATTGGTTTGGCTGGTAACTGAAGGTTGTTCACATCATCTGATACATCTAAGTGACTATAATCTAAACCTTGAATTGGTCCCTTGTAGGAAACTAAGTCTATTATGTGGAAAACTGGTGTCAATCCTATGTCACTAGGTAGATCCACCTTGTATGCATTTTCTCCATACTTGGCTAGTATGGCACATGGACCTATCCTTCTCATTTACAACTTGTTAGGAACTCCTTGCTATAGCCTTGCTTTGTTTAGGTGCACCATGACAAGATTTCCCACTTGAAATTGTTTGTTCTTCCTTCTTTCATCAACTTTTTATTTGATTTTTCTTGTGTTTTATATCAATGGTTGCTTGATTGATTCATTGACCTCCTTCATTGATTGAGCAAAGTCTTCTACATATCCACTTCTTGCTGCTACACTACCTAGGTCTCTTAACTCCAAAATACCTCTTGGGTACACACCATAGACCACTTCAAAAGGGCTCTTGCTAGTAGTCCTATTCATGGTGTCATTATATTCATATTCGGCTTGTGAGAGTACTTTATCCCATGTCTGACCATATTCTTTGGTAAGGCACCTGAATAAGTTTCCCAAGCTTCTATTCACCACTTCGGTATGCCCATCTATTTGAGGATGGTAGGCTGATCCAAAAGAGAGGTTGGTGCCAAGCTTTTGCCAAAGTGTCTTCCAAAAATGACTCATGAACTTTGAGTCTCTATTTGAAACAATGTTCATGGGTAAACCATGTATCCTTACTACATCTTTGAAGAACAAATGAGCTATTTGGCATGCATCATGAGTAGTCTTCCAAGGCACAAAGTGAGCCATTTTGCTAAATCTATCCACAATGACATAAATGTTGTCAAATCCCTACTTTGTCCTTGGTAAACCTACTACAAAGTCCATACTAATGCATTCCCAAGATCTATTTGGTATGGGAAGAGGTTGGTACAAACCAGCATTTGTAGAAGTACCTTCGGCCTTTTGGCAAACTATGCAAGTCTCCACATACTTTTTCACATCTTGATTCATCCTTGGCCAATAGAAATACCTCTGAACCAACTGTTGAGTCTTATTGACTCCAAAATGTCCACTAAGGCTGCCATTATGCTTCTCTTGTATGAGATTTCCTCTCATTGAGCCTCTAGGCACACAAAGCTTCCCACCTCTAAATGATAGTCCATTTTGCAAAGTAAAATCATAATACTCACTATGGAAGTGATTTTGATACTCCTTACACACCTTGTAGGCATTTGAGAAGTCTTCATCCTCTGGGTATAAGCCTCTAAAACTGTCAACACCTATGCTTCTCAATTGGATTTCTTGGACTGTCAAAAGTCTCCTACTTAATGTATCAGCAACCTAGTTTAACTACCCTTTCTTGTTCTTAAATGTGAATGTGTAGGCTTGCATGTAATCCACCCATTTCATGTGTTTATGACTGAGTTTGTCTTGTGAGTTTAGAAAGCTCAATGCTTGGTTGTCCATATAGACTACAAATTCTATAGGAAGGAGATAGTGTCTCCACTTCCTCGAAGCCTGCACTAAAGCATATAACTCTAGATCATAAGATGAGTATTTCCTCTTTGTGTCACTTAGCTTCTCAATATGAAAAGCTACTAGTCTTTCTTATTGGCTTAGTACAACACCTACTACAACATTGCTTGCATCACTTTCCACTATGAAAAGTTTCTCAAAACTAGGCAACACTAGCACCAGTTGAGTAGCTATCTTCTCCTTCAAGGTTTCAAAACCTTTGTTTGCTTGTTCACCTCACTGAAACTTTGCCTTCATTCCACCTCTAATGGTGTCTAGCATTGGTACACATATTGCACTAAATTGCCTAATGAACTTCCTGTAGGATTGAGCTAGTCCATGGAAGCTTCTCACCTCTGTTGCTGACTTAGGAGTAGGCCAATTTACTATGGTTTCAACCTTGCTGGGATCCATCTTGAGGTTTCCTTGAGACAACACAAACCCAAGGTAAACCAACTCTTTCTTAACAAATTCACACTTATCCAAGTTCATGGTTAGCTTTTCATCATACAATCTTTGTATTACATCTTGCAAATGATTAATATGATCTGCCCTATCCTTACTAAAAATAAGAATATCATCTAGGTATACCACCACAAATTTACCTATGAAGTCCTTCATCATCTCATTCATGAGTCTCATGAAGGTGCTTGGATCATTGGATAAGCCAAATGGCATTACAAGCCACTCATAAAGACCCTTTGTAGTCTTGAATGCAGTTTTCCATTCATCACCCTCCTTAATCCTAATTTGGTGCTATCCACTTTTAAGGTCAATCTTGGTAAAGTACTTGGCTTCCCCTAAACAATCCACTAGGTCTTCTATTCTAGGGATTGGGAACCTATATCTGATGGTGATCCTATTTATAGCTCTAGAATCAATACACAATCTCCAAATACCACCTTTCTTTAGGGCTAACATGGTAGGGACAACACAAGGGCTAATGCTTTTCCTAATTAGGCCTTGGTCTTAGAGCTCTTGGATTTGCTTGGCAATCTCAACATTTTTTTGGGGAGTCATCTTATAAGATACCTTGTTAGGTAAGGATTCTCTGGGAATGAAGTCTATTTGATGGCTTATGGTTCTTTTAGGAGGTAAGGTGGCTGACTGTCCATCACTTACTATGCCTTTGAATTTCTTCAACAAATCTTGCACCTCTATTTGCAAATCTAGCTGCTCTTTCTTGTCTTCCTCTTTAGGCTTCATTGCTAGTGCAAACCCTATACCCTCACCTTCCTCAAGTCTCTTCAAAAATATTTTTTCACTCACCAAAAGAACATTAGGACCTTCTGCCCTCTTTTCACCTTCCTCAAGGATAGACTGAATCTTGAACGTGACTCCATCTTTCTTGAATGAGTATGCATTCTTGGCTCCATCATGGATAGCTTGTCTATCAAATTTCCATGGTCTTCCTAATAGAAGATGGCATGCATCCATGGGTAGGACATCACATAACACTTTGTCCTTATACCTCCCAATGGTAAAATCCACCCATGCTTGCTCATTAACTAGGACATGTTGGCCTTTGTTCAACCAAGTGAATCTATAAGGATGGTTGTGAGGTATCCTTTGCAATTTGAGCTTACTCACTACCTCTTCTAACACAATATTGTCTATGGACCCTGAATCAATGATTACTTTACAAACTTTGTCCATTATCTTGCATTTGATCCTAAATAAGGACCTTCTTTGGCTTGGTTTTTCTCTAACTGGTTCTTTGATCAAAGTTCTCCTTATCATCAAGTTGTCACCTACCTCTGATTCTAAGGCAACCTCTGAAGTCTTGCTGCTTCAAGACTCTTCTTGAAGATAGTTCACTCTCCTTTCACCACCTTGTGATGATGATCCCTTCTCTGGACACCTATATGTTGGATGACCAAGTTGGTTGCAATGGTAACACTTCATTGTTGCAAAATATGAGGAACCTCTACCTTGTCCACTAGATCTTCCTCTAAAACCATTTTTTGATCCCCTTCCTCTATTAAATCCTCCTTTACTAGTGCCACTCTCTTGTTGCTCAGTGAGTTTAGACTCTCCTTGTGTTCTTTGTTCATAACTTCTTCCTCCAAAGCCTCCCCTATGGCCTCTATTGTCTTTTCCTTTAACCCTGCCCCTATTGCTACTTGAGTCATGTCTTCTTTTTAGTTTTTTCTCCACTTTAAGGGCAAGTTGATAGGTTTGATGGACTATTTTTGGGCTCATTAAGCTAATTTCTTATTGGATGTTCCACCATAGACCATTTAGGTACCTAGCAACCTTTAGGATTTAAATAACTCAATAACCTTGAGCCACCTAGTTAGAGGATTTACACCAAAGCTTGTTAAAGCTACTCAATCAAGGGATTTACCTTATGTTGAAATGGTTAGAAGACAATAGGTAAAACACTGATCTAATAACAACACTTCTTGCTAAGGCATATCCTTTTCAGTTCCTCTCTTTTGCAATCACACTGCAGATTCCTCACTCTGGTTTGGCAAGTATCAAATCTCCAACACATGGACACAAATACAACTTTTTCCAACCACTGCAATAACAAAACTCATTGACCTTATAGACAACAACTAGGTCAGTAGCATAAACCCTAAACCCTAAATATTTCAAGTTTACACTTACAAGTAGTCCAATCCTAACCATCCAAACACATTACATAGAATGAAATGATCTAAAATATATCTCAAGACATTCTGCATCGTCCAATCTTCACCGCATCTGGAAATCAATAACCCATCATGTGCTCTTCACACACGGCTAAGAAAAATGCTCATTCCTGAGGCAAGCATTCAATGCATTCAATCTTCACGTGCAAGAACCACATAGAAATCCTTCACGTGCACACAAGTGACATGGTATCTTGATCCTTATCCTTATTCCTTACCTAACTAGTCACAAAACATCATCGGTTGCACCGCACAAGCCAAACCGATAACCCTAGAGATGAACTAAGACTACCAACTGGTAGTCACACTTAGTGAACCTTGACACCAGTCCACTCCATCCCGGTTGACCATAACCGCTTCTGATCTTCATACCGGTTCATACTGGTTCACCTGCTTGAGCACTTATTGACAACTTATTGACATCAATGCCAACATACATTATCATCGCTTCATCATATGCCAATAATCTCCCCCTTTGGCATTGATGGCAATACTCAATGTATCATTTCTCAGTATCTTCAGTATTCTCAATAACATATACCGGTTCAACTTAAAAGATCACCACTACCACCTGGACTGGTTAGTGTGCATCACTTGGACTAGTTAGTGTGCATTTTGCTCAATCACTTCTCACACCACTTATTTCATCTCCCCTTTGCATATTGACCTTCAAACATATATCTTCTCCCCATTTGACAACAATGCCAAAGTGCAGGCATAAGCTTCTGGGCTCCATTATGTTGCTCCACCTATGGAGGAGCATCCTTGAACACATCAATCTTGTAAGATTTGACACGGTAGTACCTGACTGATGTGGAGCACACATCTTTAATTTACTTCATGAAGGGGCAGAACCCCTAATGCACCTCTCAAATAGGTAAATGTAGTCTTTGGTAAGGGCTTAGTAAATATGTCTGCTAGCTGCTCCTTACCGGAAACATGTTCTAACACAACCTCTTTATTCTGAACCTTTTCTCTCAAGAAATGATACTTAAGCTCAATATGCTTGGTCCTAGCATGCAATACCAGATTTTTGGAAATATTTATTGCACTGGTATTATCACAAAATACACTCACCAATTCAAATATAATCACTTTGAAGCCATTCAGTACATGCTTCATCCAGATTGCCTGAGTGCAGTTCATAAATGCTGCCACATACTTCACTTCAACTGTAGACTGGGAAATACAGCTTTGCTTCTTGCTCATTCACGAGACTAGTCTTCCACCAAGGAAGAACGCTCGACCAGTTGTGCTCTTCCAATCATCTACATTACCTGCCCAATCTGTATTGGTAAACACTTTGAGATCAAATTTGCCATTGTATGGATACCACAATCCATAATCAACTGTCCCTTTTAGGTATCTAAGAATCCTCTTTACCACAACCAAGTGGGATTCTCTTGGACTCTTCTGAAAATGGGCCACTATGCCCACTGCATGAGCAATATCCAGTCTGTTGTGCACCACATAGTACAACTTACCAATCATTGGCCGATACTCCTTCTCATCCACCAACGTTGTATCATCCTCCTTTGTTAGTTTTCAGCCAGTCACCATTGACATTCCAACCAGTTTTCTCTCCTCCATGCCAAAGGTCTTCAATACCTCTTTGATATACTTGGACTGGGTAATGAAGATACCCTCTTTCATCTGCTGAATCTGTAGACCAATGAAAAACTTTATCTCTCCAATCAGAGAAATATCAAACTCCTTTTTCATCACATCTGCAAATGCATGACTCATATCATCATCTCCACCAAAGATTATATCATCTACAAATACTTCACATATTAGAATCTGACCACCTTTAGATTTTAGGTAGATGTTGTTGTCCTCACTTGTTCTCTGAAATCCTATCTTCACAAGATGATAGTGTAACCATTCATACCATGCCCTTGGTGCCTGTTTCAATCCATACAGGGCCTTGTGTAATCTGCACACCATGTCACTATCTTCTGACAAAGAAAACCCATCTAGTTGCTCAATATACACTTCTTCCTCTAGGATTCCACTCAAAAAAGCAGACTTCACATCCATCTAGTATACCTTAAATCCCTTGAATGTTGCAAATGCAAGTAGCATTTGGACACCTTCTAGTCTAGCCACTGGGGAAAAGGTTTCTCCATAGTCTTCTCCTTCTTCCTGAGCATATCCCTTGCATACAAGTCTTGCCTTGTTCCTTACCACTGTGCCTTCTTCATTCAGCTTATTCCCAAAGACCCATTTGGTACCTATGACATTCTTGTGTTTCAGTCTGGGTACCAATGACCATGTTGCATTCTTCTCTATCTAGTCCAACTCCTCTTCCATTGCCTTTATCCAGTCTTCATCGGTAAGTGCCTCTCTAGCGGTCTTAGGCTCAAATTCTGAAATCATGCAAGAATTTTCTTTCACCTTTCTCCTTGTAAGTATTCTTGCATCTTTATCTCCTATGATCTGCTTTAGATCATGATGTAGTCTTACATACCTAGGAATGACTGTAGTTGGTTCAACTTTATTTTCCTCTTCTTTTTATGCTTCATCTTATTATTCACCCACTTAAGCTTCTACCGATACAAAAAAACTGATGTCCTTGCAGTGTTTGTCACTTGTTTCTTTCTTAATCGGTTCCCCAAAGGCTAAAACTGGTTCATCTTCTATTTGCTTACTGCTCAGGCTTCTTAGGGGATTCATCAACGCTGACATTGATACTCTCAACAATCTTCTGAGTCCTGTTGTTGTAGCACTTGAGAGCTTTGCTTTTAGTGGAATATCCCAAGAATATTCCTTCATCATACTTAGCATCAAACTTACTCAGGTGCTCACCTCTCCTGATATAGCATTTACTCCCAAACACTTTGAAATAACTCACATTGGGAGTTCTCCCATTCTAGTACTCATAGGGGGTTTTGTCTTTACCTTTCTTAATGAGTACGCGGTTCATGGTGTAGACTGTAGTGCTCACCGCTTCTGTCCATAATGTGTGAGCGACATTTCCTTGGATCAACATAGTTCTGGCCGCTTCAACCACAGTCTTGTTGTTTCTTTCTGCTATGTCATTCTATTGTGGTGTCCTTGGGGCAGACAATTGCCTCTTAATTCCGTTCTCCTCACAGTACTTATTGAATTCATCAGAAGTGAATTCACCTCCCTAATCGGTCCTTAGGCATTTTATCCTTCTACTGCTCTCCTCCACCAATGCCCTAAAGGCTTTAAACTTTCCAAAAGCCTCATATTTATCTTTCAAGAATGTGACCCACATCATTCTTGAGCAATCATTGGTAAGAATCATGAAGTACCGATCTCCCTGAATTCTTCTAGTTTTCATCGGACCACACAGATCGATGTGCACTAGATCAAGTAAGTTCTTTGCAAAAAAAGAGTTACCTTTGAATGTTGAGGAAGACATCTTGCCAAGTTGGCATTCTCTGCACAAGGCATTCTCCAGTTTGTTCAGCAAAGGCAATCCTCTTACTCCCTTGATCTTACTAGCCTTTACAATATTGTCAAAATCTATATGACAAAGTATCCTATGCCATATCCAACTGTCATCAAATTTTGCCATTAGACACTGACTAATCTTAGCATTCAGCTGAAACAGGTTTCCTTTGGTCTGCTTACAAGTGGCAATAAGTTCACCACTTTTCCAATTATTCTACAAACTCCACCTTTGAATTCTAGTATGAGTCCTTTGTTGTTCAGTTGAGCAACACTCAAAATATTATTCTTAAGGCCTTCCACCTAGTAGACATCATCCGCACTTCTCTTTCCATTTAGTGAGATGGATCCTTTTCCTTTCACCATGCAAGGTGCATCATTGCCAAACCGGACAACACCACCATCATATTCTTCAAGAGATAGAAACTTTCTCTGGTCACCGATCATGTGGTGAGAACACCTGCTATCAATGATCCACTTGTTAGAGTTGTCAATATGTGAGACAAGGGCTTTCTAGTCAGACAACTCTTCCTTGACATCCACAAACACTATGTCTTCGTTCTCTTCATCCTCGGATTCCTCATCGGTAACACCTCCATCCACTGCAACAACAAAATTTCTCCTACCTACTCCTTTATACTTCCTAAACCTCTCTGGTTTATCCTTATTGTCATTGTTAAGACAGTTAACAACTATATGTCCTATCTTATTGCAGGGAAAACACTTCAGAGAAAGCTTACCTCTGTATTTTCTGGTGCCTTTTGGCAGTCTCTTCGCAAGAAGACCTTCAAACTCCATCAGAATCTCCTCTTTATCCATATCTCTGCTTGGCCTAGATTCATAACTGGTACTAGCCTCTTTTCCTTTCCTAGTCGGTGCGGAGGAAGCAGACGCTCTAAAGGCTGACTTAGTCTTCTGAACACTACCATCATAGCCACTCAATTCATATGCAATCAACTTTACAATAATAGTATCTAAAGATACCTTGGTTTTGTCGATAGACTTTAGCTCCTGAATAGCAACAACCCTGATTGCATAGACTGGTAAAAGTGATCTCAGAACTTTGTTGACAATAGTGGCATCATCAATTGTTCCACCAGTGCTCTTGATCTCTCCAACCACTGTCCTGATTCTTATGCCATACTATTGAATAGTCTCTCCTTCAGCCATCCTCATATCTTCAAACTTTCCTCTAAGGCTTTCTTCCTTAGCCTGCTTGACATGCTCATCACTACCATAAATGGATTCTAGTTTGTCCCATACTTCTTTTAGATTGTCCTTATCTTGTACATCAATAAACTCTACATCAGACAAGCTGCTAATAAGGACTTCCATGACTTGCCCATTTTCTTGTATCTCTCTTTTCTGATCATCGGTTAGAGTGCCAAAGGGGATTACATATGCATTCTCAACATAGTGTTGTGCACCCAAACTCTTGATATATATCTTCATCCAGTCCTTCCATATTTTAAAGTTGTCCTTGTTGAACTTAGGACCTTCCCTCTTCATCATTGAAATGGGATCTTTTTCCTCAAGCGGTTAAGCTTATATCACCAAGGACCTGGATGAGCTTTGATACCAATTGATGAATAATGATGAACTACTAAGGTCCTAACCGGTACTGAGAGGGGGGGTGAATCAGTACACACAAAAACTGCTTCAACACTTTGTCATATCAAAACACAACTGACTAATTGTTTTCACCACTGAACTTGACCATAGCTATACTAGTTAAACAAAAATACTTCATACAACATTCAATAGATCTCAAACCTTGATAACTACTTCATTAATATAATCATGCATGAGTTGCACCAATAATACCACAACCATTTAACAATGCATGCATATATAACTTAATCAAAACCATACAATCATCACATGAAAATCTCACAACCCATAACACACAAATTTTTCACATGGAAATCCAAATGGGAAAAACCACAGTGGGAATGAATACCCACAAGCTGTTTGTGAACTCTTTTGAAGTTCGCTTTGTTAGGAGCCTAGTCTGGTTAAAGACTTTACAATGAAGGTCCTGTTAGGAACCAATCCTGTTAGGGATCACCAAGTTAAGGGATGGATATATACCCTGTTAAAGGTTGAAACCCTGTTAGGAGTTACCTCGCTAGAGGATTTAAATAACACAATAACCTTGAGCCACCTGGTTAGAGGATTTACAACAAGGCCTATTAAAGCTACCCGGTCAAGGGATTTACCTTCTGTTGAAATGGTTAGAAGACAATAGGTAAAACACCGATCTGATAACAACACTTCTTGCTAAGGCAGATCCTTTTCAGCTCCTCTCTTTTGCAAGCAGATTCCTCACTCTGGTTCGACAAGTATCAAATCTCCAACACGCGGACACAAATACAACTTTTGCTAACCACTATAATAACAAAACTTGTCGACCTTATAGACAACAACTAGGTCGGTAGCATAAACCCTAAACCCTAAATATTTCAAGTTTACACTTACAAGTGGTCCAATCCTAACCGTCCAAACACATTACATAGAATGAAATGATCTAAAACAAATCTCAAGACATTTTGCATCGTGCAATCTTCACTACATCTAGAAATCAATAACCCATCACGCACTCTTCACACACCACTAAGAAAAATGCTCATTCCTAAGGTAGGCATTCAATGCATTCAATCTTCATGCGCAAGAGCCACAAAGAAATCCTTCACGTGCACATAAGTGACGTGGTATCTTGATCCTTATACTCATTCCTTACCTAACTAGTCACAAAACATCATCGGTTGCACCACACAAGCCAAATCGATAACCCTAGAGCTGAACTGAGACTACCAACCGGTAGTCACACTTAGTGAACCGCGACACTGGTCCACTCCATCTTGGTTGACCATAACCACTTTTGATCTTCATACCGATTCATACTGGTTCACCTGCTTGAGCACTTATTGACAACTTATTGACATCAATGACAACATACATTATCACCACTTCATCATATGCCAACATATATGTTTGATATGTTGAATCAACTAGAGATACTTCATTCTTTATTGATTTCATGATGTTAACGAGTTGAGGATTTTGGTATGGAGATCAGTTTTTAGTGTTTAGTGTTGTAGTGTTCTGGTGTTTAATTCATTGTGCTCCAGTATGATTATATCTTTGGTTGCGGATTTGGGAGAATGTTTGGATGTTCATGTGTATCTTCATTTCAAATGGTTCATAATTTTATGCTCATCAAGTTATCTTTCTTGTCCGAGTTGCTGCTGATAAGTGTTCTTGAGTGTTAGCGTGTTAATCGATGAAGATTTGATTAAGTGGTGTTGGTGCAGCTATTGCAGATGGATATAATGTGATTGTTGGTGTTTCCTAATCATGTCCTATTTGTTTTGATGGTCTACATTAATCATTGTGTGTGTTCTTGAAGATCTTATGGGTCCGGTGATATTCTTTGTGTTATGCGTTATTTTTGGCGGTGTAACATGTTACAGTTGATCTTGGTGATATTTCTAGTGGTGGTGTGCATTCAAAGAGTTGATTTGGATTCATGCGAGGTTTTTTATGGAATTTTATTGGTCTTATGGTTGATTTATGTATCATGTGATGTAATTTTGTAATTAGGTGTTGTGGGTTTGGTCGACCTTGTAGTCAAGGTTGATGATTTGTATACATAGGTGTTTTATTCATGTAATTTGGGTATCGGTGTTGAGTCTGCATTATCGGAGAGCGGTGTATGTGCAAACAAGTAAATTCATCTTTCAGTGTGGTTTGTTGAGCAGAGAGTGTTGTAGGGAAAACACATGAGCTTAACCAGAACTTTCATCAGGCATTACTAGATGCTATCTTTGTAGTTCATGTAAACTAGATTGTAGTCTCAATGTCTTTGTAAGGTAATGAACCTTCCATGAGGATTGTAGCCTTTAGGTTCATTTTATTTTGAGAAGTAAGCTCTAGGTTGTGTGAATGCATGTGCATTCCCCATTGAAATATTTACACATACTACTACAGAGTATCATCTCATTGTGGGTAGGTTCCCATCGTGGTTTTTCACTTGACTGGGTTTTCCATGTAAAAAATCTTGGTGTTGTATGTGCTGTTGTTATTATTTTTACCTTTCTTCTTGTTGTAGTTGATTAGATCTGAGATTGTGCTTAAATTGTTTAATCTAGTGAAAATTGATTCCCCCCCTCTCAATTTTCCTTCATTTTTGTTGCCAACAATTGGTATGAGAGCTAGATCCTCTGGAACAAGCTTGACTGCTTGAGGAGATTAGGGATGGAAACCTATGTGTTCAAGAAGGAGAGTCCTAGGTTATTGTGGAGGGACCTCACATGACCCTATGGGTTCAAACAAACCATTTGTATGTGTCCCAGATTCTGAGAAATAGCCTGTGAAAGTCCAAAAAAAATTGAACTTAGGGCACTCAAGAGATGGCATTGCAACAATAGGGTGTTGAATGTTTGGGTGACCTAGGAATCCAACTAGGACCATTATTAGCCTAAAATTCCCATTCAGACATGCTTGTGCTGATGGTTTGTGCATAGGACAGATAAAACAAAATTTACCCTATCTTGCAACTTTGTATTGCATGCGATTGACAAAAATGTTGTCCTAATAAAATGGATATATTTCTTTGAAATATGAGATAGTTTATTGTAGAGAGGCCTCACATGACCTTGTGGGTTCAAACAACTCATTTGTATGTGCCTCAGCCTATCAAATTTTGACATTTGTTTGAACTTAGAGCATTCAAAAGATGGTGTCATGACGGTAGGGCACTGAACGGTTGAGTGACTTGGGAAGCCAACCAAGACCATTTTTAGCATAAAAATTTCCACCTGAACATGCTCGTGCTGATAGTTCATGGATACGACAAACAAAATGAAATTTACCCTATCTTGCAACTTTGCATTGTGTGCAATTGATGATATTTACATCAACAAAAAATTGCTGCCCTATGAAAATGGCTTTGTTTCTTCAAAATATGAGATAGGTTATTGTAGAGAGACCTCTCGTGACCCCATGGGTTCAAAATTTTCATTCGTATGTGCCTCAAATTTTGAGAAACAACCCGTCAAATTTTGAGAATTGTTTGAACATAAGGCACTCAAAAGATGGTGTTGCGATGATAGGGAACTAAATGTTCAGGCAACCTAGGAATCCAAACAAGACCATTTTTAGCATAAAAATTCCCACCTAATCATGCTTGCACTGATGGTTCATGTATACGACAAACATAATGAAATTTACCCTATCTTGCAACTTTGCATTGCATGCGACTAACGATATTTGCATGAATAGAAAAATTGCTTCCCTAAGAAAATGGATTTTTTTTCTTCAAAATATGGGATAGGTTATTGTAGAGGGACCTCACATGACCATGTGGGCTCAAAAATTTCATTCGTATATGCCCCAAATTCTAAGAAATAACCTGTCAAAGTCCAACATTTTTTTTTAATTTAAGGCACTCCAGAGATGGCATCGCAATGGTAGGATGTTGATCAATGTTTGGGGGAAGCCAACCAGGACCATGCCTAACATAAAAATGCCCACCCAGACATGCTCACGCTGATAGTTTGTGAATACAACAAACAAAACAAAATTTAGGTCCTATCTTGCAACTTTGCGTTGTGTGTGCATGACGATATTTGCATCAATAGAAAAAATTTCACCCTAAAAAAAATGGATTTGTTTCTTCAAAATATGAGATAGTTTATTGTAGAGGGGCCTCACGTGACCTATGGGTTCAAAGGGATCATTTGTATGTGGCTTGAATTTTGAGAAATAGCCCATCAAAGTTCAACAATTTTTTGAACTTAGGGCACTCAAGAGATGTCACCATGATGATAAGGCACTGAATGTTCGGGTGACCTAGGAAGCCAACCAAGACCATGCTTAGCATAAAAATGCCCACCCAGACATGCTTGTGCTGACGGTTCATGGATATGACAAACATAACAAATTTTACCCTATCTCACAGCTTTTCATTGTAACTATTGACAACTTTTGACAACAACTATTGACTTCTTTTGACAACTATTGACAACTTTTGATAACTTTTGACAACTATTGACAACTATTAAAAATTTTTGATAGCTATTAACAACTTTTGACAACTATTAATAACTTTTGATCTCAATGATCATAAAATTTGGTGAAGTTGCCCAAGGCAACCAAATTCAACACTTTAAATTTAGATAATACCAATTGTCATTCATAAGTTCCATTGAATTTCAATATCATTAATCCATAACATGCTAAATTGTTCATAAATCAACCATTAATAATTGATGTAGACACCTAAAAGTTGCACAACAAATTAAGTGAATTTTATTCATTTAATTATCCATATTTCTTCCAATTAATTAAATTAAGATTTAATTAATATCCCTATTTCTCTAAATTATCCTATTTATCAAATTAAAGATTTGATTAATATTTCCCTTCTTCTATCCTAGCCATTTAATTTAATTTAAATTTAATTAAAATCTCCCTCATAGACATTTAATTAAATTTACATTTAACTAAAATCCCCCTCTAGCCATTTTAATTAAACATACATTTAATTGAAACCCCTTTTACATTTAAATAAATCTAAATTTATTTAAAAATCTCCCCACTTGCAAAATCCTACAAATGCAAGTTGCAACCAAAATTAAAATAAATTAATTTTATTTTAATTAAATTCTTTTTAACCTCACCCACTTGCAAAATCCTACATCTCCCACTTGCATCCTAAACCTCTTCTAGAGTCTTCTAGATTCTTCTAAACCCTTTTAATTACCCTAATCAACTCATAATCATGTCCTTTCCCTAAATTTGAGGAGGTCACTTCTCAAATTTGGAAGAAAGTCTTCTAAATGCATTTAAGACTTTATTTCCTTCAACAAGCTAGTTCCCCAAATTTGGAAGGACTTACAAATTTGTCCCAAAAGTCTTCCTAATAATCAATGGTTAACTCAACCTTCCCACATGGTTAGAGACTTTCTCTCTAACTTAACCCTCAACTAACCCAAGGGTCTCATCAAGGACTCATGGCTTTGACCCTAATTATCCTATTAACCCTTGCACAAGAGTTTACCCCTTGGATAAAGGCTTTATCCATTGGTTATCCACTAACCTAACCATAACCTTACCTCCTAAGGTAGCCTCCATGTCTCCTCAAGCATTTAATGCCTCTTACATCTCCTCTCAAGCCCTCTCAAGGTGACATTTGTCAACTTGAGATTGGACTAAATCCCTCACATGGATTGGTAACTTTCAATCCTAGCCCTTGTTGAGATTATTCAATCTCAACCCTCCATTGCCCTATTTACACTATAAATAGAGTTCTCATTCTTCATTCTCAAAAATCAAGTCTTTTGTGCATCAAACTTATAGTCATTTTGTAGGTTAAGGAGCTCTCTTTGTTATCTTCAAGCATCAAGCATTCATCTCATAGCATTTTAGTTTCATTTAGCTTAAATTCATATCCTTTTATAGCCTAATTAACTCATCTAGTAGCATTTAATCTTCAATTTGGAATTAACCTAGTTTCATATCTTCATCATCTTGAGCATTTAGTCTTGCATCTTGCATTTCATCTTAATCCATCATCTTAGCTTTCACTAGGATCTTAGTTGCATCCATTTTGATCCTAGAATCATTTAAATCTCATTCTGTAGGTTGTCATCCAAGAGATCAAGTGCTCTTCCAAGTGAGGGCCACCTTGAATCTTGAGGATCTTTAGAGATAGAGGAACATGGAACACGCTTAGAGTTTGGTTTTTTAAAGTTAGCTTCTTGGTTTTGGATTTTGATTTTTAACCGATAAAATAATGTTTCATGTGTATGTTTGAGATGTTTTCCCCTATTGGAGGCTGATACCACATTTCAGGCATACAATTGAATATACATTGCTAATAAATTGTTCAAAACATAACCATTCTTATTCAAATTAATATACATTATTGATAACTTAACCATTCTTAAGATGTTCATAAATTGTTCAAAGTATGCAGATATGCACACAACAAACAAATTAGATTGAATATCACCTTATATATATCCAAATGTAGAATAAAAGTTTTACAAAAATGTGGCATATGTTCCAACTCAACAAAATTTACTAAATGGTATATGTGTCAACTCAATAAAATGTACAAAAATGACATATGTGCCAAATTAATACAATTTTTACAAAACTATGGCATGTCCCATCTCAAGATCAATATACAATGGCCACAAGTAATAGTATATAACTCTAACAAATTCTATAATTATGGTGGATCATCAAAATCAAGCCTCTTTGAAGTACTATGTGGCTTTGTAGATGCCTATAGAACAACAATTCAAACAACAAGTTAGACTATATAACTGACAGAGAAATATATACCTGACAAATAAATATAAACTATAAATATGTCTACTTTTATCTAAACAAATATTTACAATATAGAATAAATGTGTAGCGGAGGCTCTGATGGCTCTCTTGTTGTCCTTGGAGGGGTCATTGCTGATGAAACAAGTATCGATGTTCCCTGTATGTAAAATGATAAGATTGTAAAATAATGAATGCACACTTGCATATAATCATAAAATTGAGAAAAAAAAATATACCTCTTGCATCTCTTCTTCCAATGCATCATTAGGTGCATTCATCATTGTTGTAAACAATCCTAGTCGTCAATGTACAAGACAAAAAAATGTTAGAATTGATCAATCTAGAGGAACGTGTAGAATCATAATAATTTGAAAAAACAAAATCAAAATCATGCTACAATAACTTAGTAATCTCTTAAAACTATTATATCTTGATTGAAATTGTGCTCAATTACCTTTTTCCGACTAGGTGTCCTCAAGAATGACCTTTGTAAAGGAGAAATCTTAGCCACATGTGACATACCCTATAAGTGTAACATAATTAATATACACCAACATATAATGTTAGCATAAATTTAACTAATCACAATTCAAATGAGATGCATATTTAATACAAATTGTAAACAAGACGTGTACAAAAAATAATAGCGTATAGCTCTGTAGGCCAAATGAAATGGTTGTAATGGCGAAAGTTGGTCCACAGTCAACAACTATCAAACCCCATAGAAAGATACATTAGAAAATTAATATACATTATAAAACATTAATTTGAATTCAAATTCTTATTCTATTTTTACATGAATTGTAATTTTTTACCTCTGATGAAGACATAGGTGCATGAGTTAGGGTAGGTGTGGTGGATGACATACCAAAATCAACTAAATTCTTAAATGCATAATTTTTACATTAGTTTAATTTAAACTATAATAAAAAATCTATTTACATTTGAAAATTTAAATTATTTAATAAATAAAACACTATAAATTCAAATCAACATACTTGACTAGCAAAGACCTGTTGCATTAGGTCATTTGTGAGGGCCACATCATCTGGTCCACCAGCCTCCCAACTAGCCCCACAATGTGTGCACTCATGGTAGCTCAAACCATTTGCACATGCAATGGTATCTACCCCATAGCATACACCATAGCAGGTGATGCACTGGTGACCTCTAGGCATGCTAGAAGTAGATGGTCTAGCTATGGCATCATCGTCTAGGGCAAGAGGATGTGATAGCTTTGTCTCATGTTGGATGATGGTCTTATTCAATGTGGTTTTTGCTTGAAGAGTCTCCATCTATATAGACTCCTTTAGGGCTACAAAGATTATCACATACACAAAGGGTTTCACAACTAGTGGAACCTAATTCTGGGGGTTTTGTACCCATCGAACCCTTGGTATTTCTTGGGAAAAGCCTCTACCTCTACCCTAGAACTCCTTCATATCAAAATAATCAAGGATTTCATTAAGGATAAACTCACAATATAGTTTTCTCGAAAAATATAAAGGCACCTCAAGGTTATTGCAAGGAGGTTGGTCAAATACCATCCACCAGCTATCCCAAAATTGTGTTTTCATGGTCACGTGATTGCACCAATGTATACAAAACCTCTTTGAATTAAGAGGTAGGGTATTCTGGGCTTAGGGATCAGTGAAAAGAGCACATATTTGTGTTTTGCTTATTTCTTTATTTTTTACTGCATCATATGAGAGACCATGTGCATAATAGTTGCAACATGAATTTTTGTATGCATCCCATTCATTCACTTGTTTTGAAACTTTTTCAACACTACGAACACCATTGTTTCTAGGGCTTTGGCAAGGTCTGCATGGTGTTGGTGTTCTGATGCCTTCAGTCTAGACACTAGGTTGCAAATGGTTACTCATTTTTTTGCCAGACAACCTAGTAAATCCTCCTGTGTGGTTTTGGAAGGGTTTATCGAAGGATTAGGAGTATTACGAGGCATATTTTGCTGAGGGGGATTGTTTTGTTGAGCATCTAATATCAAATTTAAAAAATAAAATCAAAATAATCAAAACCTAAAAAAGTAAAGCAAAATTTTAAATAAAAAACAATAAAAATGCACAAATGAATCATAAACTCACCTCTACGATGATGTGGCATTTTGATTTGCCTAATAGAGCTAAAATTGCAACCGGTCTTTGTGTAGTATAAGTTAGTATTTTAGTATTTTTTGTGGAAGTTGTAGGTTGAATGGTCCCAGTCTATTTTTTTTTAAATTATAATTACAAAAACATGATCGAGTTTTTTAAACTAAAATAGCCCGATCGGGTTTCTTCAATTAAAAGAACTCGATCAGTTGTTTTTTTTGTTTTTTTTTAAATATCACATTTTCTTGATCAATTGGGATATTTGATTTTTCAACTAACCCAATTGGGTTATATTCATTTTTTATTTTTAGTACTTGTGTTAGGCTAGTACTATTGCAATCGATTGCATTGTTTTTTGTTAACTCATTATTATTCAATTGTTTCTCCACCAATTAGAACTATGTATTTTTTGTTTTGATCTATGTTTTTTAATTTTTATAAAGTTAAGATGCACTATTTTTAATTTTTTAAATTATAAATATAATATTTGTCCAATTTAATTGGCTTGGAAAATTTACATCTTATTAGCGGATTTTCAGGATCCACTATGTGAATGAATTTTTTTTGGCAATTTTTTAGGTACGTTAAAATAATAGTTAAATCAATATTTAGTATGTTTAAATTTTCTTATCAAAATTATTTTACACATCCACCAAACAAATATTTAACAAATTCTAAAACTTTTTAAAATTATATTAAATTTAAAGGATTGAAATTTAATCAAACTTTTTTCAAACTTTTTTCAAACATTTTTAAAAATCAATATATAATATACACAACATTAAAAATATAAAAGTTAGATTGGGGTAATCCTTATGTAATTTCGTAATATAATTTTCTTAAATATAATGAAAATAATTTAATTAAATATTATATAATAATAATATAATACTAGAACAACTCAGACCAAGACATGTTTATCAAGAGTATCCCTACACTTTTGAACAAAGAACATTCTGATGTTCTTAATGCCAAATTTTCTCTAGTAGAAGTTGAAACTGATCTTAAGCAGATGAACCCACATAAATCCCCTGGGCCAGATGGATTTCCTACTAGCTTCTTCCAAGTATGTTGGCCCTTTCTCAGTGAGGAAGTTATGATAGCTCTCTAAAAATGACAAATCAGAGTGTTTTGATGAATTCTGACCTATAGCCCTCTGCAATACTATTTATAAACTTTTCACCAAAACTTTAGCTAATAGGCTTCAGAAACTCCCCCCCCCTTGTTGATCAGTGAGGAGAAGATAGGCTTTGTCCCTAGACGATCCATTTATAATGGGGTCATTATTGCTCAGGAAGCTATCCACTCGGTCCAGAAAAATGGGATCCCTAGTATGATCCTAAAATTAGATATCAGAAAAGCTTATGATAAAGTGAACCAGAGATTTCTATGTAGATGCTTAGAAGCCTTTGGCTTTCTAGCTTCATGGATCAATCTGATTTTTGAATGTATATCTACACCTGAATTCTCTATTTTGGTCAATGGTACCCTAGATGGTTTTTTAAGCTCTTCTAGGGGTTTGAGGCAGGGTGATCCCCTCTCTCCCTTTCTCTTTATTATTATGGTTGAAGCATTGGGTAGATCGATCTCCATAGCTAGGGAGGCTAGTCTATTGTCCAGGATTAGAATTACTAGTAACCTAGATCCTATAACGCATCAACAATTTGCTGATGATACTATGCTCTATGGATGTAGAAATCTTAGTGAGGCCCAGACTTTCAATCTTATCTTGGAATCTTACTCTAAGGCCTCTAGTCAGGAAATCAATCTGGCTAAGTCTATTGTCTTCTTTTTTAATACTTAGGCTAGTGTTCAAACTAGCATATGTGGTATATTGAATTTTAATCTAGGCAGCCTCCCTTGTAAATATCTTGGACTACCCTTGGATAGGGGTTCAGGGTCTTCCAATTTATGGTTTGGATTAGTAGACAAGATCAAAAGTAGGATAGCAACCTAGAAAGGCAGATGGCTATCCTCTGCAGGTGGAGCTACATTGGTTAGATCGGTTCTAGTAGCCATTTCGATCTATCAGTTATCATGTTTTAGCATACCTCAGTCTATTAAGGAAGCCTTCAATAGACATCTTAGATCCTTCTTTTGGCAAGGGATGGAAGCTAAGAAACGTATCTCCCTGTTGGACTACGACAAGATCTGTAGGCCCAAGTGTGCAAGGGGTTTGGGGCTTAAGGATATTAAATTTCAAAGCAGGGAGTTAGGAGCTAAATTAGTATGGAAAATGTTTAAATCTCCTCATCTAAAATGGGCCCAAATCCTCTTTCACAAGAATCTTCAAGGTAGAGACCATTTGAGCCTCTTCAAAGATCCCTCTCCACCGAGAGGTTCCCATATTTGGAACTTTATGATGGATTGTAGGAATATCATCTCGGACAAACTGAATTGGAATCTGGGTAAGGGTGATAAAGCTCTCTTCTAGTCAGACTCTTGGGCGGGTTTTCTAGTCCTTCAACATTAGGCCAATTTGGAGTCTTCTAGAGCATTGCTTATGTCAACTTGGGGTAGGTATGTTAACAACTATATTTTGCCCTTAGAGGGTGACTTAGCTAAGGGCTGGTCTTGGAGATCCCTCAATTAGGTTAATATCCCAGCTAAGGAAAAAATTTTGCTATAGGATATTCTAGAGAAAAGGATGGCCACTTTCAATTTAGGGCCTAATTCTTTGATCTGGGATGGTTCAAAATTAGGGGAATACTCCTCCGAAGATGGTTATAATGCTCTCCTTAAGAAGTAGCTTTCTTCAACCACTATGGTCCCTATTGCCTTGTGTTGGGACAAGATGTGTCTGCCCAAGGCTAGGGTCTTCTCTTGGTTGGCTCTCCAGGGCAAGATTCTCACAGCAGATAAGTTCAAAAAGATGGGATACAAAGGTCCAAGTAGATGCCCTTTGTGTGAAGGGGCGGATGAAGATACAAATCACATCCTTCTCAATTGCAACTATGCATCCAAATGCTAGCTATGGTTGTGCAATAAATTAGGATGGTCCTCTTCCCTACCTCATGTTGGTACATGCACACTCCAATGAGAAATTGTAGGTGATTGAAGGTATTGTCATTGATGGCAACCTTAGCATAGGCACAGACACTGGCACCGGCAAAGATGGACACCAGCACCCTGGTCGATAGGATGTTATTTATTGTATTTTGTAATTAATTGTAATATCTTTTTGTAAGCCGACAAGGCGAGTTGTAATATGACTCATATAAGTATGAGTTCTTGTAAATCATTTTATAGATGCGGATATGGTTAGATTATTGATGCAGAATATTAAGGCAGAGTTTGGAAAAAGGTTTTGGAAGTTGCAGAGCTTAAATCGGTACTGAACCTGGCATAGCAGATGCTGATCCGAAGAAATACATGACATTGGATTTATATAATCCACTTTTGTAAGTCAGTGAGACTTCTCTTTTGTATTTAAGCAGTGAGCTTTAGGCAGTTGGCCTTCCTACATGTGCAGGCTCCTATTGTAACAGTAATATTCTCTTATTGGCCTGTAAGCGAATATTGTGGGTCACAAATCCCATCGAGGTTTTTCCCACACCGGGTTTCCTCATTAAAATATTGTGTTATGGTGGGATTTCTATGTTGTGGTTGTTGTTCTTATTTATTGCATTAATTTTGGTTTACTGGTACATAGTTTTGGAATGCTTTTCATTTAATAAGTTAAGAAAATCCATTAACCGGCAAGATACTGATTCACCCCCCCCCTCTTAGTATCTTTGGGAATCCTAACAATTGGTATCAGAGCCTAGTCCTCTATTTTCAAAATCCTAATAGCTTGAGGAAGATTCTGACACTAGTACAGATGGATAATCTGAGAAAGCAACTAGAAACATCTCTTGTAGATTATGATGCAGAAAAATTGAAGAATATGAAACTTGAATGATCTGAAGGCTGCACAGGAAAGACATTGAGGTTTTGTAAAGACATTGAAGACAGAAAGAAGAATGAAGATGATTTGGCTAGAAGAATCAATGATGCTACAAATGAAAACATAAGACTCAGTCATGAGAATGATATTGTAGTCACATAAATCTGTCCATTTTAATTAAATGAATATTTTCTATTTATTTGATTAAAACCCACTAGCCAATAGTTAATTAAATTAACATTTAATTAATTCATCTTCAAACATTCTCCTATTAATTAAATAAATTATTCAATTTATTTTAATTAATTCGTTAAACCAAATTCACAATCAATTAAATGAATAAATCCTATTTATTCAATTTAATCCCCCTTTCCTCTTTTAAATAAATAATTAAAAACATTTATTTAAATCATTCTGCCCCCCCCACTTGCATTTTCCTACAAATGCAAGTTGCAACCACAAGTTGAAATAAATTAATTTTATTTTAATTAAAATCCTATTTTCCCTCACCCACCAAACCCACTTACAATCCTAACCCCCTTCTAGATTCTTCTAACCCCTTCCTAATTAGCCTAATTCATCCCCTAATTATTGTCACATTCCTAAGCAACTTGGAGTCACTTCTCAAAGACTTCAAAGTCTTTGAAAAACATTAAATGTTTCGTGTGTTCAACAATTTAACCTCTAAAAGTCTTCCAAACCACTAATGGTTCTTACGTGACCATTTATGGTTAATTCCACTTGCACCCATGGTTAGGGACTTTGACCCCTAAACTTAACCCTCATGTCACCCATGTGTCTCCTCAAGTATTTATTGCTTTGACCATGGTTATCCCTTTAACCTTTGCACAAGAGTTTATCCATTGGATAAAAGCATTATTCTTTGGAAAATGAATTTATTCACTCAACCCAACTTTGACCTTAACTCCCAAGTTAACTCTCAAGTCATGTCAAGCATTTAATGCTTATTCCCTCTCCTCTCAACCCATCTCATGTTGACACTTGTCATCCTAGGATTGGGTTGAAAGCCCTCACATGGATTGAATATCATTCAATCCTAACCCTTGTTGAGATTACTCAATCTCAACCATCCATTGCTCTATTTTTCCTATAAATAGAGCCCATTTCTTCATAATCCAGATCCTAAAAACTTGTATGCATTTAATCTATAGTCAATTTTAGAGAGCATTTTAGCATAAAATCACTAATATATTGTCATTTTGGACTAAAATAAATCTTAGTTCATTTCATAGCATCTCATATTTAGCTTATTTTACACTTGCATAGCATAAGTTTATAAGCATTTTCAATCTTGAATCTCCATAAGACATCCATAGTGCAAAAATTTGCTGAGAACTACACTAATTTGGAACTTGGAGAAGAGAGGAACAAGGGAGAAGGAGTTAAGAGCATTGTAGAAGGCATTTAGAGATGCCTTGTTGTATTTTCTTCCATAGTTAAATATTTCATCATGTTTGTAGTGTCTCTTTTGGTATGCCTGCTTAGACTTGTTTTTGGTTGATTAACACTAACGTTTGTCTTTGTTTCTTGTGTTTTTGTGTGTTATACGACCACAGGCTTTTGTCTAACATTGTTCATTTTGCAGAGCATCAGATATGTTAAAAACAGATATGATACACTTTGAACATGATAAAACTGAACTCATGAGACAGAAGGATTTCTTGGAAAGTGAGTTGGCTACTGCAAATCAACACAAGGAGAAATTCAAGAAAAGTTCAAAAGAACTTGATGACATGCTAAAAAATCAGAAACCTAATGGAGATACTAATGACCTTGGCTTTGAAGTTCGAGAGAGCTCTGGTACTACAAACACCCATGATCATAGTAAACCGGTAAGACAACCTAATGCTTATAAATTTAATGGAAAATTCTTTAACTATAACAAGTATGATCATAGAGAAAATCAGTGTAGATCTAGAAACTATGAGAACACTAATGCACCCACCGGTCAATGTTCTAAATGCAACAAACTTGGACATACTTCAAAAAATTGCAGAATGAATGTAAGATGTTATGTTTGTGGAAGATTTGGACACTTATCTAATCAATGTAGAACACATACCAACATAGGATATGGGAAAGCTATTCATAAAAACAATGTGACTTGCTATGCTTGTAACAAAGTTGGACATATTGCAAAATTTTGTAGAAGTAAGGCATCACCGACAAATAACAAAGGACCCATCTTGAAAGGTAAAGAAAAGATTGAAGAGGTAAAGCAAGAATTTTCAAAACAATGGATCAGAAAGTCAGATATGAATGTTAGTGAAGCTATTCCTTCACCGGTAGAACATAGTATCACTCAACCGGTAGGAGATTCTTCATCTAACTGAGAAATAATCCCTTGGGGGTATGGCAACAAATTAAAAAACATGCTAGTTTACCCTCGGTTGATGATGAGAAGTTGAAATACTTCTTTACCGATAGATGAGTTAAGTTTTCACTTAACCGGAAGACATTAAATGTGGCAGTTGAAGGAAATGACAATATAAAGTAAGTGTTTTGGCTCTTTTTTCATTCACCAAGCATTCAAATCTCTAGAGAGCGCAAAAATCCTGAGCGAAGGCATCCATAGTGAAAAGTGAAGAAAATCATCCTAAAGGCAGATTAAGGTATTTATAACTATGGCTTCCTCCTCTGCACCTAAATTTATTGCAAACCCTACTATGATTGAAGTTATTAAGCACCCTAGACCCGTGTTCAAACTTATTCCCGAAATTGCGAAGAAGGATGATACCCTAGGAGCATTTTCAAAAATATCTAAGGGAGTAGTTTATGCTAAGGATCCTAGAATCTATATACATTGTCATATTGAAGAACTAAGAGCTGAAGAAATAATGTGGTGCAGGAGCACCTGAGCACCTGAATGCTCAAATCCTAGCAGATATAGCTTTTTGTTGCAAATTAAGCATGTATGTTTATTTTATGCTTCTAGTAGGTTTAATAGGTTTGTTTTGTGGTGTAATAAGGTTTGGAACTCATTTTTGTTTAAGAGTTTCCAAGATTTTTGTTTTTTTGCTCAGTGGGCCAAAAACTGTCAATTTTGGATCCAAATGAGCATTTTTGAATTTTTGATGTTGTAAAGCCTTGAAAGGCATTGGAGCATGTTTATTTAGTGTTTCTAATGATGTTGAGTCATTGGTTTGAGTGTCAAGTCACCGGGAGTCAAAATGCAACTTTTTGAGCAACAAAAGTTGTCAAAAAGTTGTCAAAAAGTGCAAAAAAATGATTTTTGGTGGTTTTGGTTAGTTCCAGCCTGTACCTATCTGTACAAAGGCTTCAATAAGTTGGCACATGTATAAAAACCATGTTCCCTTCATTGTATGTGTGGTTCATGTTGGAAAAGAAAAAGAAATACTTGTTTTGCTCTTGTTTTTTGTGAGTTTTAACTAGTTTCCTGCACTTTTGAGAGTACAGTCCGTACCATGGCTTCATGAGTCCGTACTACTCCTATTTTTAATTGGTGTGATCTCCTTGAATGTTTGAGTAGTGATTTGGAACAAGTTTTGTTTGAAGTGCTCTTGAGAAAGGCACTATTTTGTGGTTTCCAATGGAAGGTCTTTCATGGTCCAACTAGTTTCTTCAAAGTCTATTCATCCATGGCTTTGAGGGAATTTGTTGGACCCTTTGTACATACTATATCATACATCTATTTTCCTTTTCTAGCAATGAACAAGTGTTTGTAAACCCATGGCAAGTATGTGAAGTGATCAACTTGGCTTGGGTATTCTTAAAGTTGTTTGAATGGTACTTTGTTGTTCATAGCACTGTACTTTGAAATGTTGAAGGAGAATTAAGTTGGCAAGAGTTATTATTGCATTTTACCATCCTTTTCTCTCTCATGACCTGGTTGGATGCAAGAAGCAAAGGTGTAATTAGACTGTAAAATAGTGTGTCACTGTTTCATTGTTAAAACCTCATTGCTAACCTTCCTAATGGACAGTATGGAATGATGGATTCCTCTTTTATGCATCATGGGAATGTATTTACCAATGTTTTCAATGTTAAGAAGACAAGGTACACAATTTGGTTGTAAAGGACCTAAATAAGGATCCTAGAAAAGTGTATTCTCTATCATAGTCTTATAATGCTGTCATGCTTTGTGGCATCTTTTAAGTGTTCAAACTTACAAGATCTTTGAAGGGGCTATATGCATTGTTCTATCATGCCATTAACACCTTTTTGTAGGCCAGGGATAGAGTGAAGAAATACATCAAAACAAAGAAAGGGAGTTGTAACAATTTAATACTGTCAAAGTGCAGTGATGGCGGGTGTATGAGCAACAGTCATAAGAAATCCTTTTCCATTTGTTTTGCAGGGTGTTACAACTTTTGTCAAGTCATTTTTGCATCTGTATTTGATAAACTTTCATTGTATTTGGTTTACCAAAGTTCAAAAATGTATGCAAACCTTAAAAAAATTGTTGTCTCAGTCCTCTAGACTGTTATTTCTGTGTAAAAGCAGCAGTATGACATTTGTTTGATATAATGACAGTATTCTAAGATGAGGTTTGAATCCTTGGGAGTTTTTGGTATATGTCATATCAAGGTTTGAAACATTTAATTGGGTCTAGTATCATGGAGAAGGCCTCTAATTTGCAAACCCTCACTAAAACCTTCAAAAACCCTTGAAAAATGCCTATTTTGTGGGACAGTCCTCAAACAGTCTGTACAGTACTTGCCATAGAAAAAATCATTGAGCTTTCATCATCAATTGACCACATCTCCAAGGGTTTTCCGTGAAGTTTAATAGATTGACCAGGGTGAACAATTTTCACTAAAAACTAGGGCTAATCCTAGTAGCCTTTTTTTGACCAATTTGACAATTTCATGAAATCGGTAAGGAAGAAGAAGCAAATGATTGTTTCAAACTATCAAAACTAATAAGTTAAGGCCTGAGACACCCTACTAAAATCTCCACAACATTTCATTAAGTCATTTGATCAAGATGACCGTTTGAACCTAGAAGTTGCCTTGAGTAGAATAATGCTCTTTGCATCCAACTTGGATATTTTCACTCTTGAAAGGTGAGGGACAGTCATCAGACTTTGCAGACCTATCTAGATGCTCAGTCAACACATTAATATGATTGAAATCCTTAAAAGGTGCAAACAAGGTTAGGTAAACCATGGTTCTCCAATAGTTGCCCATTCCTGGAAGAGAGGAGATTCAGCCAGTTGGACAACCAAACTTGTTCATTTTTGGTGACACACAAGAGGACCTCATTTCAGATTTGAATGCCTTAGCATGGAAGGTAAGGAGGAGTGATGTACAATACAATAGGGTGCAAGCAGTGTTGAATAGAGAGGAGGAGATAGGAGAAATGTTTAGAAGAATCCCTTTTGTGCCTAGGGATTGATTTGGGAAGCACATTGAGAACAAAAACCCACCAACCTCAAAAGAAGACCAACTTCTATTCTACCTCCTCATCATAGTGATATCAGAGCCAATTCAGATTTGGGTTGAGATACTAGCACATGTTAGGTAGTGAGTCAGTGAGAGACAACACCAACAACATGGTGACCAATGCAGAGTTAGCAAAGAGGATGGAGGATCAGGTTGAGGAAAATAGACTCCTTAGGGAAAGATTACAACAACTTGAAAAAAAGTTGAACCAAGTAGAAGTCAAGACTGAAGAAGTCAGTGAGAGAGTAGAAAGTGTTGAAGATAAGAAGGAAACCTTAGAGGAAGAAGTCCCAGAACCAGATCCAATCTTGGATAGAGAACAAGAAACCTTTTTACAAGCTTTGAAAGCTTTCACTGGAAAGGCCCTAGATGGAGTGTCCCTTTTCAGTGGCAAGATGGAACCAGAAGCACTAATGGAGTGGATAGAGGGTCTAGAGAATCACTTTGAATGTGATGGAATTACTAAAGCATAGAAAGTGAAGGTAGCCAAATCCAGAATGAGAGGGGCAGCCTTAACTTGGTGGAAGTTCATCCAAGAGCAAAGGGTGAAAGAGGGAAAGAAACCCATAGCCACCTGGAAGACAATGGTAACTAAAATCAAAGACACCTACATTCCTGAAGATTATGAAATCTAGTTACATAAGAAGAGACAAAACTTGAGACAGAAAGACCTAGATGTCAGTAGTTACACTGAAGAATTCCATAAAAGAGGAATCCATCATTCCATACTGTCCATTAGGAAGGTTGGCAATGAGGTTTTAACAATGAAACAGTGACACACTGTTTTACAGTCTGATTACACCTTTGCTTCTTGCATCCAACCAAGTCACGAGAGAGACAAGGATGGTAAAATGCAATAATAACTCTTGCCAACTTAATTCTCCTTCAACATTTCAAAGTACAGTGCTATGAACAGCAAAGTACCATTCAAACAACTTTAAGAATACCCAAGCCAAGTTGATGACTTCACATACTTGCCATGGGTTTACAAACACTTTTGCATTGCCAGAAAAGGAAAATAGATGTATGATACAGTATGTACAAAGGGTCCAACAAATTCCCTCAAAGCCATGGATGAATAGACTTTGAAGAAACTAGTTGGACCATGAAAGACCTTCCATTGGAAACCACAAAACAGTGCCTTTCTCAAGAGCACTTCAAACAAAACTTGTTCCAAATCACTACTCAAACATTCAAGGAGATCACACCAATTAAAAACAAGAGTATTACGGACTCATGAAGCCATGGTACGGACTGTACTCTCAAAAGTGTAGGAAACTAGTTAAAACTCACAAAAAACAAGAGCAAAACAAGTATTTCTTTTTCTTTTCCAACATGAACCACACATACAATGATGGGAAAATGGTTTTTATACATGTGCCAACTTATTGAAGCCTTTGTATGGACAAGTATAGGCTGGAACTAACCAAAACCACCAAAAATCACTTTTTTGCACTTTTTGACAACTTTTTGACAACTTTTGTTGCTCAAAAAGTTGCATTTTGACTCCCGGTGACTTGGCACTCAAACCAATGACTCAAAATCATTAGAAACACTAAATAAACATGTTCCAATGCCAAGGCTTTACAACATCAAAAATTCAAAAATGCTCATTTGGATCCAAAATTGACAGTTTTTGGCCCACTGAGCAAAAAAACAAAAAACTTGGAAACTCTTTAAAAAAAATGAGTTCCAAACCTTATTACACCACAAAACAAACCTATTAAACCTACTAGAAGCATAAAATAAACATACATTCTTAATTTGCAACCAAAAGCTATACCTGCTAGGATTTGAGCATTCAGGTGCTCAGGTGCTCCTGCACCATACTCCCCTAAGGACAAAGAAGTCGTGTGACTCCTTTGGGCAGTAAAGAAAGAGGAATACCAGCTTTGAGAAAGTCACTTTCAGGTATCCAAGTGGCTTTAGAAATTGGTTTATCCTTCCACTTGATAAGATGCTCCATGTAGGTATGGTGTCTTGTCTTTTTGATGATTCTTGAATCTAGTACCTGCTGAGGAATGGGAGTAGAAGAAGAGGGGAGAGAAAGATCAGACAGGGAATGAGAAAGATCTGAAACTCTTTGTGAGTCTGATGGTAGCTCCCCTTTGAATGGTACCAAATCTGCAACATTGAAAATAGGAGACATAGAAACTTCATTAGGCAAATCAACTTTATAAGCATTATGGCCATATTTAGCCAAGATTTTGCATGGTCCTACTCTTCTCATTTGCAACTTAGTAGGCACTCCTTTCTATAACTGTGACTTGTTGAGATGGACCATCACATAATCACCCACTGAAAATTGAACATCTCTTTTTGAAGCATCAACTCTCTCCTTAACTTTTTGAGTAGTTTCCTATAAAGACTTCTGTACCTGCTCATGAATTTCTTTCATAGACTATGCCATATCTTCTACTGTACCACTCACATGCTACAAATTAGTTACATCATTTAACTCGAAAACACCTCTAGGATGCATTCCATAAACAATCTGAAATGGGCTCTTACCAGTGGATCTGTTTACACTGTCATTGTATGCAAACTCTGCCTGATGGATGAGTTGATCCCAACTTTGCCCATATTCTTTGGTAAGACATCTGAGTAGGTTACCCAATGTTCTGTTCACCACTTCTATTTGGCCATCTGTCTATGGATGATAAGCTAAGCCAAAAGACAAGTTAGTACCCAATTTCTTCCATAAAGTTTTCCAAAAATGACCCAAAAACTTAGCATCTCTGTCAGATACAATACTGGATGGCAAACCATGAATTCTTACAACTTCCTTAAAGAAAAGAAAAGCAATATGACTAGCATCATTAGTAGTTTTGCAAGGTATGAAATGTGCCATTTTACTGAATCTGTCAACAACCACAAAAATACTATCACACCTTGCTTTAGTTCTGGGCAAACCTACCACAAAATCCATGCTGATGCAATCCCAACGCCTAGAAGGTATGGGAAGAGGCTGATACAAACCAGCATTAGTGCTAGTACCCTTGGCTTTCTGACATACCATGCATTGCTCAACATATTTCCTGACATCTGCCTACATCTTAGGCCAAAAATAGTGCCTCTGAACCAATCCCAAAGTCTTATTAAGACCAAAGTGACCACTCAAGCAACCATTGTGCTTTTCTTGTATCAAATTCTCCCTCATTGAACCTTTTGGCACACACAGTTGTCCACCCCTGAATAACAATCCATTCTGCAAAGTATAGGCAGCATATTCACTATGAAAAGTATTCTGAAAATCTTGACAAACCTTGTAAATATCAGCAAAATCAGAATCATGTGGGTATAAATCCTTAAAACATTCTATACCAATACTTCTAATCTGAATTTCTTGAACAGTAAGTAACCTCCTACTCAATGCGTCAGCTACTTTATTGCACTTTCCTTTCTTATGCTTCAAAGTAAAGGTATATGCTTGCAAAGACTCTACCCATTTAACATGTCTGTGACTAAGCTTATCCTATGAACTGAGAAAACTAAGTGCCTGGTTCTCAGTGTAAACCACAAATTCTTTAGGAAGAAGATAATGCCTCCATTTCCTAAGTGCCTGAACCAAAGCATACATTTCAAGATCATATGAAGAATATTTCTTCTTAGCATCATTAAGCTTTTCACTGAAAAATGCAACAGGCCTATTATCCTGACTCAAAACAGCACCAATAGCAATGTTACTTGCATCACACTCTAAGGTAAACAATTTGTCAAAACTAGGTAGAATCAACATTGGTTGAGTAGCAACTCTGACTTTCAGCAATTCAAATCCCTTGTTGGCTGCTTCTATCCACTGAAATTTCACTTTCACACCACCCTTAATGGTTTCCAACATAGGTGCACATATTTCACTGAAACCTCTGATAAATTTCCTATAAAATTGAGCAAGTCCATGAAAAGTCCTGACATCACTAGCATTCTTAGGGGTTGGCCAATTAACTATGGCTTCTACCTTACTTGGATCCATCTTCAAATCACCCCCTGAAACAACAAAACCCAAATAGACCAGCTCTTGCTTAAGGAAATCACATTTTTCTAAATTGATAGTAAGTTGTTCATCATTCAATCTTTGTAAGACAATCTGCAAATGTTGGAGGTGTTCTTCCTTGGTTATTGTGAAAATTAAGATGTCATCAAGGTACACAACTACAAACCTGCCTATGAAGTCATGTAACACCTCATTCATCAATCTCATAAATGTACTGGGTGCATTTGTTAACCCAAATGGCATGACTAGCCATTCATACAACCCCTCATTTGTCTTGAAAGTTGTTTTCCATTCATCCCCCTCTTTGATGCGGATTTGATGATAACCACTTTTTAGGTCTATCTTACTGAAATATTTTGCTCCCCCTAAACAATCCATAAGATCTTCTATCCTAGGGATGGGGAATCTATACCTGATTATGATCCTGTTTATTGCTCTTGAATCTGTACAAAGTCTCCAAGCCCCACCTTTCTTAGGTGCTAACACTGTGGGTACTGCACATGGACTAATACTTTTTCTAATCAATCCTTGGTCTAAGAGCTCTTGGATTTGTCTTGCCACTTCCTGATTTTGTTCAGGTGTCATTTTGTAAGCAGCTTTGTTTGGTAAGGATGCACTTGGGATGAAGTCTATCTGGTGGCTAATGGCTCTCTGAGGAGGTAGAGAGGTTGGTTGACCATCATTAACGATTGACTTAAACTGATCTAGAAGTTGCTGCACCTCATATGGGATTTCTACCTTCTTTTCTTTCTTTTCATCAACTGGTTTAGTTACCAATGCAAAACCTATGCCATCACCTTCTTTTAGGGTATGAATGAACTCCTTTTCACCAACTAACAAAGTGTTGGGAACTTGTGGTTTTCTGCCCTCACTTCCTTCATTAATGGACTGAATTTTATAGTTGATACCATTCTTGAAAAATGAGTATGAGTTCTTTTCACCATCATATTGTGCTTTCCTGTCAAATTGCCAAGGTCTTCCTAAAAGCAAATGACAAGCATCCATAGGTAGTATATCACACAAAATCTTATCTTGGTACTCACCTATGTTAAACTCTACCCATTTTTGTTCACTCACCAATACATGTTGCCCTTTTTCCAACCATGTGACCTTGTAGGGCTCATTGTGCTATATTCTAGGTAGGTGAAGTTTTGTAGTAGCTTCTTCTGATATGATGTTGTCAGTTGATCCCGAGTCAATGATAACTTTGCACACCTTTCCTTGGATCTTACATTTGATCTTGAAAATAGCTTTCCTTTGAGACATATCTTTCTGAGATGGCTCTTTCATGAGGATCCTCCTGATCTTGAGGTTTTCCCCTTCTTCTGATGGTAGACACCTTTGATTTGGTGTGGTTTCCTCTTGCACAAAATGGACTCTCTTATCACCTCCTTGAGATGAACGTGGCTTCTCTGGGCATCTATATGTTGGATGGCCTAGTTTCTGACAGTTATAACAATTCATGGTGGAGAAGTATGAACCTCTTCCAGGTCCATTAGATCTACCCCTTCCTGGGTTGCCTGATCCCCTACCCCTATAGTTGGGTCTGCTCTAAGAATCCCCGCTTTGCTCAATAAGATTAGACTCTCCCTGGGACCTATGATCTGTGTATCTTCCCCCAAAACTGCCTCTATGACTGCTTCTATTTCCTCTGCCTCTGCCTCTACCATTCTGTTCTTGTTTCTTCTTGTTTCTCTCTTCTACCTTCAGTGCTAGTTGATAACACTTCTGTAATGTTTTGGGACACCATAGGCTTAACTCTTCCTGAATATTCCATCTTAACCCATTGAGATACCTAGCTACTCTGACATTTTCATCTTCTTGTACCTTAGATCTAAGGCATAGTTTTTGGAATTCTTCAGTGTAACTACTGACATCTAGGTCTTTCTGTCTCAAGTTTTGTCTCTTCTTATGTAACTAGATTTCATAATCTTCAGGAATGTAGGTGTCTTTGATTTTAGTTAACATTGTCTTCCAGGTGGCTATGGGTTTCTTTCCCTCTTTCACCCTTTGCTCTTGGATGAACTTCCACCAAGTTAAGGCTGCCCCTCTCATTCTAGATTTGGCTACCTTCACTTTCTGTGCTTCAGTAATTCCATCACATTCAAAGTGATTCTCTAGACCCTCTATCCACTCCATTAGTGCTTCTGGTTCCATCTTTCCACTAAAAAGGGACACTCCATCTAGGGCCTTTCCAGTCAAAGCTTTCAAAGCTTGTAAAAAGGTTTCTTGTTCTCTATCCAAGATTGGATCTAGTTCTGGGACTTCTTCCTCTAAGGTTTCCTTCTTATCTTCAGCATTTTCTACTCTCTCACTGACTTCTTTAGTCTTGACTTCTAGTTGGTTCAACTTTTTTTCAAGTTGTTGTAATATTTCCCTAAGGAGTCTATTTTCCTCAGCCTGATCCTCCATCCTCTTTGCTAACTTTGCATTGGTCACCATGTTGTTGGTGTTGTCTCCCACTGACTCACTACCTGACATGTGCTAATCTCTCAACCCAAATCTGAATTATTCCTCTTTTATGCATCATGGGAATGTATTTACCAGTGTTTTCAATGTTAAGAAGACAAGGTACACAATTTGGTTGTAAAGGACCTAAATAAGGAT
Organism: Cryptomeria japonica; assembly: GCF_030272615.1. NCBI lineage: Eukaryota > Viridiplantae > Streptophyta > Pinopsida > Cupressales > Cupressaceae > Cryptomeria > Cryptomeria japonica. The sequence goes on along the minus strand of NC_081412.1, from coordinate 443,524,269 downwards.
CCTAGAAAAGTGTATTCTCTGTCATAGTCTTATAATGTTGTCATTCTTTGTGGCATCTTTTAAGTGTTCAAAATTATAAGATAATTGAAGGGGCTATATGCATTGTTCTATCATGCCATTAACACCTTTTTGTAGGCCAGGGACAGAGTGAAGAAATACATCAAAACAAAGAAAGGGAGTTGTAACAATTTTAATACTGTCAAAGTGCAGTGATGGCGGGTGTATGAGCAACAGTCATAAGAAATCCTTTTCCATTTGTTTTGCAGGGTGTTACAACTTCTATCAAGTCATTCTTGCATCTGTATTTGATAAAATTTCATTGTATTTGGTTTACCAAAGTTCAAAAATGTATGCAAACCTTAAAAAAATTGTTGTCTCAGTCCTCTAGACTGTTATTTCTGTGTAAAAGCAGCAGTATGGCATTTGTTTGATATAATGACAGTATTCTAAGATGAGGTTTGAATCCTTGGGAGTGTTTGGTATATTTCATAGCAAGGTTTGAAACATTTAATTGGGTCTAGTATCATGGAGAAGGCCTCTAATTTGCAAACCCTCACTAAAACCTTCAAAAACCCTTGAAAAATGTCTATTTTGTGAGACAGTCCTCAAACAGTCCGTACAGTACTTGCCATAGCAAAAATCCTTGAGCTTTCATCATCAATTGACCACATCTCCAAGGGTTTTCCATGAAGTTTAATAGATTGAGCAGGGTGAACAATTTTCACTAAAAACTAGGGCTAATCCTAGTAGCCTTTTTTTGACCAATTTTACAATTTCATGAAATCGGTAAGGAAGGAGAAGCAAATGATTGTTTCAAACCATCAAAACTGATAAGTTAAGGCCTGAGAAACCCTACTACAAGCTCTATAGCATTGCATTAAGTCATTTGATCAAGATGACCGTTTGAACCTAGAAGTTGCCTTGAGTAGAATAACGCTCTTTGCATCCAACTTGGATATTTTCACTCTTGAAAGGTGAGGGACAATCATCAGACTTTATAGACCTGTCTAGATGCTCAATCAACACATTAATATGATTGAAATCCTTAAAAGGTGCAAACAAGGTTAGGTAAACCATGGTTCTCCAATAGCTGCCCATTCCTGGAAGAGAGGAGATTCAGCCAGTTGGACAACCAAACTTGTTCATTTTTGGTGACACACAAGAGGACCTCATTTCAGATTTGAATGCCTTAGCATGGAAGGTAAGGCAGAGTGATGTACAATACAATAGGGTGCAAGCAGTGTTGAATAAAGAGGAGGAGATAGGAGAAAGGTTTAGAAGAATCCCATTTGTGCCTAGGGATTGATTTGGGAAGCACATTGAGAACAAAAACCCACCAACCTCAAAAGAAGACCAACTTCTATTCTACCTCCTCATCATAATGAACATGTATAGAACTGTAATTTGTGATGAAAGTGGAAATGTTAAATCGGAACACAAGATAGTGGAAACCCTAGGTTTTGTGGACATTCTTAGTATCCCTGATTTTCCTAAGGATGTGATAAGGATCGTCTTGAGAAAAGTTCATGGAGAATTCTTTTGGTTTGATTCCATCCATAAGATTACCAAAGAGATAGTTAGGGCAGTGATAGGCTTACCTTCCACCAGTAGCACGCCTGACAAAACTAAAAAGGTTCCAAATGACACTATGATGACCCTAACCAGCAAAACTTTTGACATAAGATCCCTAAGAGTAAATGATGTAAAAGATATCAATGTTAGATTTGTTAGCATGATTCTTGGTTATAAGGCTACACATGCAAATCGACTAAACTCAGTCTCTAGCTTGTGTATTAAAAGTGCATATGACATGGTGAATAACAATGCTATGATTGATGTATGTGAGTCGCTAAAAGATGAACTGATAGATAATATGAAGAAAATTAAAGGTGATAAGAAAGGGACTTTCAGATTTGGCAACCTGCTTGTATGTTTAATGTTGTATATTACTAAGGAAGTTCTCGGTATTTGTAGAAAGGATTTTGGCTTTGACATCCCGGTAGGAAAACAATTACTAGACATACTGAACAACATGGGAGATGATAGGGAGAAAAACATAAATGAAAAATTTTAAACTTTGAAAGAAAAGATGAAGACAAGAATAAGGCTATCTCAAGCAATTGTTGATAAGTATCAAAAAGAGATATGCTTTGTGATCAAGAAAGATGAAATTTGGATGGAGGCAATTGTCCCTAGGACTGTTTGGGTTACAGAGATGGGATATGAGGCAGATGACAACATAGTTGAAACCTATGCAAAAGCCCTCTTAGAAGCACCTATGGAACCAACAGAAAAAGTATTTGGCAATGCTGAAACAATTGAAAGTGGCATTCAATCTTAGAAAAGAGTTAAGAAAACTAAGCAAATAGTTAGGAGAGGTTCAAGATAGGCAAAAGCAATCAAGAAAGATGTTTTGAATAAAACTGGTATTAAGGAGAGCGAATTGGAAGGACTACAACTGGAAACACATCTTTCACTGGTTGCTACTTCCTCAGACAATGATATACCGAATGAGTTCAAAAGGGTAGTGAGGAAAAGAAAACCCTCACCGATACCCTCACCTACACCCAAAAGGACAAGACAAAAGCAACAGGTAGTTAGGCCTTCGGCTAAGAAGTTAACACCAAAGAAAAGGAAAGAAAAACAGGTTATTCCACCTTTGGACAAACTTCTGAATGAGATAACTGAGGATAGGAAATTGAAAAATATCAGCAAGTTGTATAACACACTTTCAAATGATGAAAAGGAGAACATAGAAAATAGTGCAATCTTACACTTAGACATCTATAAGAAAATTTTTATGGAGATTGTTGATGATGTACCAAATGACTTGTACAGAAGATTAGAAGTTAGAAGGGTAGCTATTGTGGAATTAGATAAAAAGATAAAAATAGAGAAACTACTTTTAGCTCACCTAGTGAACTCCACAAAAGAGATAGATGAATTAATTAGTGAGGCCAACCGGATAGTATTTTCAACTGGTCATCGACATGTTGCACTAATGGTAGACAAAGTAAATGAAATATCAGAAGAAACTATAGATTAGTGGGATATATTCTTTGTTGAAAAAGAGAAACAAGAAGAGCTTAAAAGACCAAAGACTTTTAAAGTCTATCAAAAAGAAAAAGATAAGGATAAAGAGAAAGGTAAGGTAGGTGGACCTCCAAGCCTAAAGATAACTGATAACTTGCCCCCACCTCCTTTTGATGCTGCACCTATACAAACTGTTGACATACAACTGGCAACAAAGAGTATGGAAACACCACATGAGGATACAAATCCTGATTTTGAGATGCTATAGACAATGAACATTGACACACAGGAAGTCAATATTATGGTGGATAAGGAAACAATTGACAAAAGAGATGTGGCAACTAAGCCATCAACAGGAAGTATTGGAGTTGAAAACATTGGAATTGGGGCAGAACAACAAATTGAAAAATCAAATGAGCCCCTGGACACAAGAAAGGCAGAGACCATAGGTGTGCATACTGATGCATCTACTGAGCCACCGACAACTACTAAAACTGGAAAACCTACTAAGTCACCAGCAGTAGACAGTACAAAGGTAAAAAAAGAAAAACTGACAATGGACACCACAGTAAAATCTTTAGAGGCACAAACAGAGACACCATCAGGAGAGGACACTGAGAAACCGGTAGAGCAACTGGTCCACACTGAGAAAAACATTGAGAAACAAGCAGAGCAATAGGCTCCTTCACAGGTAGTGCCATCAGCTACATCTGACAAGCCCAAGCCTTTGGTAGTAGAAATACAAACTCAAATTGATCCTCCAGAGGAAGAGGAAAGCAAAGCTATCACAACCACCGACGGATTATAGATTGTAAAAACAGTTGGACAGTCATCCAGAATATCCTTGACTGAATTTAGGCCAACAAATGTAACATAGGTACTATTAGATTCAATAAAGAAAATAATAGAGTGCAATGCACAAGCTTATAAGGCTATAGATGGAACTACACTCAATTGACATTGAATGATAGCCTTTGTCATTGATGCCAAAGGGGGAGTAGTTGAGGATGAGAAAATAGATATGACTGAAGAGATCATCTACTCAGGGGGAGCATGTAGAGCACACAGTTTTGACAGTTTTGGTAAGACAAATTTTGGACAACACTTTTGGATATACTTTTTGGCTTTTTCTCATGAGTGTTATCATCAATGCCAAAGGGGGAGATTGCTGGAAAATGCACACTCCAATGAGAAATTATAGGTGATTGAAGGTATTGTCATTGATGGCAAACATACAATCCTATGGCACCAGCACCGGCAGACACTAGCACAGGCACAGACACCAGCACCGGCACTGGCAAAGATGGACACCGGCATCGACAAAGATGGAGTTATTTATTGTATTTTGTAATTAATTACAATATCTTTTTGTAAGCCGAGAAGGCGAGTTGTAATATGACTCATATAAGTATGAGTTCTTGTAAATCATTTTATAGATGCGGATATGGTTAGATTATTGATGTGAATATTAAGGCAGAGTTTGGTATAAGGTTTTGGAAGTTGCAGAGCTTAAATCGATACTAGAACCTGGCATAGCAGATGCTGATCCAAAGCAATACATGACATTGGATTTATATAATCCACTTTTGTAAGTTAGTGAGACTTCTCTTTTGTATTTAAGCAGTGAGCTTTAGTCAATTGGCCTTCCTGCCTATGCAGGCCCCTATTGTAACAGTAATATTCTCTTATTGGCCAGTAAGCAAATATTGTGGGTCACAAATCCCACTGAGGTTTTTCCCACACCGGGTTTCCTCATTAAAATATTGTGTTATGGTGTGCTTTCTATGTTGTGGTTGTTCTTATTTACTGCATTAAATTTGGTTTACCGGTACACAGTTTTGGAATGCTTTTCATTTAATAAGTTAAGAAAATCCATTAACCAACAAGATACTAATTCACCCCCCCCCCCTCTCAGTATCTTTGGGAATCCTAATAATGCACTCTATCTTAGGAATGTTTCAAGCTTGACCAATCCTTTTTAAGAACTCCCTTTATGGAGGGTTGTGGATCTTAGCTCCTTCACTGGTTATCTGGGAACTTTGGAAGGAATGCAATAGGAGGCTCTTTAAGGATAAGAAGATGAACTGGCCCCTCTTAGTAATCAAAATAGAAGCTTCAATAGTAGAGATTTTAAATAGAAGAATCTCTAAATTCCCCAACACTCTCTCTGAGATGACCTATTAGGATGCAAAGATGAGAGGGAGATGGTTTGGCTTGAAGATCCCTCCCTTTGTTGGTATTGGTATTTCCAAAAATCAAGAATTTAGGAAAGCTTGTAAGTGGATAACCCCTAAAAGGGGTTGGTTTAAGTTAAACTTTGGTGGAGCATCTCATGGTAATCTAGGAACTGTAGGTATTGGGTGTTGTTTGCATGATGAAGAAGGCAAGGAATTGGCCAGGGCAACTAAACCCATAGGGCTTGCATCTAACAATAGGGCTGAAATTTTAGCCCTCATTGAAGGTCTTCTTCTATGCCAAAACAGAGGCATCCGCAAATTGGCTATTGAAGGAGACTCGGCCATAATCATTAATGGCCTTAGAAAAGGCTCCCTTACTGATTGGAAGCTTAATGCTCTCTTGGCCAGAGATCTTTGTCTCCTAAATTTTTTTGAGAAATTGTCTTTCAACCATATCTATCGAGAAGGTAACTCTAGAGTGGATGCACTAGCTAATGCAAGAGAAAATGGTCAGTTTATAAGTTAATTATGGAACCCTTTCTCCGATTATTGCCTCATGCCTTTTATGACTAGTAGTATGCAATTGTATATAGGAATATGCATATGTATATAGACATGCATTCATATATATCATTACAACTGAAATTTATATGCATGGATATATAGGTATTAATATTTACATAGACATTGTATACTAAAAGGAATAAAATATTATGAGTCCCTTTAGAGTCTGCCTTATCTTTTTTTCTAGCCTTTTAGTCACATTATGGACTATTATAGCTTAAGATTTAGCCTTTTTTAGTGGGAGTTGCTTTCCTTTTTTGGATGTCCTTTCTCAGCAACTCCCCCTCGATTAGTACCAATGTCACGGTACTCTAGTAATGATGATGTGACACTCCTTCTGCAATTGAAGGCATAATTATCTTTTTCTTGTATGCTTTGAGGCAGTGATAATTATTACTTAGATCATTGAGATCACTCCATTTGCATCAGGACCCTCCGATACCGATCATCTACCTATATTTTGCATTCCTCTATGGCAAGATGAGTTGTTTTTCATGAAGTATTAAAGCTCCTGATATATTTAGTTCATTTGGTCGATGTCCCAGCTTATCTTCCATTTATCTCAGATGGATACCCCGCTAAGACTTCTAGGGCTCAAATGACAGATGGCCTTTGTAGGGGAAATCAAAGAGGAGAGATTGAAGACCATTCTGGTTCACTTGGATCCCTTGGTTATCAAAGTTGCTATGAAAACCTTGGGGAGGGTTTATATTTTAAATGAGGACCGGACTAGAGCTAATCCAGACATCACAACGATGTTCTTAGCAATAACTATGCATCTTGAGAAAGACAGAAATGTAGTGATGAAACTCTACAAAAAGGTCTTCAAGAAGGAAATGTTGGACGAATTAGAGAGGGTGGTGGTCAAAATTGATGAAGAGCTTACAACTCCAAAGCCTCGGGATTACAATATCCTTATCATGATGAACAATCCAGAGCCACGATACCCCATTCTGGCTATAGAGGATCTTCAGGCCTTTGAAGCTTATAGCCCAATCAGGAGCAGAAATTTTTTCTTCCTTTTATGGCTCTTGCAGGTTAAAAAGCCTTCGTGCGACAAATGGTTTATTAATCATCTCGAAGCTAAGAACATTACAGTTATCCCAGATGAGATGCCAATTCCTCCCTCTCCTGCCTCCCCCTCTTCAGTAAAGATAGAGATCTCAAGAACCATGGAACCTCAAGGGCGGGGGAGGAAAGGATGAGGCTTCTACCGCAAGGGAGGCCTTCTCGCGTTTCTGGTTCCTTTTTGTCTATCAGAGTAACGGGCAAGGATATGTTGGATCGAAAGTTGGGGGTTTGTCTCGGGTTTACTCTTTTGTCACCTTTTTTACTCTCAAGAGTTTTTTCTAACTTTCGTCCTATTTCAGACTTACATTTTAAAGACTTATGGATTCTTAATCAATATATTCTCTAGCCTTAGTTACGATTTTCTCTCTCTAGCTCGTTGATTTCTGTTTATGGGTTTAGCTGATTATGTTTGTCATCTCAGCCTCCTGAAGTTCTTTTTGAAAAAGAACTGCTCTCTTAATTTCATGTGTGTATATATATATATAGTATATATATCCATTCACATATATATACAAACACACACACATATATATATATTCATATTCACTTCTCTCATAATTGTATGCTCACATTTATTCTACTCTCTTAATTTATAGTTAAATTGGCTCTAGCAGTATATATATAAATATACACACACAGATATGTATATATATATATATATACATATATATATATACATATATGTATATACATATATGTATATACATATCTGTATATATATATATATACATATATATATATATATACATATATATGTATATATGTATATATGTATATATGTATATATATGTATATACATATATATGTATATACATATATATGTATATATGTATATACATATATATGTATATATGTATATACATATATATATATACATATATACATATATATGTATACATATATACATATATATGTATATATACATATACATTTATATATATATATATATAGTTATCTTCTTGTATTCGAACTTCTATTGGCAGTATTTTATTCTTAAGCATAGATGTTATTTCTTCTCAAGGGAAGATTTATAAATTCTCTCTTTAGCGTTTTAAATTAGGTATCTTTGTATGGAGTGAGGTGATTTTTAGAGCCTTTTGACGAAAGAGCATGCTCATCATGGAGCTCTTTTAGCTCTGGGCTAGCTATGATGAAGCTTTGCTCTCTGCTATATATGGTCATCTTGTATTCGCACTTCTATTGGCAAGATTTTTTATAAGCAAAGATGTTTGTGTCTTATGAAAGGAAGATTTTTCAAATTAAGAAGGATGACTTCTCCTGGTCTCACTTTTTTGATTTAGCTTTGTGAAGGTTGGAAGGATTCTCTCTATTTATTCCTTTTAGTGTTTTAAATTGGTGGGATGTCTAGAAATAATTGTCTGGATAGTCTTCTTAAATGTTTTTGTCTCTGATTTTCATATCCATCAGTACCTCTACTAGGAGTGAGGTTTTTTTATCCTCCTGGCGATAGATTATGTTAAAAGTGTAGGCAATATATTGGATGTGAAGTTGGTTCTTTCAATACTAAAGCTATTGTCCTTTAGCGGTTGTTCTGGTATAGGCAGGGCATTATGGATGGGGCTTTATTTATCGGCTAACATTTTTTGTGTTATTCTGTTGTATGGCAAGGATGAGGTTTTCTTGCAAGTATTATCTCGACAAGATTAAATGTTTGATACCCACTGAGGGAAGTTGTCATTAATAATCAAATAGGAAGTTATGTTTCAAGTTGTTGACAATTTTTTAAAGAACTTAATAATTGTAAACATTCTAATGTTGATCTTGGCTATAAGGTGCGATAAGGTTCTTATGCAGAACAGTGGAATGGTTTGATTCAAATCTGGCAAGATAATAATTTAGGCTAGATCTGTGTTTGATCATCATTATCGAGGACATCATTATCAGGGAAGGGCTGAAGCGCAACACAAAGGAAATTTTGGACCATCTTTAAGTATTCTTTCAAATAGATTTACCTAGATGTGAATTGTCCAGGGATTCATTTATCTTTCTCTTTATTATTAGCTTTTTGTAGCAATAATTTTCCGATCCATTAATGGATCTGGGCTAGACCGAAGGTTTTCTTCCCTCCATTCTTTTCTACTGGTGCCCACATTGAATGGAGTTGTAATTATAATTTTTAATTAATAAAATCTCTCAGGCTTCGGCCTTTTACCGATAATAATAATAATAATAATAATATAATACTAGAAAAAATAATATAACAATTAAATGTATAATACAATAATAGAACATCTAAGTGTAATTTTAATTGAGTTTTAATTTCTTATCTTTGTTTTCAATTGTAAATGTCATGATAATTTTAAATTTTATTATCAAATTTATTTTACACATCCACCAAAATAATATTTAACAAATTCTAAAACTTTTTAAAATTATATTAAATTTAAAGGATTTAAATTTAATCAAACTTTTTTCAAACTTTTTAAAAATTAATATATAATATACACAACATTAAAAATATAAAAGTTAGATTGGGGTAATCCTTATGTAATTTAGTAATATAATTTTCTTAAATATAATGAAAATAATTTAATTAAATATTATATAATAATAATATAATACTAGAAAAAATAATATAACAATTAAAATGTATAATACAATAATAGAACATTTAAGTGTAATTTTAACAGAGTTTTAATTTCTTGTTTTTGTTTTCAATTGTAAAAGTCATGATAGTTTTAATGTTTATCCAAGAACATTGACATTAACCCTAACGTAACTTTAAATCTAACCCTATCTTTAATTTAGTCTTAACATAAGACTAAATTGAAGATTTAAACAAAACCTAACCTAATGATAATTTTAAAAGTAATCATAACTTAACACTAATCATAACTCTAATGATAATTTTAAAAGTAATCATAACTTAACACTAATCATAACTCTAATTGAATCATAAACTTAATTATTAGTACTTGTCGTTAGGCTAGTACTATTGCAATCGGTTGCATTGTTTTTTTTTACTCATTATTATTCAATTGTTTCTCCACCAATTAGAACTATATATTTTTGTTTTGATCTATGTGTAGTGTCATAAAATTGTGACCCCTGCAATTTTAACCACATTTTAGGTCCTCACCTCGGCGACGACATCTCCTTCCCTAACCAAGACCTATTTCTGCATTCTCACCTCTTCACCCTTCCTCCTTCAAGACTTGTGGCTACTCTAGACCCTGTCCGGGCCCTACAGGACAAGGGCATGGTGCGCCTGCCCCCCTAGGACAGGGGCTTGGCACCCTTGTCCCCACCCCTTAGAGTGGCCCTAAGTTCATTATGCCCGGTCTCCTATGTATAATTTGTCTTCGAGGTTTGTAATTCCTCTTTCTTGGCCTTTGGTGGTTAAAAATTAATCCTTGAGGCATGTATAAAAGGGGATTCAATTCCCTCATTTAGGGGGATGAAAGGCACAAGAATAAGATAAAGGATTTCAAGATCATCATCAAGCATTCAAGCATTCAAGTCTTCTTCATTCATTAATTGGAGCAACATTATAACATTCATTTGCAAGCATGTGTGTGTGTTAGGGTTTTGTCATGCTATATGTCTTTCATACAACATTTGTGGTTACATTTAAGAAGCAAAGCAATCATCATCAACAAGTTGTAGATCTATAAGGTATACATTTATATTGTTTACATTCAAGCATTTGAAATTACTTTCTTTCAAGGTTGATTCCTCAACTGAGGTTTGACTGAGGCAAACCCCTATCCACAACCATTCTCCCTCTCTTTTTTGTGTGTAGGTTGTAGGTGCACAACTATAATTGCAGGTTTGGGCTTCATTTGCAGAGATGGAAGAACCCTTTTCATTTTGCGGATTTTGTGGAGGACCATGTACATTCTCGCCACGGTCCTGGCCACTTTTCTCCAAATTTGCAGCACAAATCTGTATCAATCTAATTAACTCAGATCCGAAGTTACAGCTCGATCTCGAACTGGTAGCTCCTCATTTCACTCATTTCCTCTCTCTTTTCCGCATAGTCAACAAGTTAGCTTTCTCATTTACAAAACAGGGTAAATCGCACTTCAACCCTTGCAATCCATTTGAAATTCATGCCCTTATTTCCCTTGGATTTGGATCTAGTGGATTCAAGTCCCTCTTTTGAATGTAAAGATCCTCCCAAGTGAAAATCATCCTAGTGGCTTCCTTTCTCTCTCCTAGGTGGGGAGTCACTAGGAACCAATTTTCCACTTTACATTTTGGTGAACCCGATGTCTTACACATTAATTCAGAATTCTCATTATTAGATCTGATTAAGTGCAATCTGAATTTCAAAATTTCATTTCCAAGTTTGATCTATTTGCAAATTTTTGAGGTAAATTGCATCGAAACCCTAATTTTTTATTTTGAGGAAATTAATCTTGTGAGGTGTAAAATTTTAATTGCTTGTTTCAGATCTGATTTCAATTTCCAAATTACAATTCAAATCTGTCTCTTTATTCTGAAAATTCAATGGTTAAATCATAAAACCCTCATTTTTAAGATTCTTCTATTTTTGACCTTTTGACTACAAGTTTGACCGATCTAGACATCTCCAAATCAGCTGTTTTTTTAGATTCCACATTAAAATCATAATCTCTATCATCCCTGAAAATTTTTTAAAAATTGGTCAGACCATGTGCACTCCCACCACAGTCCTCGACTTTTTTCCCAAAATTTCGGGAGATGAAATTGACTATATTTTTCTGCAATCTAATTGGCTTAGAAAATTTACATCTTATTAGCAGATTTTCGGGATCCAATCTCTAAATGAATTTTTTTAGGCAATTTTTTAGCTATGTTAAAATAATATTTAGCATGTTTAAATTTTCTTATCAAATTTATTTTGAACATCCACCAAACAAATATTTAACAAATTCTAGAACTTTTAAACATCATATTAAATTTAAATAAAACTTTTTTCAATTTTTTTAAAATTTAATATATAATATATACAACATTAAAAATACAAAAGTTAAATTGGGGTAATCCTTATGTAATTTAGTAATATAATTTTCTTAAATATAATGAAAATAATTAAATTAAACATTGTATAATAATAATATAATACTAAAAAAAATTAATTTAAAAATAAAAGAGATTTTTAATTATTAGTGAGTAAGCGAAAAAGCGAATAGCAGATGTATATGCGATAAGCAGATTCATTTCTGCAAAACCCTCGAAACATCCTCGAAAGCAGGGGAGGAATAATGGGGAATGGCAGAGTGGAATTAATTTATAGAAGGTCCATAAAAATGTTATGGGCACCTCAAACAAATTTGCAGTCTGAATGCCTCTCAATCATGCGCCACAGGAGCAAATTTGATTAATTTACAACTTAATGATATATGTAAAAGGGTTGTCGGGGTTCTAAGGGGTCCCCCATTCGGCCAGAGAAACACAGGTGATTCTCCCTCAATTATGTTAGCGAAGCCGGTTTGGAGTAGGACACAACGGAACCCTAGGGCACCATTAAAAAAATAGGAAAATCCTTTAACATAGAAGAGAGGGGAAGTTCTTACCATCTTGAAGGCTTCTTGGGATAAATGTTACCCTAACAATGGCAGTGTTTCATATTCACCACACATCCATGTGAAGAGATTTTCTCAAGCCCAAAATGATGTTGCTTCAGGGGCTAATAGAATATAAATTAGGGTTAAGAATACCCACCATGACAAGCTCAAAGTCAATAGTCCAAACCCGGTGCAAGGAAGGATATAACCCTAAACAAAGCTCAAACAACACTCAGAAGCCACCATGCAATAGCGTGGATAACATAGTGATAATAAGAAACAAACACACAAATGAATTATGGGATCGTTACAATGAACTTGGGCTCTTTAGCAAATGGTTTGGATTTGGAGTGTCGACCTCTGATGTCCTCCATTGGTTGAAGTCTACCATGAAAAACCAGATAAGTATTACTTGTTTGGAAGATGATTTTCTGTTTATTAAATGCAATTCATGTGAACTTAAAAATCATTTACTTAGGAATAATCACAGATTCTTTAAAGGTTATTGTTTCAAATTTTTTAATTGGAAACCTAATTTCTCGCCCAAAGATTTTGAAAAGCTTAGGGTGCCTAAATGGATTTGGCTCCCTAAAATGCCAGTAGAATTGATCCACAATCATACCCTAAAAAAATTAGGGGATTTTTTAGGAGGATTTGAGGGTATGGAGGAAAATTACATGGTTTCCTCTGACATAAAAATATTAGCTAGCGTTGAGATAGACAGACAGAAATTAGAACCCATCAAAATCATTACAAACCATTCGATATACCAGATTCAACCAGAGATATTTATGGGTGATATCATAGCCAAGGAAGTTATCTTCCCTGTTCAAAATATTGAGAGAAAAATTATTAAGACAAAAAAAATCCTGGAGTTGATAAGGGTATAAACATAAAATTCAACCCAAAAAGAGGATTTGTGTTCCATAAACAAAACCCTAGGGCTAAGGAACTAGTAGACAATCAAAAAATGGTAGAATATGAAAAAGATAAAATAGAGATAGAAAACAGTGATAACATCCCTAAAGAACCAGTGATTGACCAAAGAGGGAAAGATATAGAGAACAAAGAAAGCTCTAAGCAAGAAGCAATTCCATTAGTAAACAATGATTCAAAGGAATAGAGCGAAGATAATGGAAAAGAATATAGCTCCCTGATGAATGGAGTAAATGTTGATAACCAGGAGGAAATAATAGGAGATATCAAGAATAAGGAGGATAACAATGAGGAATCAAAAAACCATCCCACACCACACACAATAGAGAAGGCAAGATGCTCTAAAAAAAGAAAAAGAACAAGAACAAAAAAGGGAAAAAAAATAAAAAAGGAAACAGTAAAAAGAAAAAGAACTCCAATAATAACAACAATGAAAAGGATATAGAAAGGGAAGAAAGGATGGAAAGAGAAAACAAATGCATCCTTGAGTATGTTTGCAATGAAGTTACAAATGACCTCATTGAGCTATTCATAAATCAAATAGTAGATGAGGAAGAACTGGCATTACAAAAAGTATTGTTATCAAGAAAATTATTCAAACTTAATGTAACCAAGGAAGAATTACAGGACCATAAATATGATGTAGTAATGGATAAGATGGACAATTTGGGGGATAGCTAAAACCATAGAAACCTGCTCACCCCCGGATTATGCTACTGAACTAAAAAAGAGAGGGAGAAAATCAAAGCAGGATGCGTTGCTGGCCAGATTAAAATCACAAACCTTTTTGAGTTAGGGAAGGGGAAGGACCTTCCCATGGAGTTATGAAACTCCTTACTTGGAATGTTAGGGGCCGGAATGCCCCTAACAAGCAATGTATCTTTAAAGGTTGCATAGCTAAATTCAATCCAAAAATATTCTTAATACAAGAAACTAAATTAAATAACAATGAGATGACAAACCTCAACAAAAAATTAGGTATCAGATAAATAGAAGGACAAACTGCTTGTGGAGCCTCAGGAGGATTGGCCATCATATGGGATCCTAGGCTAATATCCTTTAAACTAATTAGCAAAAGCCCAAACTGGATGTGTGGCTGGGCTATAAGCATTAAAAGAAACTTAAAATTTATTATAATTAATGTCTATGGACCTATCCAAACACAAGAAAAAAGACAAGTGTGGAATGAAATTGAGGAATTCCTTTCAAGTGACATGGATCAAACATACATAAGAGGTGGGGATTTCAATGCCATCCTAGATCCCAAGGAAAAATGGGGGGGTAATAAAAAAATTTCCCAAACAAGTCAAGACTTCAAAGAATGGACACATAAGTGTAACTTGATGGAACTCAAGACAAAAAATTAAGCCTTTACTTTGAATAATAGAAGACAAGGTTTCTGCAACATTGCATAAAAACTGGATAGATTCTTCCTATGTGAGAATCTCACATAGTCTTATGAGTCCTTAGTTCTCCCGTTCTTAGGATCGGACCATTTCCTGGTCCAATTGACCATATCAGAGGAACTAAAGCCAACCAAAACCCCCTTTCGCTTTGAAATAATGTGGCTAAGGGATGAAAATCTAATACAACTAATAGAAAAATGGTGGAATGAAACAAAAGTTATAGGCTCCAAAACTTTCAAAGAAGTTACCAAATTAAAAAAGATAAAGCAACAATTAACAATATGGAACAAAATGCACTTTGGAAACATCTTCACACAAAAAAAGGAAATTGAGATAGAAATGGAAAGAACTAATGAAGAGGTAATTAAGCATGGGATGGATAACATGCTTTATCAAAAGGAAAAAACCAATTTGGCCCAATATGAGGAAATCCTTGCAAGAGAAGAAATATATTGGAAACAAAAATCTAGGGAACATTGGTTGGAAGCTGGGGATAGAAATACAAGCTTCTTCCACAACAACATAAAACAATAGAGAGCTATAAATAGAATCAATAGAATAAAATTAAATTCAGGAGACTTCAGTAAGGACCCTGATAGTATAGCAAGGGAAGCAGTAGGGTATTTTGAAAATATCCTTAATAATCAAGAGGGTTCTAGGTGGACAAAAGAGAGTGAATTCTTAAAATACATTCCCAAATTAATCTCTAAGGAACACAACCTGATGCTTAATAAAAAAACTATCTATGGAAGAAGTAGAAACAACTTTATTCCAAATGGGACCGGATAAGGCTCCTGGCCTTGATGGTTTCCCCACACACTTTTTTCAAAAATGTTGGAACTTCCTGGGGAAAGAAATTACAGAAGCACTAGAGGGGATGAGAAATTCAGGAAAGATTCTAAGAGAACTAAATAACACATTCATAGCTTTGATTCCAAAAAAGGAAATAGTGGACTATTTTGAGGATTTTCGACCAATAGCATTATGCAATACCCTTTATAAATTACTCACAAAAACAATTGCAAATAGACTTCACAAACTCCTCCCCATAATCATTAGTGAGGAACAGACTAGTTTTGTGTCAGGCAGATCTATTTATGATGGCATAATCATTGCTCGAGAAGCAATCCATTTAGTAAAAAATAATAAGGAACCGAGCATGATGATAAAATTAGATATTAAAAAGGCATATGATAAAGTACTGGCACTTTCTATGCAAATGTCTTGAATCATTCGGGTTCAATAAGCAATGGATCAATCTGGTATATCAATGCATAGAAACACCTAGAGTATCAATCTTAGTCAATGGGGCCTCAGAAGGTTTTTTTGAAATCTCAAGAGGACTCAGACAGGGGGATCCCCTTTCCCCCTTTCTTTTTATCATCATGGAAGAATCATTAGGAAGGATGATCGATATGGAAAGAGAAACACAACAGTTGAAGGGTATTAAAATTATATTAGACATGGAACCAATTACCCATCAACAATTTGTTGATGACACCATGTTGTTTGGAAAGAGCAATACAATAGAAGCAAAAACACTTAAAAAAAATCTTAGACAACTATACTATGATTTCTGGATAGGAAATCAACACTTTGAAATCCAACATTATCTTTTTCAACACAAATAAAGAACTCCAAAGGAAAATCATAAACATTCTTAAATACAATATAGGGGAATTACCATGTAAATACCTAGGACTTCCCTTAGACAAAGGGATTAGATCATCCAAATTATGGGATCAGGTGGTCTCCAAAATTACAAACAAGATCTCCTCTTGGAAAGGGAAATGGTTATCCTCTACTGGAAAGGCCACCATGATTAAGTCAGTTCTCTCAGCAATGCCAATATACCAACTCTCATGCATGGATCTACACTCAACAAAAAGAAAGGAAATTACAAAACATATCAAGACATTCTTTTGGCAAGGTTCTAAAGATAAACTCAGACTACCATTGGTAGCATGGGAAAAGATATGCATGCCTAAAGACCTTGGGGGTTTAGGTATCAAAGATCAAAAAATTCAAAGCAAGGCTCCTGGAGAAAAGCTTGTATGGAGAATGTATAATAACCCTAACCTCAAATGGGCAAGGATCCTTTATGAAAAATACCTTCATAACCCGGATCCCACAAGCATCTTTAGGACAGCCCATCCACATAAAGGATCCAGATTTTGGAACTTTATGATTGATTGTAGAGATATCATAATGGACAAGCTAACATGGAATTTAGGAAATGGGGAGGATGCCCTATTCTGGAGAGACTCCTAGGGGGCTCAAACTGTCATCAACAAACTTCATAACTTCAACAAAATTATACCCATCCTTGAAGAGAAATGGGGAGATAAAGTAAGAGACTATGTGGAAGAATACTGCATTAAAGGCCTCAAACAATGGAGATGGAAATCATTGAATAATTTAGACCTACCAGACCAGGAGAGATCCCTCTTAGCACGGATCCTGGCCTCAAGAAACCCTACATTAAATTATGAAAGAGATAAACTGATGTGGGCAGGATCCAAGAAGGGGAAGTATGAAACTAAGGAGGGATATAAACACCTATTAATCAAGAAAAATAACCCAAGCACTAACCTGCCCCTAACACTTTGTTGGGATAAAAGGTGCCTACCAAAGGCAGGCTTGTTTGCATGGTTAGCAGTACAAAACCAGCTCCTCGCCAATGAAACCTTCAAAAAACTAGGATTTGAGGGCCCCAATAGATTCCCATTATGTGAAATGGAGGAAGAAAACACTAATCATATACTGTTAACCTATGAATATGCACACAATTGCTGAGGATGGTTGAAAAACCAACTGAAGTGGTATACCCCTATTCCTAGTATTCTCTTTGACTTATTCCATGCTTGGCCCATTTGGAACATAGGATGTATGTACAAAAATTTATGGATTATAGCCCCCTCCCTTATGATCTGGGAAATCTGGAAGGAGAGAAATAGGAGGATTTTCAAAGATAGCAAAATGCACTGGGCCCAACTAACCAATAAAATCAAAGCTACCATAGTAGAAATGGTAAACAACTAGACCTCTAACAATCAGAGAGGTGTCAATATGTCCTATTGGGATGAGAAAATGAAACTAAGGTGGAAGGGTCTAAAGATTCCACCCTTCATAGGGAAAGGTCCACCATCCAACAACACAAAACATGCAAAATGCAAGTGGCTACCCCCCAAAGCTGGATGGATTAAGCTTAACTTTGATGGGTCGTCTAGGGGCAACTCGAGAGATGCTGGAGTTGGTTGTTGCCTTCACAATTCAAAAGGGGAAGAAATGGCTCACATGGCCATTCCCATGGGCAAAAGCACAAACAATGAAGAAGAGTTGAAAGCATTAGCTGCAGGTATAAATCTATGCAAAGTACTGAATGTAAAGAGGATTAACATTGAAGGGAACTCAACAATAATCATTAATGCCCTTAGAAAAGGGGCAATGCCTGATTGGAAGATAAATGATTCCCTAACTAAGATACTGATGGACATCAAAATATTTGATAGGGTCATCTATAACCACATCTACAAAGAGGGCAACAAAAGGGCCGACTACCTAGCTAACATGGGGGCTGATGGTAAAACAGTGATCCATGTGGCCCCTAGCATCTATCCTTAAACAATATTTTACAACGACACAAAACCTATAAAAATAATAGCATTTACACAGATTTATCCACAAATTGACCAAACACTTCATCCCATTATATACATAGAGATTGCCTAAGTCCAATATTAGGGGCAGGGGATGAGGATTATATATCTAACACAACCTTTTACACTTATTGTTTAGATCATTCTATATATATAAACCATTTATAGTCATGCATATAAATACATATATATATACATTATATTTTGTATGTACATATGCATATATATACTGATTAGATGAGTTTATTGACTAACCACTAGCATTAAACTCTGTTATAAAATATGCAGAACACCAATCTGCATGTTGAATTTAATATACACTATATATTGGATACATATATATAAATATATATTCAGATATATATATATATATATACTTATTGTCTATTAGATATATATGAATATATATTATATATATAAATATATATTCATATATATATACACAATCTATATATACTTATATATAAATATAATACATACATACATATATATATACACACATATATATATACATATATACATATATATATACATATATACATATATATATACATATATACATATATACATGTATATGTATATATATATGTATATATATATATATATATATGTATATGTACATATATATATATATACTTATTGTCTATTAGATATATATGAATATATATTATATATAAATATATATTCATATATATCTAATAGACAATAAGTATATATATATATATATATATATACATATATATTATGTATATATATATATATATATACATATATATTATGTATATATATATATATATACATATATATTATGTATATATATATAAGTTATCTTATATACATATATATTATGTATATATATATATATACATATATATTATGTATATATATATATATACATATATATTATGTATATATATATAAGTTATCTCATATATTTATAGACACTCTGTTTATTATTCATAAATCACTTATTACATGATAAAATATTTATTCTTCACACTTAAGAACTTGTTTTTGGATAATCATTAGCTCCTTATGATGGGTATACTCAAATTCAAATATATACAACCGTATGGAAAATCAAGACTCTTAATCAAAGTGCTCAATCATCATTATAAATCTGAGCTCAGAGAGATCCAAGCCATTATGGCAGGTTAGAGTCCCGATGAACAAGGCATTAGCAGGTTGTCTTATTCGGAAACTCGAAAGATCATTAGCCAAAATATGAGTATGGTAACTCAAAATGATATCTTCATAGGCAGATCTTCATCAGAAGATTTGGCAATTATACTAAATTAAATAGAAATGTCCGATGGGGATGAAAAGTACGCAAGATTTAAGAGAGGATGTGACATTTCAGTTGTTAACATAATTACCCAGCGCGACTATTAAGCCAAGCCTTCATGATAAAATTAAGAAGCTTTAAGAGCAATTTAGGCTTGTATAGCTCTATGTTATCGATACCTCCTGGACCTAAGTTAAACCAGAAAGGGATACCCCTATCAAACTGAGCAGCTCAAAAAGGTAGATGGCCTTCGATGGGGTTATCACCAGGGATCGCCTCAAACTCATTATTCGCTTTCCTCATGCCTTAGTACTAGATGTTGTAGAAAATATCCTCAGCCTAGACTATCTCATAAATACTGACCAAACTAGGGCAAACTCTGATGTGGCGGTCATGTTCTTGGCTATTACAGTGATCTCCACCAAGAAAAGAGATGACACGGGCGCTCTATGCAAGGAGGTCTTCATAGCCTCGATCTTGGGCAATATAGAGAGGGTTCTTGTCAATATTGACAATGACTGGACCATACCAAGGCCAAGAGACTATGATGTTTTTATAAGAAACAACAGGTCGGTGCCTAGATACCCCATTATCACTATGGATGAGGAAGCATTTACCAAGGAGAGGACTGTTGTAGTAAATAGGAATGTTAATTTCCTACTTCACTTATTTCATGTGAGGAACCCGCCAAAGACCACTTGGTTCAAGGACTTCCTAAAGGAAGAGGGCTTGGAACTGGATGAGGGAGAAGAGGTGACCCCTTCTTCAAGCTCGGAATAAGGAGGCTATGGTTCCTGGTTAGAAGATGTGACATTTTGTTCCTTCCTTGTCACCATATATTCGGCTTAGTTTGGTACTCTATCTTATTACTATATTAAGAACAATGTTAGCTTATGATCAATACAGACTTCGAAAGAGATAATAATCTCGCCATATCTTAAGGATAAACATAGCTGGTTTAAATGAAATTAAATAGTATGAATTAACTGTTAATTTAATGGTTTTACTTATATACACTTCATGAGAGCAGCTTGGACCTTTCATTTTAGTTACTATTGATTGCTCCTGTTCATATATTCCTACATATATTGAGGATTGGCTAATATATTCTTACTCTATTTTGATATTCATAAATATGAATATATACTCATATATATGATTATAAGCAATAGGATATACTCATATATAGGTATATATTCATATTGGTGGATACATAATCAAGAAGGGATTTGTTAACAAAAACGGCAATGAAGGCCTTCAATATCTATATGCGTAGACTTATATGAACTAAGAAAATCAATTGTAACTTCTATTAGTCCTGCCAGTTGTTAAAATATACTCGTATGTCACTTATTATTGTGCTATCTATAAATAAAAGATTATCTGACATTCTACAGACTACAAGTAATAAGTGGCTTGCATGCAGAATACTCTGGGTTAGAATTTAAGATAAATTCTTCCATGAAACTCATCCATTTCTATTACCCTCTTAGTATAAATTTTACATGGCTGAGTGAGTCAGCTGGACACAAATACAGGCATGACACAATCCCCTTTATCCCCTTTTGTTATTGTATCCTGGATATCATCCATTATCAAGGATAGCATCCTGATACAAAAACAAAAGGAAGTAAACAGGTGATTCATAACTTTGGATGACCATTGTTCAAAAAGAGAATTATCTAAGAACTATGTTTACGATTATGTCATATCTACTACTTTCTACTTATAGATAAATGAGGTTAAGGATTTAGAAACACCAAAGAAGGAAATCAAAACACTTTGTTTATAATTTTCTGTTTACATTTCTCTGTTTAAATCTTGGAATGGCAGTTCCAATCGGATAAATGGTTGAGGAATAGTTCTAGAATGGAATATAAAATATTGTATTTGAAATAGGAAATTAAATGTTACTAACAATCTTGGCAAGTGATATGAAAACTAACCATGCAAGAGGAGCAAGGTCATCTTTAACAAAAGAAAGGAAGACAGTTGTGCTAAAAAGGCCTATAAACAACATGTAATCAAAGCTCAAACTCAAGACAAGGCACAAGGAGAACAATGATAATTATAATATGTTAATAGGGGCTTGTAAGGGAAAGAAAATATCTTCCCACCTGATCACCCTTAGCCCGGGGTGCTATTGTAATTTTCAAAAATCTGTTCATATATGTAATAGCTGTAGAAATTTTCTAGACTATGGTCCCAGGCAAGGCCAGAGGTTTTCTCGCCTCCACTCTTTCCTACTAATGCCCACACGGGTGGAGTGATGTAAACTTTAATAATGATTAATAAAGTTTTCGGCTTCGGCCTCTTACCGATCAAAAAATAATAATATTATAATACTAAAAAGATGCATATAATAATATAATATAATATTTTTTTTTTTTGATAAAAGTGGACATGCCACTAAACTATATTTTATTAATATTGAGAAGTCTTTTTGTTTACAACGGGTTCAAAAGGCATACCGACAGGAAAGAACCCACAAGAAAACCTCCAATTGTGGCCCAAAAATGCAAAAACTTAAATAACCTGAATGTCTCAATTACATAATATAATATCTTAACTTTAACTATTTCTAACAAATAATTTTTCACAAACTTTAATCAATTAATGAATTAATAGTCAATTAATTGATTCAATTACATTTATAGACTTTAACTCTAAAAAATTAATGACATGCAAGCCAAAAAAATTTTACTA
Source organism: Cryptomeria japonica (assembly GCF_030272615.1). Classification (NCBI taxonomy): domain Eukaryota; kingdom Viridiplantae; phylum Streptophyta; class Pinopsida; order Cupressales; family Cupressaceae; genus Cryptomeria; species Cryptomeria japonica. The sequence goes on along the minus strand of NC_081412.1, from coordinate 443,501,919 downwards.
AAAATGCAAAAGTAAAAAATCATATTTTGGCCCACTGTTATAGGGAACAGTTTTTTTCTTTTCCCTATAAAATATTGCTTTTAATTTCACATCTAATGCTTACATACTACACTATACAAGTCTAACTTTAATTAAAAAAATATATTTATAATATCTTTATATAAATAAATTTACTAAAAAATATCTTAATTAAATCTTCATTTATTATTAATCAGCTATTCACTTAATGATGTGCAATGCCATATAACTAGATATCTATTGGTAACTCTATTCATCATAAATTACTTTGTTCATCATAAATTACTATGTTCACTTAAAAGAAGTCAAAGATAGAAAAATTTTAACCTTTTTCATTATGTAGTGATTTTACAATATTTTACAAAAGAGTTAAATTTATTAATGTAATAGATATGTCAATATGTACTTTGTCTTTCCATTCAAGAATTAATTTGTTAGGTTAGGCTTATGGTTTTAAGATTAAGATTTTAGTCAACATTAGGGTTAAGGTTATAATAGATTTGGTGTATAATTGAGTTCAATTCATGTTAGGGTTACAATTTAGGATATAATTTTATAAGGGTTCAATTAAAGTTACACTTAAGATTATGGTTATATTAGAAACAAGGTTTTATGAAAAAAAAATTAAGTTCATTTACTTTTTAATGCCAAAGATGAAGATGATAGTACTTAAATTTTGATTGACAAACATACTAGAAATAGAAAAGTAAAAATATTATTTCCTTATATCTAAAAAAGAAAAATTGTGTTAAAAATAGAACGAATTGTTGGAGGAAGTTTAAAAGAAAACATCATTACAAAGATGATTGGATATAAGGAAGAAAATACAAGATTTTGGGAAAATATATTAAATTATAAATAGATCACGTCTTTATGTGAAAATATAATAATTTTTTTCAATATATTAGAGATGTTTCATGTCTATGAAATATGAGAGAGTTTAGGAATTTAAAGTTTTGTTTTAAATTTGATAATGAGATTTTAAAAAATAGAAAATGATAGTGTATAAGTAGGGTATTTAACATTTTAAAAATAGATTAAAAGTTAAGAAATATATAGAATTATAGAAATAACATGTAAAATACCCGCTACCAAGAAAACCCGCTCTCCCGCTCTGCAAGTTCAAAATTCAAACCCCTGTCGTTCATGGTGGAGTCTGTTGGTGGGGATCTCCTCCCACCGCCCACGGACCCCGTTTTGGACCCTGTGATGTTGACACTGTCTTTCACATCCTCCCCTGGTCCCATAGTAGTTCCTCCCTTCAGTTCGACTGTGTCTCAAATTGACGGTTCTTCTTCGGAGAGCTCTCTGGCCACGCCCATGGTTTCTGATCCTATTCTCGATGTATCGGTTGTTCATGATAAAAAAAATATCATAGAGCCTCCGGTTGTTAACATGAATCTCAAAGGATGGAAAAACATGTTGGTTGGAAACACTGAGTCTGTGGACCCCAACATCATCCCCATCTACTCGCAAAGTGAGGAGGGAACATCTTTAGAGCTTCCTAACGTTGTTTTGGATCACATTTTGCAGAACATGGATAATACTCTGGTGGGAAAATTATTCTCCCTATGCCACATGGTGGAGATGGTCAGAAAATGGGTCAAGGACAAATGGAAACTAAAAGGGAGTGTTTCTGTTAGTTCCATACCTGGAGCCCTCTTCCTCTTCAAATTCATTGTTGAGGAGGATGGCGATCTTGTCCTCTCTAGATGTTGATCCTATGGTTGAAACAACCTTTCCCTCTATCGTTGGAAGGTTGGCTTCGGCCCAATGGCTGATTTGCAAAAAACTGCTTCGATATGGGTTCAGCTTCTGAGGCTTCCCCTTGAATACTAGGATGAGTCCATTCTTAAATGGATTGGGAACTCCTTTGGTCATTTTGTTGGTGTTGATGATATCACTAGAACCAAATCACGCTTGGTCTATGCTCGTTTCAGTGTTCAAGCTATAGTGAGCATGAATCTCCCCAACTGTATAACCCTTAAATCCAGGCTTGGTAGCTGGACTCAAACCATGGTTTATGAAAATGCCACCCTCTTCTACCAAAAATACCGCAAATCAGGGCATATTATTTTCTAATGTAAAGCTCTAGCCCCCCTTCCTCTCAAGCTTAAGGGTCTAGCCCTGGTTGAAGAACCTGTGCCAAATGCTCTTATTATTCATCAAGACCCAAATGTGGGGCTTTTTGTGACTCCTACTCCTAGCTCGGACCTGCCTCCCTCACCAGTCGAGGACCTGGTTATGGAGGAATACCCCTTTGCTAAGAGTATCAAAAACCTTCTCAAATCTCCTACAAAGAATGTGGAGGAAGCCTCTAAATCAACCCTGAAGGTATAGTGCATCTCCCTGATGGTCAACTCAATTTCACTAGTTGATCAACTAGAAGATGGCGAGATTGTGAGGGACCCCACTCTCACCCCAAAGACAACTCGCTTCCTGTTGGTGTTTCCCACCCCAAACCAAGGTATCCTCTTACCTGGTGCTCTTGGTGCATCATCCAGTGGTTGCATGACTCCTATTGATGAGGGCTAGATTACTCAAAGATGGAAGACCAGGAATGCAAAGCCTAATGTGGGGACAAACCTTAAAGTGGGTCAGCCATCATAGAGACTATCAAGACAAAAGAAAGCAACAAGGGATATTTCCAATGGCAGGCAGCGGACCTTGGAGACATCCATAAAAGGTAAGAAATGAAGGTCCTCTCATGGAACATGAGGGGCCTCAACAACCCCTAAAATAAATATGCTCTTAAGAAGTGTATGTTTTAAAATAAAAATATGGTCCTTCTTCTCCAAGAAAATAAGATGCCTATGTCTTCCTTTTCCCTTGTTGCTGGGAAAATTTGGCCTGGTGCTAAGTTTGTTATTAGTGATGCTACTGGAGCCTTTGGTGGCTTGGTCACCATGTGGGACCCCTCCCATTTTTCTGGCAGTCTTCTCTCCTCCTCGGCCAACCTTTTGGTCTCTGAACTCTCTTCCCCGATGGACTCCTGCTTTCTGGTTAATGTTTATGCCTCCAATGTCAAATCAGGTAGATTAATTCTCGAGAATGACATAACCACTCTAATACAAAATAATGCCAATGCCCACTGGTTCATTGTGGGTGATTTCAACTCTCCTTTGATCCCCTCTAAGAAGTTGGGAGGCCTTCTAGAGTACTTTGACAGCATGAGTGATCTTGCCAACTTCATTGGCAGGAATGGGTTTATGGATGTGGAGCTAATGAGGCAAAAATTCACTTGGTCCAATCTTAGGAAGGGAAAGGATCTTATTCAGGTCAGACTTGATAGATTTCTCATCTCGGGCAATTGGGGAATTGGTCCTTCCTTGAAGCTCACTACTCTCCCCAGAACAGTCTCTGACCACAACCCCATGCTCCTCTGGAATACCACAAATGTTGTAAGGAAAAATAATCCTTTTCAGTATGAAATTATGTGGAACTCTCATTCAGAGTTCAAGGATTGCATTAAAATATGGTGGAGCACTAACATACCAGGCACACCTATGTTCAGGATTTCCCAGAAGCCCGACTTGGTCAAAAGAAATGTCTGGGGTTGGAACAAATACACCTTCAGGGAAATCTTCAAGCAAAAAAAGGAGCTCAACAGTAAACTGACTGTTATCCAAGACTACATTGATCAAGGTGACTCCCTTGAAGCTACCCATATGGAGGAAGCTACTCTCCATAGAAAATGGAAGGAAAACTCCCACAAAGAAGAACTCTATTGGAAACATAAATCCAAGGTTCAATGGCTCAAAGAGGGTGATAAGAATACAAATTTCTTTCATAGATCTTCTATTATCCGTAGGTGTAGAAACCACATCTCTTCCCTCATGGATGGCAACAATCAGGTGGTCAATGATGTAGATAGTTTGAGCAGACTGACTACCAACTATTTTGCCACTTTGCTTAGGGAAGATGGTGACTTGGGGGCCCTGCTGGGGAGGATCTTCTCAACTGCCTCCCACCACCCTTCTTGGTGGAAGATAACAACCTTATTTTGGCCCCTGTTTCTGAGGAGGAAGTCAAGTCTGTTGGTTTTGCTATGGGTTCCTTCAAAGCCCCAAGTCTTGATGGTTTCCCCTAGCCTTTTTCCAAGATTTTTGGGATGTGTTGGGCCTTGATGTTGTTCTAGCTACTAGGGATTTTTTCAGATCTGGAAGGATCCTCAACAAACTCAATCACACCTTCATTGCCCTTGTCCCTAAAAATTAGGAGGCATCTTCTCTCAAGGACTTCCACCCTATCAATCTCTGCAACACTATTTATAAAATCTTAAGCAAAGTTCTTGTTAATAGACTCAAACCTTTCTTCGATCCTTTTATTAGCCCCTCCAAGAAGGGTTTTGTTCCAGGTAGATAGATTCTTGAAGCGGTCATCTCTACTCATGAGATTATTCACTCCATGGATAAGTGTCACCAGTCGAGGATGGTCCTCAAGCTTGACATCTCCAAGGCTTATGATAGAGTCAACTAGAACTTCTTTTTGAAAGTTCTCAAAGCTATGGGGTTTGGAGACAAACTCATCAAACTTATTGGGGAATGCATACCTACTGTCACCTATGCTATGTTTCTCAACGAGATCCCCCTAGAGAAGTTCAGGGCCTCTAGAGGATTGTGACAAGGGGATTCTCTATCCTCTTACCTTTTCATCATCCTTCTTGTAGTGTTGTCCTCTAACTTGAACTCTATGGTTCGCAGGGGAGCTCTACTGGGCATCAAATCTACCTCTATGACACCCCACAATGTTCTGCAACAGTTCATCGATGACACTATTCTTTTTGGTATCTCCTTTGTTTGGGAAGATAAGGCTTGGAAATCCTTTCTCAAATCCTATGCTCTGGTCTTTGGCCAGCACATTAACTATAAAAAGAGAAGCATTTACTTCTTTCACACTCATGTCCAACTCCAAGATAAAGTATGCAAAATCCTTGGTTGTCAAAGGGCCTCCCTCCCTCGCACCTACCTAGGCCTCCCCTTGACTGTTAAAGATGTCTCTAATTCCTTCCAGATCTCTATCCTTGAAAGAATGCAGAAGAAGCTGGTTGGTTGGAAAGGTAGATTCCTCAATAGTGTTGGGAAATTGCAGTTGCTCTCCTCCTCCCTCCAGGGGATCCCTGTGTACTTTCTCTCCCTTTTCAAGTTTTTTACGACTATGGCTGCTAAGATGGAAAATATCCAAAAGACTTTCCTTTGGATAGGAATGGAAGAAAAGAAGAGGCTCGCCTTGGTGGGCTGGGACAAAGTTTTCTTCCTAAGGCCATGGGTGGTTTGGAAACCCGCAAGATCTCAAGGTTCATTAAGGCCCTTATGACCAAAATTGCCTAGAATCTACTGAATAAGGATACGGATTGGAGCAGGATCATCACGGACAAGTACCTGGGTAATGGGGACTTTTCCCCTATTCTGAAAGAGGAGGGCCTTCCCAAGGGTTCCAAAATTTGGAATAGCATCTTGAGCTACAAGGACCTTTTATCTCATGGCTTGAGGTGGCTTATTGGAAAAGGTAGGAATATTCTCTTCTACGAGGATTGTTGGTTAGGAGAGAGACCCCTTGCTTCTCCCCCCTCCCTGAGAAGGCTCCAGGATGCCACCAAAAGCTTCTTTGGTGAAAGGGTCAGCAATTATTTCAGCAACCGCACTTGGAGGGCCTTGGAGGACTGTTGTATTGATCATCCCTTCCTCCTCCCTACTGCTAGAGAGCTCTAGAAGATTTTGGCTAGTATATTCCTCCCCCTTTTTCCTACGGAGGATACATTCATTTGGAAGTGGGACTCCTCTGGAGACTTCTCTGTCAGAACTGCCTACACCAGCTTACTTAGAGAACATGTGTACACCTCTATCTGGAAAGAGGTCGGGAATCCCCAACTCATCCCCAAGGTTAATTTCTTCTAGTGGACTCCTCTCCTCAACAAAATTTTGACCCAAGATAATTCGGTCAAGTGAAGATTCCAATTCCCTAATAGATGCATCCTCTGCAAAAATGATGAGGAAAGTCCTGCTCATCTCTTCCTCCATTGTGCCTTCACTTGGGAGCTCTGGGAGATGGTCTACAAAAAGCTTAATATCTATTGGATTATGAATGATAATTTGTTAAATTTGTCCCAGGAGTTTCGGGGCCCCTCTTCCAACCCCCTTATCCAACAACTATGGAAGCAAACCCCCTCCCCCACGTGAGCTAGAGTATCTCAAAGGAAAGGAATGGTAGGATATTTAGAGACAAAGAGGCCTCTGTGGAAATTGTGTTTGCTCGACTCCTTAAGTTGATTCTTGAGAATATCTTTGTTTCTAAAACCTAAATGGCATCCAAGCCCCCCTTAAGTTGATGCTGGAACCTTTCCCCCTCGTTCTCTCTTGTTGACTGCTCTAAGAGATTCCTAAGACAAAGAACGGTCTGGTCCCCTCCGGCTACTCATTTCAAACTCAATTTTGATGGGATTTCTAGGGGGGCCTAGCTACTGGTGGAGGGGTTATCAGATCCCATTTAGGGGCCCTTGTTGCTTCTTATGTGGGTAGCTTGAATGGGCATTCCTCTAATCAGGCTAAAGCGATGGCCTTAGCCTGGGGAATCCACCTTGCCCTCACCATGGGAATCAAGATTATGGACATTGAGGGTGACTCCAAGCTCATCATTGATGTTGTCATAGGGTCGAATAAGCTTAATTATGTTGGCTTGATGATGATTGTAATGAATTAATCATATGTTGTCATTGATGAAGCACATACACACACATATATTCATATTGTCTACCGATGTAACTTCAAAGTTGTTTATACTACAACCGGTATACTAGAGGTTAATGTCTAACCAGTACTTGGTGATAACCGGTATATATATGGAGACAACTAGTGGATATACATATCTTAGTAGCAACATGAAGATCTAGTGAATATTATCACAGGAGCATTAAGGACAACGGTTTATGTGTTTAACTCCAACTAGTATTTATTGTTTCAATCGGTATTCATTGATTGTGTGATGAGTTATCCTTATCGTCAAGATTTGGCGGTATTTTTGTGATGAGTTATGATCACTTGACTAGATACGCTGCACCTAGGTAATTGTGTTATGATTTCTAGAGGCCGACATGAAATCTAAAATGTCTATATATTGACATCACAATGAATTATTTTGTATGAGCGAAAGTGATATGCTATGTGTAAAGGAAGAAGTGTTGTGTCGCAAAGTATGTTGGTAAAGAGGAGTTAAGTGCATAGAAGAGGATCTATACAAGAAATTTGTGCTATTACTAGATCACATCACCTGTTGTTTTCTAATCACTACAACAGTCAAATCCCCTAATTGGGTAAGCTCTAACAAGCTTCATTGTTCAAATCCTCTAACCGGGTGATCCATTATTTTAGATTTAGAAATCATCCACTGAGGTTACTCCTTACAAGGTATAGCTTTTAAGTAAGCTTTCATATCTTTAATAGGATTTGCTCCTAGCAGAGCATTTGTAGACCCTAACTGGTTAGTTATCTATTACTATAGATAGTTAGCTTGTGATTCCCATCTCACTGTGGTTTTCACCTATTTGGGTTTTCCACATATAAATACTTGTGTTATGGTGGATGTTTTACTTATTGTGGATGTTGTTATATTATTTTTTATTGCGTGCATATTGTTAAACAAACTTGTTAAGTTTATATATCGGTTAGTGTTTAAAGTAGTACTATTTTTGGTGTCACTCATTCACCCCCCCCCCTCTCAATGCTTTACAAGTCCATCAATTGGTATCAAAGCATAACTTCATTAAAGCTAGCCTAATCACTTGGAAGAAAAACCTAAAGCTATCATGGGGGATATGAGCTACTTTAAGATGGCTAGAGAGCTTGAGGCTAGTAGGTATGAACTTGAAACCCTAAGGGTCAAACTGAAAGCTTCTCAAGTCAAAAGAAGAGAGCTAACTGAACAATTGTTAGAAATATCTTATAATAGTTCTTCAGATGAGGGCAATATTGATGCTTTAGCTGAGGAAGTTGAAAAACTAAACGGTGAAAAGATAAATCTGAGGAGAGAGCTAGAAGGTCTTACTATCTGCATGAGTCGAGAACTGGAAGCCAAGAGAACTACTGAAGATCTCACCAAAGAAAGATATCATGAGATTGCCAAGATCAAGCGAGAAAATGCTACGTTGCATGAGCATTTGAATGCTGAAAGAGAAGAAAAAGAAAACCTATAGCTAGATCTTGAATTGGCATCATCTCTGAGAGAGAACCTATCAAAACATAATGAAGATCTCACCAGACAGCTCACTGAAGTAAATGGGAAATTGGAGAAGTTCAACAGAACTTCTATCTTGTAGGAAGAACAAATTCAATCACAAAGGATGAATAGTGATACCTTTGGACTTAGTTTTCACACATCTGAAAAAGGTGAATCCTCCGGTACCAAGAGCAACACTCTTAAGAATAAATTTGCTCCTAAGGTCAAAATCCTACTGGTAAGAAGGTCTTTAAACCCGTTTGTTTTTTTTGCCATAAACTTGGTCACACTGCAAGTGTTTGTAGAGGCAAACCTAATAGAAATACAAGCTACAATACAAATGCTAGGTATGTGTCCAAGAAATTTGAAGGTCATTGCTTCACATGTAAAATGTATGGACATAGATCAATTGAATGCAGATATGGAGAGAACAATCCTGTACCACATATGCATTCAAGACCAAATGGCAAATGGATGAGAAATTTTGACAACCGGGTCAACATGAACTAGCAAAGACCCTATGGCAATCGGTTTAGTCCATTTGAGATGGAAAAGGTAACAAATGTCATTTGCACCATCTGTAACTATAGCGTCGTAAATTGTACGCACTTGCTAGGGTGGTACAATTTCACACCTAGTTTAGCACCCGCCTTGGTGCATTTTACATTTTGCATTGCATTTCTCCTTTAGCACTTAATTAATCAAATTAATTAGGTCTAAGGTCCTATTTCATCATCCTTCACATCATAAAGTCGGGCCCTTTCATTAAAGTGTGCCCCTTTTCATGTTATTCCTCCAATACATCATCTAATCAAAAACCCTAATTAAGTCCTATTTTGAACTTGGGGGCTTGATTTTGGGGGTCAAAACATCTCAAAATCACCTGTAACTTTGGGATTCTCTCTAAAATCATCATATCTGACAGCCCTGAAAATTTGGTGAAAAGTTGTCGGGACCATGGCGCCCGGAGTGCACACGGTCCCGGACATTTTTCCCGAAATTTTAGGAGCACGATCCAATCATAAAATAAAGCTTAACCCCAAGAAATTGGCAGGAGATTCAATCTCTAGGTCGGCCAAAAGACGAAATTACGACCTAGGGTTCATACATAAGAGCTCTCTTTCTTCATTTGAAAGGATCCGAATTTTGTTTTTAGGAACCTCATATGCAGCGAAAGAGCAAATCTTTGAAGACTTCAACAACATTCAACATCCCTCTATCAAGCATTTATCAATTCCATTCATCCATTTAGGGCTTGGAAGACATTGAAGAACAATAGGAGATTACCGACTGAAGATTGGCTTGTACCCCTCCCTTGGGGGTTGGGTATGATTTCATGTTGTTTTCATGTCTTTGCATAAGCTTCAATATATCATTTATTCATGCTTTAGATCACTTTGCATCTTGATTTAGAGCATTTACATTATTATTTACAAGCAATTAGGGTTTACTTTCTAGGTTGCTCTAGTTTGCTTACTTGCATTTTAGATCTTGCACACACACAAGGTCTGCACACACATTACTTTTACAATACAACTTGGCTATTCGTGGAGGTGGAAATCACCAAAGCGGGGGTTTGACTAAGGCAAAACCCTATATGGCCGCCCAAACACCTTTTTCAGATACAAGTGCAGGTTTCGGAACTCGGACGACGTCGCAGGTTGCAGATCCGGGAAAAGCAGGTCGAGACAGCACCCCACACCAAATTGCAGAGCAAAATACCAGGACAGGGGCATGGGACACCTTGGTCCTACCAGGACAGGGGCGCTGGGTGCCCTGGTCCTCCTGACAGACAGCATTTCAGGCAGTTTTCCAGAGTGCAAAACAGCAGTTTCAGGTGCAGTTCCGGGATAGAATCAGGACAGTGGCGCCCGCGCCCCCGTCCCGAACATTTTCAATCAGATTTTGACTCTGGGTACACATCTACATTTTTTTGTTATCCTTGTGTTAACAGCTTTCCATTGTTTAAGTTCAATTCTGCAATCTTGTTGTTAGCTCATACTTGCATTTTAGGGTTAGGAATTGAACTTGCATAATCTTACCTTTCAAATACAACAAAGGAATAGAAATCCTAATAGGTAGCCCGTGGCTCTCTCTTTCACAAAAAGAAGTAGCCAATTGTGTGATACCTCTAGGCTCTTTCGTATTCCGTAATGTGTGTCAAAAGGTAGGATTAGGGCATGATAACCTAGTCTCGCTTTTTCTCCCACACAGTAACAACTTTGGGCATGTGGCTATGAATTGCAGAAGAAGAACTGGGGGAGGTAATGAAAAACCTTGGAAATCATCTGGTATGGCTTGCTATCACTGTCACAAACTAGGACACTTAGCAAAATTTTGTAGATCCAGAAAGAGGAAACCGATCAACCCTTCTAAAGACCAGAAAGGAAAGCAAAAAGTTAATGTTGAAGAAACCAGAGAAGAAATGAATTGAATATGGAAGAAGAAGAGTGATGACTCACCTGGAGAACAAAATTTTCCTTCACCAAATATGGAGAATCATGCACTGGTGAATTAAGCCTTTTCAATATGGCTAAGGGGAACTTAATGGTAAATCCACCTCCGGACCCCTTGAAATGAATGAGCGGTAAGAGAATTTGAATGCATGAAATTTTGATAACTTTTTGTTAATCCGTTATCAACTGGTTTTACATCTATGTATCATTAAGCGGTGTAATTAGGGTTTGTAACCCTAATGGGCAAGCATTTAATGCACTAGGTAAAAAGGATAAAAGCAAATTTTCACTTTGCTATTTTTACCCTAACGCATTCGAGAAAGAATTTTTGAGTGCTTGCAGAGCTGAGAAAGGATTGTTGGCTGATATTTATCGAAGCTGCATTGTGATTTGAGTAATCAAGTAGATTTGAAGGTTGGTGAAGACTAAACTAGTGTGCACTTGAGCATTCAACCAGTTAAAGAGGTAGCATGCCTGAAATAAGGTATTTCTTTGAAAAATCTTGCTCCGAATCTAGTTCATCTAGAATGGCATCGTCTTCTAAAATAGTAGAAAGATTAATGATTACATCTAAACCTATGGAAGTTGTTGAAGCAGAACAAATTGTGTCTTATAATGCTTTATCACAAGTTCCTAGTGGTGTTGTAGTGAAATGAGATTTTTCCAACTACATTGATTGCAAGATTGAGGATTTAGTATCATTGTCGATATATTCTTAGTTAAAATCCCTTTGCGATGAGAATGAAAAGATTCAAATAAAATATATTAGGGTTTATGAAAAAGGTTTTCATAATGCAGCTTACTTTCTTCAAGATTTTAAAGAAGAACATATCTAAATTATTTTGAGTCGAGTTCATGGAGAAAACATGTATTTAGAAAGGACTCATACTATAACTAAGGAAACTATTCAAGTTGTAACTGGTTTTTACTCAACCGGTGAAGTACTTGCATTGAGGCATATTTTAAAAGAGATAGTATACACTCTAACCGGATCAACATCTGATAAGTGTTCTTTTTCTATCAATAACATTAGGGACCCAGCAGTAAATTTGGCAGCTATGGTTATAGGCCACCTAGTATTTTATTCTAGCAGATTAAATAGTGCTCCATCAGCAGTGGTGCATACTGCTTACAAGATGATAGCTGAAAATGATAATTATGACCTATGTGAGGCCATAAGGAGCCAATTAATGTTAAATCTTTAGTCCATCAAGAAGGACAACAGTCTAAAGTTTAAATTTGGACAGTTATTGATCAGTCTATTCTTTTATTTCCAAAATTTTCTACCAAGAATAGGTGATCTTGAATGGTCTAAGGATCTACTGGTATCTGCCCAGATTAAGAATAGTATCAAGGCTGTGGAGAACACCTTTTCTACTGCAATGAACAAATACTTCAATGAGTTTCAAAAGAAAATGAGCATGAGAGTAAGATTGCCTAAGGATGTGGTAAAACATTTTTCTAAGGATATTGTTTTCACAGTTACCACTGATTTCTATTTAATGGAGGCAATTGAGCCTAGAGAAGAAGAAATGGAAGATATGAGTTGTGAGGTCAACTATGACTTACTGATTGGTTATGCTAATAACCTGTTGGCATCTCCAAAGGATAAAAAAAAGGCAAAATTGAATATTCTGGAAGATCAGACCGCACAAGTTGAAACCAGTATTGTTCCTACCATGAGTGGTAAAGGTAAGAAAAATAAGGTTGAGCAAGCACCTCTGGTGATGAAAAATACAAGAGTGACATGAAGTGTCCAGACCAAAAAGGAACCAACACCTAAAGTTTATGCAAAGAAGGAGAATGTATCTAAGAAAAGAGGTCAGAAACTAATTCTCCAAGCAGAATCAGAAGGTACTGACACTAAGGAAGAACCCAAGAAAATGAAGGAAGTGTTGAAGGAAACTATGCCTTTTTATATTTCAACTTACAAGCCTGAGACTACCTTTGAGAGGACAGTGAAGACATTAGGGCGAAACAGATTTGACAATGTCAAAGAACATTTTGATTCTTTCACTGGAGATGAAAAGGAGCAAATCAATCAACAGGTAATCGATCATTTGTGTCATTACAATAGATTACCACATTATCTTGAAAAGGATATCTCTAATTCCTTGTATGTTGTTCTTTTAAATAAATGGGAGGAAGCAATAAAGAAAGAAAAAGGAATCATAGATGATCTATTTGTACGTTATTTTCCTGAGTTGTCAAAGGATGAGTTGAATGAATTGTTTGATAATTATAAAGTTCATTTTTCTTACAAAATGAGAAGATTGAAGCTGATCAATGGAAAAGTGTAACCTGTTGAGACTGAGACTCATCAGATTGCTCGTAATATCAAACACTCAGAAGATCTTATACATTCTTCTAAGGATGAGCAAGATACTGTTGACCGACCTGAAATGGATGAAGAAGAAATTGTGCAAGCTGATGTGGTCTATCCTGTCAAGAAGAAGTATGACACTATCATCCAATTTTTTGATGATATTCAGGATACAATTGATCTCTCTACAGATATCATTGTACCAGATATGCAACCAAATAAAATCACTAACTTACAAATTACTTCAGTTGAGAAACTGACAACTCAATCAAGAGTGGATGTTCCACCAGCAAAGGAACAACCTGAGAAAACCCATTCCCCACCAATTTCATAGAACATTCAAAAGGAATCTAATGAAAATGTTGACACACTGATTTCTAAACAGGAAACGGAGAAAGGACAAGAGAAAGCCATTGTTAAGGTAACATCTTCTGAACCAGCAAAAAAATTAGTCATTCAGCAAACTGATGAAGATGATGATGACTCATTAGGTATATCAGGGCCTATAATTGTTGATAATATGAATGCATCTATAATGATGAAGATTGCAACTATCATGCAATCTAGAGAACACAAGAAGAGACTTAAAGAGAAAAGAATGGAAGCTAAAACAATTCAGAATGTAATAGATATTTTATCAAGTCTACTATCGGAAACTTCTACAGGACATATGACAACCCTTATTAGAAAACTTGGTCAACTGGTTGTTGATGGATCTTACCAAATTAAGTCACTTGAAGAAGCAACACAAACTTATGCTGAGAAGAGTTATAGGAAGAGGCATGGAGAGCAGCTTATGAAAGCAATTGATACAGGGAAACTTGCTCTATCTTTGAATAAAGATTTGTTAAGTAAATTTATTGAAATAGGAGGCAAATATCTTGCTTCTACTTCTAATGTTTCATTGCTTTATTTTAATATCAATAAAAGGTGAACTGAAACAGAGAAAGAGCTAGAAAAGATATGCAATGCATATGTACCACTTCAAGACTCTATTTTTGCTTTTAGCAAATCTGCAGATGATTTGCACAATCGGTTGGATACCTATTATCTTGAGAAAGAAAAAAGACTCCAGTCACTGAAGGAATCGAAGTCTACTCACATCCCAATTGGACATACTACAGAGAGCCTACACAAATGCAAAAGCTATTTTAGCTACTCCAGAAACCTATACACTTGATTCCATGGAAGAGTTCCATACACAGATTATGTCTACACTTGAGTACATTGAGAACGTGTTGGAAACATGGGAACATGCCTTATCACAGTTGAAGAGAAACTTTAATGTTATTTTCATGAGACTTGCGATTGCATGAATCTTGATTCATTTTTTCAAGTTTTTATATATGTAAAATATTTTGATACAATTTTTTCTATATATATATTGCTTTTCAATTTGGCATTGTTGTCAAAGGGGGAGTAGAAATATGTATGTGTGTTTTTGAAAATTTTGTATGATATATGTAGTAAGGGGGAGTATGTGTATATATTTTATTTGTAAGCACACTTAGCGGTATTACTATAAAATTTTCTAAGTGTTGCCATCAATGCCAAAGGGGGAGATTGTTGGCTTGATGATGATTGTAATGAATTCATCAAATGTTGTCATTGATGAAACACACACACACACACACACACACACACACACACACACACACACACACACACACATATATATATTCATATTGTCTATTGATGTAACTTCAAAGTTGTTTATACTACAACTGGTATACTAGAGGTTTATGTCTAATCGGTACTTGGTGACAACCGGTATATATATGGAGAGAACCAATGGATATACATAACTCAGCAGCAACATGAAGATCCAGCAAAGATTATCACATGAGCATCAAGGATAACGGTTTATATGTTTAACTCCAACTGGTATTCATTGTGTCAACCAATATTCATTGATTATGTGATGAGTTATCCTTATCGACAAGATTTGGCGGTATTTTTGTGATGAGTTATGATCACTTGACCAGATACACTGCACCTAGGTAATTGTGTTATGATTTCTAGAGGTAGACATGAAATCTAAAATGTCTATATATTGACATTACAATGAATTATTTTGTATGAGAGAAAGTGATATGCTATATGTAAAGGAAGAAGTGTTGAGTCACAAAGTATGTTGGTAAAGACAAGTTAAGTGCACAAAAGAGGAGCTATACAAGCAAGTTGTGCTATTACTAGATCACATCACCTGTTGTTTTCTAATCACTACTATAGTCAAATCCCCTAACTGGGTAAGATCTAACAAGCTTCATTGTTCAAATCCTCTAATCGGGTGATCCATTAGTTTGGATTTAGAAATCCTCCACTGAGGTTACTCCTTATAGGGTACTACCTTTTACAGGGTATAGCTTTTAAATAAGCTTTGTAATCTTTAATAGGATTCGCTCCTAGCAGAGCATTTGTAGACCCTAAATGGTCAGTTATCTATTACTGTAGATAGTTAACTTGTGAGTCCCATCTCACCATGGTTTTTACCTATTTGGGTTTTCCATGTATAAACACTTGTGTTATGGTGGATGTTGTTATATCATTTTTGATTGCACGCATATTGTTTAACAAACTTGTTAAGTTTATCTATCGGTCAGTGTTTAAAGTAGTACTATTTTTGGTGTCACTGATTCACCCCCCCCCCCCCTCTCAGTGTTTTACAAGTCCATCAAATTGGACAATTAAGGGAACCATCAAGGACACCCTAAGGCTCATCTCTAGGCTTGACTCATTCAGAATTATGCATGTCTTCAGGGAAGGCAACAGTGTGGCGGATGCCCTGGCAGCCATTGGTCTAAACCTCCTAGGTTTGAGATGTTGGAGGAGTCACAATTCCCTCGCGGACCATGTTAACTTCCTTCTTCAGGAAGAGAAATCCAAAATATTTACTAATGATTGAGTGGCTACCAAGTGCTTCCCTTACCCTCCTCTTTTCCCTTGGGATAGTCTGGAGGTGTTGGTTTCATAATTCAAATTTTGGGAATATCCCTTCGATCCTTTCTGATATGGTGGTGACTCATTCGGGTAGGCTGGCGATGATGCATGTGTTGTTATGTTGGCAATTCCTTTGGGCTTGCAGAGTCATGATGAGGTATGATTGGATTGGTAACGTGTTGGTTGCCACCAATATTTGTTGGCTCTTAATGCCTTGTAACTAGGAAATCATTTCTAAAAGTGACTTCATGTCTCATTTATTGATGTCGAGCTCACACACTTCCCATTATCTCTTCTTAGGTTGCTTCTTGAAGGTCTCTACAACTTTCTCTGTGCTAAGTTTTTCATGACTAAAGAAGCTCTGTTGGTGGAGGATATGGGGGTGACAAAGTTAGACATGCACTGGATAATCTGGATGATTTTAAAAATGACCCCCTAGTCTAGGATTTCTGTGTTGAAGGTGGCATTGCTGATTTTTTGGATTGCCTGAAGGGCCACGATGAGCAGCTCTCAGTTGCTTTTGCCTCCTCCTATTCTGGGAGGCATGTCTCAGTTGGCGGTATTGCCTTTGATGTCTCTAAGGAGACTATTTCCCAAGCTATGAAGCTAACCCTTGACGACCACCACTGGAAGCGTACCAGCCATATTGCAAATAGCGAAGGTTTGAAATGATTCTTCTGTAACCGTGAAGAACCCATCAAGATACAAGGTGGATTTTCTCAGGAGGAGCTCAAACACCCATGGAACATGATCTACCTTATGATCATGAAGTAATTCACTCTCGAAGGTAGGCATAAGGTATTCTACTACTATCATTTGCCCCTCCTCAATCACTTCCACAACAATGATTTTCTTTGTATGTCATTTTATTTACTGCACTCCATAGAAAGTTCTATTAAAGACACCATGGATCCAAAGCATGGGGATAATCCACCCTACCTCCTTCACCAAGGCCTCATTTATAGGCTGTATAAATTCCATGAGGCCCTTTGCCCCGCCTGAAACCTTTCGCTCTCTCAGCCCCCCATACCTACTCCTCGATAGCTTGCGGCCCTGTCTATGGCATTCCCTAGATTCTTCCAGTATC
This sequence comes from Cryptomeria japonica, assembly GCF_030272615.1. Taxonomy (NCBI): domain Eukaryota; kingdom Viridiplantae; phylum Streptophyta; class Pinopsida; order Cupressales; family Cupressaceae; genus Cryptomeria; species Cryptomeria japonica. The sequence goes on along the minus strand of NC_081412.1, from coordinate 443,484,884 downwards.
CTCATGAGGGATTTGCTACGACCACCATGTCCTTGTCTGCTTATGCCTTGACAATTTCCTTATCGGCGGTCTCCCCTAGTTTAACTCTATTAGCCTCTCCCAGTGCTTCCCGCTCCCTGTCCAAGGGCAAAGGCAAAACCCCTGCTAAATGCAAACATATTGTCTTTGATGACAATTCTTCCTCTGAGGATATTGAGAATGATAATCCTTCCCCTAACTCTGGGGTTAAAAGGAGATCCTCCAGACTGGCTTCCAAAAGCCACAAAAAGAAGACCCCAATGATCAAGAATCTGGACTTTGAGGAGGACCCCATTGGGGACAAGGAGGGAGAGGACCCTAATACCACTATGGGGGCCCCTGATGGGGATGTTGTGGATGTGAATATGACTAGGGACCCCATGGTTCTGACCACTGTTGGTGTTGCTGACATGAGTAACTCTGAAATGCAAACCCAGGACCCCATTTATGTTAAGGATATGAACCCTATGAACATGGGCACTGAGGGTCTTATGGGCGAGGGAATTTTGATAACAAATCCCTGGACTTTGGTAACTTGGAACCGGATTTAAAAATGGTTGAACAGGTGATGCAATCTCTCCCCCTAATGGTCCTAGTTAATGAAATTGATAACTCCCCTAATGGTGGTGTGCCCTAAGAGATCGAAGAGACTATGGATTACATGGTTGATGAGAACCCCCAGGGTGTCCCTACTCTTTAGCAAATGGAAAAGCTATGCAAGGATGTGTTGGACATCACACAGAGGATTGAAAACCTCGGCCATGTGCTTAAATTGCACACTATCAAGGATGATGTCAACCGGCTCAAGAACAAGATGGAGGCTTGAAATCTGTGGGTCTTGACAAAGGTAAACCTGTTGATAAGGGTAATTCTCTGCCTTCTGTAGCTATTAGACCTGCTAATCTAGTTAATAAGAATGACATATTTGAGTCTTTTCAGGATGTTGACAGCCCTCTTATTGCCCCTGACAACCATCTCATTGCCCAAGTGCAAAATATTGTTAACAATAATAACATTGTTCTTAATTCCGAGCTAGTAGACAAAGAAATAACCTCGATTGCAGTTGTTTTAGGTAAGCTAGATAATGATTTATCTGCTTTTCCTACTAATAATCCTTTTGAATTGCTCAATCCGGATAGGGCTATGATTCCTTATGTTCCTTCTATTCCTGTGAATTCTATTGGGTTTTAGGTTAGGGATCAAGGTAAGGATAGAGCCCCTGATGGAATTGCACTTCTAGGTTCTAATTGTAGATTACCTTTGATTCAGTCCCCTCTCTCTCTTGTATCTCCTTTTAATACTCCTGCGAAGAGGGGTCGTAAGCCCAAACGTGTTAAGAAACGGCTGGAAATTGATGCAGGTATCCAATCAACTCTTCTTTCTCCTTTGGATTCTTCCAAAAAGAAGAGGACAAAGAAGCCTTTTATTTTGCCGATTACAAGAGCCTTGGCTTCTAAAAGGAGTATTCAAAAGGAGTTTTCTGAGGGAAAGGTCTCTTAGACTTCTTATTGTGAAAAGAGGGGAGTCGTTGCCTCCCCTCTGGGCCAATGAAGATCTTATCTTGGAATGTTAGGGGCTTAAATGCCCCTAATAAAAGACGCTTGATTAAGTCCCAATTAGACTTAATAAAGTGTGATATTGTGATGGTGCAAGAGACCAAGTTAAATTTGTCTTCTGCAGAGTTGTTGTTTTCCTCTTGGAAGCCCTGGAAATTTTGTATTTCTTCCTCTTTGGGGGCTTTGGGAGGGATTACTTTTCTTTGGAAGGACTCTAGTGTGGATCTCTCTTTGGTTGCCTCTTAATCCAATTGGATGCTTGGGCTAGTAAATAGTAGGCTTTCCAATACTAAATTCTGGCTTTTTAATATTTATGGTCCTATTGACGTGGTGGAAAAAAGGAAACTTTGGGAGAATTTATCTTTGATTTCTTCTCCATTGATGGGTGTTTTTGTAATTCTTGGGGGTGACTTTAATGCAATTTCTTGTCTTGAAGAGAAAGTTGGGGGATCATTCCAAATAAGCATATCATTGATAATTTTTGTCGCTTTATCATAAATTTGAACTTAGTTGATTGTAAAACTCAAAATGGCCCTTTCACCTGGACTAATATGAGAAAGGATTTCTGTCAAATTGCTGAAAGGTTGGACCGGTTTTTGGTGTCTGAAAATTGGTATAATTCTGGTCGGGATTTTTTTTCCTTAATCCTGCCTTTTACGGGTTCAAATCATTTCCCTATCTTATTTTCTATTCTTGAGGATAGGGCTCCTAGGAAGCTTCCTTTTCAATTCGAGCTGATGTGGTTTAGAGACCAATCTTTTTTGCCTCTGTTAAAATGGTGGTGATTGTTTGCTCCACATGTTAATGGATTGAGGATATTTTAGATAGTTAAGAAACTGGCTTTTCTAAAGGTACGATTAGAGTCTGGAATTCTTGACATTTTAAGAATATTTTTGGAGAAAAGGCTAGGATTCAGGAGTAAACTGGACAAATTAATGAAGTTATTTTGGTTTTGGGTATGACTCCTTTGTCCTTTGATAGGCTTAAATGCTTGAAAGCCCAATTGGAGGAAGTTCTTGCTCGGGAAGAATCTTATTAGAGGTAGAAATATAGGGATCTTTGGTTATCAGAGAGTGATAAGAATACCAATTTTTTTTACTCTTCAACTAAACTTAGGAGGCAGCGCAATAGAATATCTTGCATACATGATTCTAATGGGAGTTGTCTGTCAGATGAGGATGAAATTGCTTCAGAGGCTATGAAATTTTTTAAGTCTTTGCTATCGGTTGAGTCTGTCTCTTTAGACAATAACTTTATTAATTTGGTCCCTCCACTTGTTAATAAGGATGATAATATGATGCTTATGACTCCTTTTACTATTGATGAATTAAGAGAAGTGGTCTTTTCCATGCATCCAAAAAAGGCTCCAAGTCCGGATGGGTTTATGACTTTATTTTTTCAGAAATATTGGGACTTTGTGGGGAATGATGTTTTACTAGCCCTGGAAGAGTCTAGGTGGAATAGAACTATTTTGAAAGAACTAAACACTACTCTTATTGCCATTATTCCTAAGGTGGATAATCCTAGCTCCTTTTCTAATTTTTGTCCTATTGCTCTTTGCAATACTTTATATAAAATCATTACTAAGGCAATTTCGATTAGATTGGCTAAGCTCCTTCCTAGGATTGTATATATTAATCAGGGTGGCTTTGTTCCTCAGAGGGAAACTTCAGAGGGTGCAATTGTAGCTCATGAGATTCTGCATTCCATTTCACATCAGAAGATTCTGGCTATGATTCTTAAACTTGACATGCTTAAAGCATATGATCGAGTTGACTGGCATTCTTTAGTCCATGTTCTAAATCGCTTTGGGTTTTCTCATAGTTGGATTAAAATGGGTCTTTTCCTGCATTTCATTTACTCATTTTTCAATTTTGATAAATGGTTCTCCAACTGGTTTTTTTTCTTCCTCTCGTGGGGTTAGCCAAGGGGATCATCTTTCCCCCTTTTGTTTATACTCCTGGCTGAGCTTTAAGTAGGGCCATCTTTGATGCTAGAACTTCAGGTTTCTGGAATGGTATTAAGATCGATGGATATCCTTCTTCACAATCCCATTGTCTTTTTGGAGATGATGCTCTTCTTTTTGGTTCAACCTCTTTGGTAGAGGCCAAAGTTATCAAAACGATCATTGTTGACTACTCTTCCTTTTCAGGGCAGAAAGTTAATAGTCTAAAATCAAAGGTGTTGTTTCTTAATTTTTCCCCTCTGGTTAAGAAAAGGCTTACTCAATTTTGGGGTTTTCAAGTGGGTTCCTTCCCTTGTAAGTATTTAGGCATCCCCTTTTTTGTTGGTTTGGATAAGGCTATATTTTGGGATAAAGTGGTTCATGTGATATCTTCCAGAATCCTTTCCTGGAATCATAAATGGCTCACTTTAGTTGGTAAGATTATTTTGATTGAGTCAATACTTAATGTCATTCCTACTTATTTGATGTCTATTTTTAAAACTCCCCCCAAGGTGGTTCAAGATCTCAAGGTGTCTTTAAGATCCTTTCTTTGGAATGATAACATTAGGGGTAAAAAGAAGCTTCCTCTCTTAGCTTGGGATAAGGTTTGTCTTCCTAAGGAGTTAGGGGGTTTGGGCATCGGAGATTTAGTTTCCCAGAATAAAGCCTTGGGGGATAAACTCATCTAAAAACTATATAGGGATCATTCTAGTAAATGGGCTTCTATTATCTTTGCTAAGTATTTGAGGGGGGATCCTAGAGAAAGGATATTCACAGCCTCATCTCTTTTGAAAGGATCAGCTTTTTGGAATTTTATTGTTAGCTATAGATCAGTTATCCTCCCGCATCTCTCTTGGGTAGTCCACAATGGGAAGAAGGTTTGGTATTGGGATGAAGTTTGGAATGGTCATACTGCCTTATCTTCCATTTAGGATTGGTCTCCTTTGTCTGATATCCTCTCTGGTCTCTAGGGTGTGTTTGTTGCTGACTATGTTGGCATTGATACCTCTGGTCCTTATCCCATGTCTTGATGGAAATATATTGATTTTATGCCCATTAGTAGGGACCTCATAGTAGCTTTTGAACTACAGCTTGAGAAAAGATTTCTTGTGTTTCAAGATCGGGATGATGTTTTGGTTTGGACTAAGAGTACTTTAGGTTCTTATTCAATAAAGGAGGGATATAAGACCTTGTCTCATTCCTCTTTTTCCTCCTCTTGGCCTTCTTAGCTCTTTTGGCACTCGACTTGTCTTCCTAAAGCTGGTTCTTCTGCTTGGCTTGCAGTGCAAGATAGAGTTCTCACTGGGATGAGATTAGATAGGCTTGGGATTACTGTGTTTTTTCCTTGTGTGTTTTGTGGTTACTATATGGAATCCATGGATCATGTGTTTTTGCATTGCCCGTTTTCTTTGTATTGTTGGTACTAGTTGTTTGGTATGCTTGGTTGGTCTTCCACCATTGGTCCTAGTTTATTGTCTCATTTTTTGGCTTGGCCTTTGTTGTACTCATCTTCATTTTATTCCTCTTTGGGTTGTGGCTCCTTCTACTGTCATTTGGAACATCTAGCTGGAGAGGAACTCTAGGATTTTTAAGCATACATCATCTTCATTAGGGGATGTGCTTTATAGGATCCAATCCTCCATTTCTAAGGTGGTGATTTCTTACATTTATAAAAACTTGGATCATTTGTGTTCCTTTTCTCATTGGGATAATTGGGTAACATGGAAATGGATGTCACTTTGAGTCATTGCATCTCATGGGTCTATAGTGTATGGTTTATCCTCTCTTCCCAAACGTAGGCTAGCTAAATGGACTCCTCCCCCCCAATTCTCATTTAAATTAAATTTTGATGGGGCTGCTAAGGGTAATTTGGGTAAGTTGGGGATTGGGGTTGTCCTCTTTGATCATAATTCTATGAATTTTAAAGTTGTGGGTAAATTTATTGGTGTCAGCTCTAACAATTCTACTGAATTCCATGTGTTATCTTTTGGTCTTGATCTTGCCATCTCTTTCGGAATTAAGGATATTATCATTGAAGGGGATTCAATGTTGGTCTTTCAGTCAGTCTCTACTAAGAAATGTGTTTCCTGACACTTACAGTACCCGTTAGATCAAATTCTTGCACAACTGAAGTGTTTTTCTATCTTTACTATATCTCACTATTATAGGGAAATAAATGTTATTGCAGATTATCTAGCTAACAGGGTTGTTGTTGAATGTGCTGAGTATTTGGAAGTCTCCCCTCAGGATATTTCCTCTTCCTGCATTAGTATCCTTTATTAAGTTTGATTGATTGCGGTCTGTAGCCTTCATCACACTCCTTGTTGGTTGTGGACTTTCTTTCGTGTATTACATTAGGGAGGCTGTTGTCTAGCCTTATGGCAACATTTTTGTAGGTGGCATACCTGGTAAGTATTTCCTCATTGAGCAAGGAGGGTTTTGGTGCTACATCTGTTTGGTTTGTACCCTATCTGTTGGGTCGGATTAGCACATGTTATCAGTTGACCCTTGCTCTATAGGTTGAGTCTTTGAGTTGGTTTTCGCAGGGTGAAGCTTCCTTATCCTCATTGCATTATGGTGGATGGTATTTTTCTTTGTTATTGATATTCTTGAACGTGCTGGGTGCCTGAACTTCATCTGGGCGATGTTTTTTGTCTGGTAGGTTGAGATTTGTTGGCAAAACATAATGAGGATGCTCGGGCTCTATCTGGTCAATAATTGTTTCCTTGCTTGTTCACTGTTATGAGTTGACATATTTTCATCATTTGATCTGCAGATTGGTTGTTTTGATTTGGTAATTATGTTGTGGTGATCTTGTGTACGTTGGTTTTGGTTAATCATTGTTTAGTAACTTTCATTATCCCAACTTGTTGTCTACTTGCATGATTGTGTAATGATGTTTGGTTGTGCTTTGTTCACTCCTCTGGCAAGTGGGTTTGTTTATCATATTTTGGTATGTTGGTTCCTACACGTTCTGTGTGGTATCGTGCTTGGCCTTGGATGCATTCATGATGATATTTCATTATGTTTGGCTTATATACGGGCTCTACTTGTTCTCTTTTCATGTTTTTTATCTCATTATTCTGGCGGCTCTTCTCATAAGATAAGATGCTCTGTTTCATTCGAAAGGTATTGTTAAGTCTTGGAAGTTGGTGGTTGTCTTCAAGGTCTTGGAACTTGTAGATGGTTTGGTGTATTCAATGGTTTCTCATCTTTCTGCTATTATCTTGGATTCTTTTATGGGCTATTCTTTGGCTTGACCTCATTTTTGTTCCTCTGGGTCTACAACATCCCCTCCTTCTTCTTATTTGGATTATTTTGTGTTTGCTTACGATGTTTGTCTTTGTAGGTTCTCTTATAGTGATTTATCTTCTTGTTCTTGGTCTCATATTAATCAATGGATTAGAGAAATGTGCTTTATAGGTAGGGGTGGCTCGTGGTCGAATTTTTTGGCTAATCCTTCAGTTTTTTGGATAGATGTTGTTCTTCGTGATGATTCACAATGACAATTTACTCTTGTATGCCTCTTATGGTTGCTTCCTTTATATCTAATGAAATTATTATGTAATTTGAGAGGGTTTTGGTGGAATGTGCCCAGAGGGCCCTTGTAATGGGTAGGTAGGCTTGTGTATTTTGAGCAATACTGAAGGGCCTTCTTATTGGTTCTTTCCCTTTTGTGCTCTTTGAACCAGACACCTTGTAAAATATATATATATATATATATATATATATATATATATATATATATATATATATATATATATATATATATATATATATATATATATATATATATATATATATATTAATATAATCCAGTGGTTTATCCACTTTTATAAAAAAAATAAAAAAATTATAAATTAATAAATTAATGAAGAAAATTAATAGTAATAATTATAAGTTATAAATGATTTTAGAATTATAATAATTAATAATATAACTAATCAAGAAAATTAATAATATTAACTAGACAATTTTTTCATTATTGCAATACTATAAAGATGACAAATACTAGCCACAATTTTTTCATTGTTTTTATATGGTGGCCACTTTTTTATTCACCATCTTGGCGCACTTACCCTTTATTATAAATATCTCGTAAGAATTTAAATAAATATATATATATATATATATATATATATATATATATATATATATATATATATATGTGTGTGTGTGTGTGTGTGTGTGTGTGTGTGTACATATACATACACACATATATACATATACACATATGTGTGTATGTGTATATATGCACACAAACATACACATACACATACACATACACATACACATACACATGTGTATGTGTATATATACACACATATACATAGCTTGTAAAAAATTTATAAAAACAAAATACATAAGAATCTATATGTAATTTTTTTTTAATGAAAATGCTTATATTACTTTATAAATATTATAAATTATAAATACCCTATAAAAAAATTAAATAAAGATTTTAATACTTATATTACTATAAATAATTTGTAAAAAATTACAGACTGTTTTTTATAAAAATACTTATAATACTTTAAATACATATTATAAATTAATAAAAAATAGATAAACTGTAAATACCTTGTAAAAAACTAGATAAGGATCCATACAAAAATTATGTTTATAAAAATATTTATAACACTTTAAATAAATACTACAAATTAATAAAAATAAACATCCACTATAAATACATTGTAAAAAATTAAATAAAGATATATGTGCAAAAACTTTTCAATGAAAATATTTATATTACTTTAAATAGCATAAATTAATAAAAAATAAACATAAATTATAAATACCTTATAAAATTTAAATGTAGATCTATACCTAGAAATATAATCGTATTACTTGTTCTTTTTTTTTGTTGGATAAAGCAATAAGAATTGAAAAAAGATGCCAGGAAAATGAATTGTTGTTGTAGCAGCAGCTACAACAATAACATCAATCAAAAGCACTACAGAAATAGTAGCAACAACCAAAAATCGGGGAGTTGTAATAATAGTTACAGCAGTCAAGAACATGCACATTTCAAGTTAACATGACATCTCATCTCAGATCTGAAATAACAAACTATAAGAGTGTCTCTTCATCATCACCTGCCTGCTGAATTTCCCTTGTCATAAGATCGAAAAGCATGATGAATGAAGCATCTCTAATCTGCACTATAAGAATCTGAAAAAATTGTTTCTAGCCTTATTGTCTATCAAGAAGACCTTGAAGTTACAGAAGAAGATCTCGCCTTTTCCCATGTAATGAGATGTTGCATTGGTTAATTGGAAGATTGGCAATCTGAAAAGAGAGAATGGCACAAAGCTTTTGGAGTTCAATATGAAAAGGGAAGACAGAGTTAGAGAAGATGGCAAGACAATGTAATTTCCAAATAAAATTAATGACCAAATGTTTGCAGGTGTGGGAGATAATATCAAATGATGAAGAAGCACCAAGAAGAGTTGCTTTCCAAGACCAAACATGAGGGAAAAGAGCAGGTAGGCAAGTGAAACGTGAAAACCACAACTTCCAAGCATGGGAACATGTCCAAAAAGAATGTTTTATAGACTCCATCTTGGCACAAAAAAGGTAAGTAGGAAAAGGTTTAATATACTCGAGGCGGTTACCAATGGGTAGTTTAACATGAAGAACTTTCCAAGCAAGGAGTTGAGATTTTGCATCTACTCTAGATTTCCAAATTCGGAGGTTGAGTTTATTCGATTTGGATCGGGGAAAGGCACAATTCCATTTCTCATTGAGGCGAGGTAATAAAGAGATTGGGGAGAAGGGGTTGTTTATAAATTACTCTAAGGGGGAAGAGACAAAATTTGTGAGTATTAGGCCATCTCCAATCATTTAAGAAGTTAGCATGACAATCCAAGGACATCAGACTATAAAGATTAGGGGTGACCAACTGCTGGATTTCAGTTACTAAATGTTTATCTAAAGGCGATAGATTAAACTGATTCTTAAGGAGAGGCTAGGACTTCCATTGAAAGGAGGAAGCATCCCATAGGTCCCGAAAAATTTGAATGCCTTTTTTTGAAAAGTCTCCTTCCTTTGAGCCTACTAATAGTTCCTAGAGGATGACCATCTTGTTGTACCAATCTGTTCTACCAAATCGAGGAGTATGGAAAACTGAGCCCATGGCTAAGGGATTGATCAAACCAAGTGATCTTTTTGGAGGTAATTTTCCATGCTTTTCAAATTGAACTAAAAGGAGCAGATCCATGAGTCTTGAAGAACCGAGGTAGAAGAAGTTTATCTCTCCAACAAATAGAGTCCCAAGAATGACCATTAGAGATTGATTGAATGTGAAATTTAACCAACTTCTTCCAAGGAGTATCTCCCTCCAAAGCCATAATTATCAATTTAGTGGTTAAGCAGATTCCTTGGGTATATGGATTGATGATTCCCAGTCCCCGTTTATCCTTTGGTTGGATGCAATGATGCCATGAAGTAGAAGAAAATCCTCTTTTGTTTCCCCATTTGGCTCATAGAAAATTTCTGATGAGCTGATTTAATTGATCATAACATCTTTTGGAGGGCAGCCAACATGATGAAATGTAAACATGACTAGCAAGTAGAATTTTATTTGCCACTTGAATGCAACCAGCCATTGATAAGAATCTATTAGTCCAATTTAAGAGTTTTCCCTTGATTTTAGTCAAAAACCAATTCCACATGTCTTTGAGAGAAACTTCAATCCCAAATGGAATACCCAAATATCAAGTGATTGAACCATGTTTATCTCTTTCCATTTAATAGGAATCCATGGTTGACGCGGATTAGGATGAGCCATAATAAGTCCATCTTGTGCATGGCTAATTTAGATCCATAAATAGTACAAAACACTTCCAAAATATCAAATGGTATTGGACACCTCTTCTTCTGAGTTTTGGATAAAAAGCATACTATCATCCACAAAGTGTGAGTTGAGGGATAAAGCATCATTTGGAAGAGAAATCCCATGGATAAGTTGATTAGCCTTTGCATGATAGAATAAATATCCAAGAGCATCAGTAGTAAGGACATAAAGAAAGGGGGAAAGTGGGAAGCCTTGGCGGATAGATCTTTGGAGCGAGAATTGAGGGGAGAGGGCACCATTAATAGCAAGTCTAGCATTTGCATCTATGAATAACATTTTGATGTGATCTCAAATTTTGGGGCCAAATCCAACCCAATGCATCATGTTAAGAATAAAGGGCCAACGAATGCGATCATAGGCTTTGTCAAAGTCCAATTTGATAATAAGAGCATCTTGGGCAGTTTGTTGGGCCCATTCAGCTGTCTCCCAAGACAACACAAGATTATCAAGGATAAATCTTCCGCCTAAAAATCATGTTTGCTTTGGTTGCACTATCATTTGAGTAACGGGTTTTATTCTACGAGCCAAATCTTTTGTTATAATTTTATAAGATGTATTAAGTAAGTTGATGGGCCGCCACCCAGTCACAATATCCTCATCTTTTCCTTTGGGAATGAGCTTGATAAGGCCTTGGTTGATAACTAGCCCCAAGGATACAATTTCAAGACCTTCAAGATAAACATAATAGAAATATTTGCGGATGTAAGGCCATAAGGCTTCGTAGAATTCAACCGGAAGACCATCCATTCCTGGGCTTTTTTCTAAAGCCATGCTATACATAGCCTCATCAAGTTCCTCCATGGAAAGAGGTCTATCAAGGAATTTACTATAATCATCATCAATCTTACGAGGAATAGATCCAACCATGCTTTCCTCAACAATAGAAATTAAGGGATCACTTGTTGTTTCATCTGTGAAAAGCTGTTTATAATAATCCAAAAAAGTTTGCATAATTCTTGAGTGGTTGGTCTGCGGTATTCCCTCAGCAGTTTTTATGTAAGAAATTTGCTCTTTTTTGTGTTTATGCTTCAAATAGTGAAAGAAAAATTTGGAACCTAGATCCCCATCCTTGATCCATTGGAGACGAGCACGTAGCTGCACACCTTTACCCTTGTAAACTTCCAATTTTCTGAGTAAGTGCTCTGTATGGGCAGTAGATTGCTGCAGGGTGAGATCATGAGGATTAGCAGCAAGAAGACCATGGTTGTGCTCAAGTTTTCCTTTCAAATATTTTTCAAGTCCACGTATTTTAGTAGCAGCTCTTCGACCGTAATCACAAAGGAAAGAAGTGCAGCGAACTATAGCTCTTTCCCACCAACTAATCCACCTATCATGTTGGGGCTTTGGGTCAACATTCTAGGAGGCAAGGAGACCATCAATGTAATCTTTCTATTGGAGGTGATACACATTAAGTTTGAAGGGGATATCATTGGGAAGGATTGGCGAGGTGGAAAAGGTTAGGGTGGTGAAGATGGGAAAATGATCAAAAAGGGTTGTTGTGAGGTCAAGATGGACAAGACGACCACAAGAAGAAGGTAAAATACAGAAATTGGGGGAAATATAAAACCTATCTAGGTGACTCATCTTCCTCAAAAAACCTTCACAACAGTTGGACCAAGTGAACCAATGAGGCATGTGAAGGTCTTTTATCCCCAAAAGTGGATCATACACACCAAGAGCATTACAAGTAATGGTCCAAGCATCAAATTCCGATTGAGACAGATGAGAATGGCTATCCCAACTATGATCAATGGGGTGTTCCACCATGTTGAAGTCACCTCCCAACACCCAATCGACATTTGGTAAATGAAGATGCATCTAATCCCAAAGTAAGGTCCTTTCTGAAGGTGTGTTAGGTGCATAAACTGAGCAAAATCCATACAAGGTTCCATGAATACTAATGGTAACCCAAGTGCAATAGTTATAAGGGTCACTCCGAGAAGCAACTGCATGTTTAGCAAGCCATGGTGCAAGACCAAGCACTGCTCCCCCACAACCATCAGGATGATTGGTATGGAAGAAGAGTGCATCTTGCCAAATGGAAGCAAGAGTTACACTCAACAAACACCACTAACTTTTTCTTCTTGTAGAATGACTATATCATATCAATTAATCTGGATGGACTGTCTCACATGATACTTCCGAGAAGGGATTGTCAGCCCTCGCACATTCCAAGATTGAATAGTACAATTCATTGAGAAGAATCTGGGAGAGTTTCCTCATTCACCATAAGACCATTAAACTAATTTTCTAATTGACAATTCTGGAGAGTAAGAGGACGGTCTACTTGAGAATTATGGTGAGAGGGAGATCAAGAACGGGATTGGGTGGGAAAAGAAGAAGAGGAATGAGGGGGGGAGTCCAACCCGGAACAAGGGGTGGGTGGAACAATTTCCTTCCTTCTCTTAATAGATCTTGAGTTGTCTCCAATGAGCACATCTTTAAAGGAGGGAGAACTAGGGGATGATTGAGATTGAGGAGGGAAGGAGGGAGTTGTAGAGGGTGGTGGGGAAGAAGAGGGTTTAACAGAAGCTAGAGAGGGGTTTTTCAAGGGAGCAAGGGGTTTTTGAGGAGAAACAGAAGTAGAATGATTAACTGTAGAAGAAGGAACATCAAGGAATGAATCATTGGGAGATGAGGGTGCAGAGCATGGTTTATGAATAGGGAAATCTCGGATAAGATGACCTTCTCAATGACAATAGAAACAAGCATTCAGTTTATTCAAGTAAGAGATTCATTAATTGAACTGAAAACCAGGACAAACAAGCTTGATGGTTTTAGGCAAAGGTTGAGTAAGGTCCATTTCAATACAAACACGGGGTTGGACATGTAAGCTGGACCATATATCAGTATTCAATTTACATCATAATACCTTGCCTAGCTAGGAATCTATATCACTGATGAAAGGGAAGAATGTAATATTCAGGAATCGGAACTCAACCCGCATTGGATATTTGGATTTTGAGATACCTTCAAGGTGAAAGTCAAGGTCCCATGTTTGGACATACAAGGTTTGTCCATAAATTATCCATGTTCCATACTGCAAGACTATATTTATGCTATCTATTGTGGGACTTTTCCCCCATGATGATTTAAAAGAGAAATAAAATGTAAAATAAAAATAAAATAGAATATGATTAAAGGAGATCTACTATTATAACTAAGACACATTCATGAGATGATTATAAGGTAAAATTATTGGAAAAATGGGGTGTGATATTTGGAACCACCCTTTGGTATTTATATAAAATCATGAAAAATGAAAGGGGAAGGAACATACATACAAAGAATAATACAGGAGAAGGAATAATTAGGGAGAAAATAATAGAGGAAAAATAAATTAAAATAAGCAAAAGAGAGAGGATAGTTAAGGTCTGGTGGTTGGGAATTGGGCATTGGAGAAGAGGCATACAGTGTGTATCCAGCTCGGGGTACAATGTACACCCAGAAGTGTCCTAGTCAGGGCTGTGTTTATTTCATGTCGTGAAGGTATGTGGGGTTCTGTGTAAGAACTGTGTCCTCCTGGAGTGCTTCCTTGCCTAGAAACCCTTGGCCTATAAATAATCCTCTGTGTGCGGGAAAGTAGCCTCTCTGTGATTTACAGATATGTATTAATCAATTTCATATAGTCATTGCCCTAATTTTTCACTACTGCCAATTATTATCTCAATGTTTTATTATTGATTATTGATATATATATTATTGTTTATAAAGATTTCCTCCTTGAATGTATTTAATGTATAAAATTTATATGCTTATATTTCATATGTTTCTTTGAAATAAATTTATAATTAATTTATCTATTATTACATTTACTTTTCTACATGTATTAAATGTGGTATTAAAGCATTGTAATAAATAATAAATTAAGTCCAAGGGGTTGTGCTTAACTGGTTAAAACACTCGGTTCTCATTATGGAGACCCAAGTTCAATTCCCAATAGGGACATCTAAAGTGAAATTCTAAGTTGTGACTCTTGGCCTTCCAAAGGATGGGGAAGATCTTGGGGTCAATCTAATAAAACATAATAATAATAATAATAATAATAATAATAATAATAATTCAAAGATATGTAATGGGGATAATAATAATAAATTAAATTGCTTTACTGTCATATTTAATTAACCATAGATGAAAAGTACAATTACATTTGGTATGAAAAGTACAATTACATTTGGTATCAGAGCCAAATCAATCTTTAAAGCCAAACAATAGAATATACATAAATGATAGGAATAATATATCTTGAAAATTTTACCTATAACCATCTGATAAATTTAACCTTGAAAAGAAATCACAATTTAAATTTACAAAAACTTTATTAACATGATAAATTGACGAATTAAACATTTCAAAAAAAAATTAATTATGTTATCATAATTTTACCATATAAAAAAATCATAATAATAATAATAATAAATAAATAAAATTATCCAATTATTATTATGTGGTGATGAAAATAGAATTTCCTCATGATGGAAAACAATTACTTACCATCTAGTCAGGTAAATAAAATCAACCAAATAAATTTATTTTACTTGACAATTATTCTAAATACCCTAGACAATATGAAAAGAAAAATATTATAATAGGTATGTGGGAGTGCAATCTAAGAAAGAGGAGTACTTTCCCATAAATATGTTAGTAAAATTACCACTTGGTAGTGACATTATTTCCCAAGAAGATAATATTTTTTTTATTGGCTAAATATAATGAATGAGCACTAGGTATTTTAATCTTGAAAAATGAATGAACTTTCATCAAATTTTAGAAAATAATTACTCTGTATTTATAGCAGCAAGAATTCCATGGTTTTACTTACAACAGTAAATTGATATCAATATTTATTTAATATAACATGGTTCGTGGTAGACAAATTCCGAAGAAGATATTAAAAAAACACTATAAGATGGAAATACGTTGAAAACAAATCTCAATTCTCACCAATATTTTCTTTTAACAGGCTCACAGCTGAAACCATCCATTTCAGAGCCAATTCGATTTATAGAGTAAAAAGAAAATAAAAATAAAAAATAAAAATAAATACTAACCTACAAATTTTGGTGAATTGCTTTTATTTTAGTGCTTCTCAAATTCCATCACTTCAAATTTATCACTTTAAGAGTTGACACAAGAAATTTTGAAGCTGAGAAAATTGCAAAAATAAAATGTGGCTAAATTTGATATTGGCATACTACGTGAATCTATTAGAGCCTGCCTCCTAATGGAAAACTATCACTGTTATTCTATTTTCTTAAATAATGTCATTAATCTAGTGAAGTAGGATAAAAATAATATAATACGTCTGGTAATATAAATATAACATATTTTAAATGTATTGTAACTCTCTACATTTGCATAGTCATGCACCACGAATTGAATAAAGGTCATTTCCATTTGCAAGTCTAAGGATTTTCATATTTCAATGAGTGCATTTACTTAATATCTTTCAAAAGAAGATGACTATCCAAAAATGCAACAAAAGCTCAAATTTGGTGACTAATTTAAAAATTCTTAGAATCTAATTAAGAATCATGTTTAAGTTGAATGTCACAACCTTCCTTTATCACTTTTGGATTTAAATTACAATTTTATTTTATCTTTGGATAAGCTATTTAAATGATTGAATAAATGTTATAAAAAGAATGAAAAATAATAACACACACACATGAAAAATATACATTATTTTTATTTATTTATTTTCCACATCCAATTATGGCACATGTTGTAGGAAGAATAAGAAGCTTCTAGAGGATTCTCCACCACCTTGCATGTAACTCCTCCACTAAGTCTGATCAATTTGCATGAAGTCCAAAATTGGGAAAGAAATTTTCCAAGTTTTAGAAATAGATCTTTTTGGTAGTCTCATTTTCGTTGTAGGAATTTTAGGTGGTTGTTTAGGATTTCTCTCGAGTTGCAAGGAAGGATCATAAGGGTAGCTAGTGGATTCAACATCAAGCTCGATAAACCAGGTTCTCTCCATAAACCAGGTTCTCTCCTCGTTGTTTATCCTTACATTTACTTATGAGGAATTCGTATTATCAATATTTATAGATCTTCCTTTATATAAAGAAACTTTTTTATTTGATTTTAAATCTTTTATTTGAGGATAAATAGTAATGATGATGCTTTCATATAGTGCATGTAAAATATAGTTATTTAAATTATTTTATTTCCCTCAAGAAAATATGCACATGATCTTGCTTTTGTTTTTCTTCCAAAAAACTTTAGCAAAAGAAAATCATATTCCTTTATTTGTTTAAAATCTCTTTTTCTGAAATCAAAATTCTTCCTGTGTGATTTGAATCTTTATTCCTCCCTCTGATTCTTTTCTTTGGTTCTTCGAATGGAAATCTGAATCTCATTCTTTAATCCCTTTGTGATTATCTTTAAAATTTCTTTGTGATTATCTTTAAAATCTCGCTGTGATTATCTTTAAAATTTCTCTGTGATTATCTTTAAAATCTCTCTGTGATTATCTTTAAAATCTTGCTGTGATTATCTTTAAAACTGTGATTATTTTAATCTCTCTGTGAATATTAATTAAAATAAAATCTCTCTGTGAAATGAGTTGAATAAAATCTCTGTGAAATGAGTTGAATAAAATCTCTCTGTGAATATTGGTTGAAACTCTGTGAATATCAGTTGAATAAAATCCTCCCATGAATATTGGAAACGAATTCTGGAAATAAACAATTCCCCTGTGAAATCTGGAATAAACCTCCTGCCTATGAATGCTGAAATAAGCTCTCTCTCTCTCTCTATAAATGTTAACCTCTTGTTTACGGTAAAAATCAAATCTAAAACAATTGTTTAAATTCTGTTTTATTCATGTTCTTATAAATGAATACCCTCTTTGTTTATATATAAGGATGTCATTAAATAATTGAAAATGTAAACTATATATATATATATAAAGCTTGTGTCAAATGTTAAAATTTATTAATGTTGCATTATATTAAAATTATTCCAAACGTTAAAATATATTAATGTTGCATGTAATAGTAATGGCATGGTTTTCAAAAAATATTCGAAGGATTATGGAGGCGTATAGGGGCGGCAGTTATTGTAACCGCCGAAGGGGACAGTGGTACCCCTCACTTCCCCTGCGGTCACTGTCACGGCAGTGGCCGCAGGGGAGTGGAGGGGACCACGATGTCCCCTCAACCCTGCAGGCCTGCGCATGCAAGACCGCAGGGGTGATGGGACCCGCAGTCCCCTCTCCCCCCTATTTGCTATTAAACAAAACAAATTCACTTTTTTATTTATTATACTCTTTGAAATTTCAAATTGGAATTTTTAATAATTGTTTTAATTAAAATTTTAAGTTAATTTTTTTATAATCATTTTTATTTAAATTTTAAGTTAATTTTTAATAATTGTTTTAGTTAGATTTTAAGTTAATTATCAATGATTGTTTTAGTTACATTTTTTGTTAATTGCTAACAATTGTTTAGTTAAATTTTAAGTTAATAAATTTGCAAAGGATTGAAATAAAAAACTATTGTCTCAATCTCTTTAAGGATTTATTGGACTACTTGATCAGTGATTTTGGCTCACTTAAAAACAAATAAGTCTTATTATTACGATTTGATCCAAAATGTCCAAAAGTATAAACTAATCACTCGTTGGAACTAGTAACTCTATAATTTAAATATTCTCATGATCGAAGTAAACATTACTTAATATCATATGTAAATGTCACTATTTTTACATCATGCGCATTACTTATATATTCAATTGCATTCATTGATGAGCAAGTTACCTTCCCATTTTATTCATACAAGTTACATGTTTTAATATATGAGTTCATAATTGCCTTTATCATACCATTATATATTAATTAGTTGAGTTGTAGAAGAATGGCATTTCTTTATCAAATGGTACTTGGATGTCGTCAAAATAGTTATTCAAATAATTAACTTCGAAAGGTCTAATTATGTACATTCATTTCGTGATTATTTTCAAGCATGATGTTTTCATGGCTCTTAGTTAGAAAACTAAATAAAGGAAGATGGAAACCAAAACCTAGTAGCGTTCGGTATATACGGTGCCTCTGGGTCACGCTTACGGGTAATGTCGTCGTGTTGAACTACTGCACTTAACGCCTAATAAAGCTACATCAACGACATCTGTGGCATCATCCCTATAAATCGTCAGGGAGTAATAAGGGACACTTGGAAGTTAAAATCTAAGGGGCAGGTAATCCCCCTTGGATCGATAATCTAATAAGATAATTTTCAAATGATTTTACATCCGTTGAGTTAAAACATAGTAAACCCCCTTTAGGGTTGGTTAAGTAAAAATGCTTTTATGGAATTAATTTTTGAAGAGATATTGTTGTCGATTGGCAATGGGTCAAGGGTGACGCTTATGATAAGAATTAAGATCTAGTTGTTTTAGGCCACAAGCAATAGGCCATCTTGAGCCCGTGTTTAAGCACTACCATTGTGGGTAGCAACTGTAGAGAAACTGTCTGGGACATTGACCCTAGAAAGGGTTGCGTACCCACTAATCAGTTTACATCAAACCATAGAGTAGAAAATAGAACTACATACTTTACGCCTTGATCCCGTGCCGAAGCGGGTATGTAGGCAGTCTTGGGACGGAGTTGTCCCTCGTACTCAAGCGTTTGTGGGTGGGGTTTAGGCTTGGTAAAAGAAAGATTGAGTAATAATCCTATTTTGAAAGATAAGATAATTAAATTGGAAAAAGTAATTCAATGCATACTCGGAAGGAATCCCATATGGATTCGCTTGACTTCCCAAGGCTTTAAGCCAAATTCCGAAGTGGAATTCAAGCTTATATTATGTTATTTAATTACTCCTAAGGACGGCGACCTTGGTGCACTTCTGTTAGAAGAGTGTAGTACTTAGTGAGTGGCTCAGGACCCAAATGGTCCCGATGAGTCTAAGTCTCTTGCCAGAGCACCTCCTATCCCATTTGGATAGATGCCTACCCCGTATGGGTAAATGCCTATCACGTATTGGATAGATGAAATCTTATGTCCCGTATGGACCGATGCCTACCCCGTATGGGTAGATGCCTATCCTGTATTGGATAAATGAAATCTTATGTCCTGTATGGACCGATGCCTAACCCATATGGTTAGATGCTCATCTTGGATGGATGAATGCCTAATCTAAATGGATGGATGGCCAAAGTATGCAATTGAATCAAACACAATGATTAAATTAAACAAAAAAAAAAGAATGGTCAATTTTGTTGGGTTAATTAAGGTGGGTTATTACATTGAATTGATATAGTAGCAACATATATAAGAAATTCACTATAAGTCTGAGTTAGAGTAGTGTTGTAGAGTTCCATTCAAATTTAAGAGAGATTGTAGACATAGATTTTCAGATCACACTAATTTTTTATCTAACAGAACTCTTGCCAACCACTTCATACAAAGTATTTAAGAATTTGTTATTCAAGCTAAAACAAGTTACCATTGTGTCATTGATTTAGGATATACTTTGTAGCAACTTGTACCAGGAAAGTTTCTTTTATACTAAAAAAAATAGTTGAAACATTTTTATACTTCACAATTGATGACAAATTTGAATTGGGAACCAATATTTTCATTTAAAATTATGTGACTTCCAAATAGTTGAAATATTCTTACCTCACGCCTGAAAGTGAGTTTCAAAAACTGCAAAAACAACTTCCAAACAATTGAAACATTTCTCACCTTACACCTTTAAACAAATTTCAACTTGGAGCCAATATTTACATTTAAAAGGCTATAAATTTGTCTCAAACAAAAGAATTTGTTTGTGTGCATTGGTCAATCAAGTTTTGTCATTGCCTTGTTCTACATATTGAGATTATTGAACATAGACCGTTGAATAGTTGTAGGAAGCACCAATTGTAATAACCCCAACCAAGAAGAAAAACTAGCATGGAAATTATTCTGAAGATCTCCAACCAAAATGACTTTAGAGAATCATACTTTCCAAAGTAGGACCATGATACACAATAATCTCCACACATGATATGATGTGTGTTAAATGCATGACCAACAATACCATTTGATTTGAGAGTTATACGATAGACAAAAAAATATAGAACTAGTTACTGCATACGTGTTTTTGAAAGACCAAAAGCATCATCTATGCTTTCTTAATGTATTTGGAGGATGAGTTTATTGATCATCTGATATTTGTTTTTCTTTAGAGTATCGTTGGTGCTCTTTGGAGCAACTTTGTTAGTACCATTGAGATTCAATTTGTATTTATTACCATCATTCAAGAGGATGTTATTTATATCACTTTTCCTTAGTATATTCCAAAATCAGTTTGCTAATGGGTTATTTCACCTCTAGTTTATAAGAATGTGAATGGGAGAATAATATGCAATTATGTGCCATGAACATTTCACTCTAAGTCTCTTTCTCTTGTTATTGTGTTCCCTTGCACCTTTACACATCAATTAGGATTTTTATCTCTTCTTAAGGTCTATCTATTAAGTAGATTGAACACATCATTCAAGTTCCATCTCTATCCTTAATGCATTTTCTTGCCTTTTATGTATATCATTTGATTCTTCAATTAATGCAGCATTAAACCATAATCTAACCACTCATAAAGGAAATGATATGAGACTGAAAAGAGGAGTAAGGTGTTGGAATGGGCGAGGTTGATGTTGAGAATATTAGTGGACTGACATTATTCTTATATTACTTTATTGATGATGTGTAGCCATAGCTTTGATTTGACCATGTCGTGCAATACTTAGCTACTTAATCTTCAGTATTGTGGGTTTAAAATTTGTTGTTTGGTTGGTATAACTATCTAGAGAATAAATAAATAAATGCCACTTAGGGAAATGTTGATTAAACTCCCTTTAGTATGGAAGTGACTATGAACCTGTCATTGCCAAAATATAACCCATAAGAGGAGCATTCATTGCATATATTATGAGATTTTTCCAAGATCAAGTGCTCAATGAAAAGTACAAAATAGAGAGACAAAATGCGGGACAAGAATAAACTATATTCTCATCAATAAATAAAAATGGTTGTTCAATAGTTTTTACATACAATGAATATGAGCCTACATATATAGGCAAGGCTATATGGATATGTGAGCACACAAACATGACATGTGGCTCAATAAGAAGCAAGGGTGGGTAGGAAATAGGTGTGGTAGGTAGGAGAAACAATATAATATTCCACATGAGGTGGATCACCCACCGAAGGTGGAATGTAACAATAAGATAAGACCACAAAAGGTGGAAATTCTCATACACACACTATCCCAATGTGGCACAAACACCCAAGTGTTTCATACCCAAACTACTATGAAATGCATTATCCTAGGTAAACTTAAGTAAGGTGTACTAATATACAACATGAATAAATAATTACACCAACACCTCCCGTTAAGTGTAACTTAGGGGAATGCACTTAAGTCTACAATGCAACTAAGCAATGCAAGATGGGCCTCGGCTATGAGGCCATGTTAGGTACCCATGTACAAATGCAAATGCTTTCAAACCAATGCAATGAAATCTCTCACAAAGCGAGGAAAGAAAGAAAAACTCAATGGGAAAAAGCCCTCCCCCAAAAGAGAGATGAAAACTATACAAGAGAACTCTCATAGAAGTATTTGAGGAACAAAACCCCATGTGAGGAAAAAGTCCCCCCATATGAGAGAGGAAGAGAAGCTATGTAGCTCCCCCTCAATGTAGAATATACACCAATGATAGAAACTTGAGAATGAATGAAGAAATTGCTCCATGAACATCGAACAACGTTCCTCCCCTTAGGAAGAAACAAAACCAAAGTTGTATCCATGAAGTCTCCCCAACATGAAGGGAAGATGTAGGAAAAAAACTCATGATGAAAGGAATCTCTGAAAACTGCTCAAGTGTCCCCATGTCAATGTTGAAAGATACCCCCTCCAAAGGTGGTGAACTGCTCCACACTACTGAAAAAGGCACTCCAAGATCTAGTGGAGATGAATGTAGAACATGATACAAAGACTCACATGTCTCCTCTAAGGATAAAGAGACCTCCTCCAACTGTTGTACATAAGAATCCACAATCATGTCAACCTCGAAAGAATGATCATGTAGAGAATGAATAAGAGGGTCAGAGTGTTCCCTCGCAACAATCGAAGAAGGATCATCTTCATCAAAGAAAAGATGAATATCATCAATGATGTCTCCCAAATTTGCAATGCAGGATTCCACAAACAAACCTGAAATGTCTGTCAAGTAGGCATCCCAAAGAACTGAAGTTAGAAGACAAGATATATTCTGCTGCACTGAATCATAAGAAGGCAAAACTGTCACACTATCTACATCATCAAGTGCAATAGGTGATGTGATATCAATAGGAGGAGATGAAATGCAAGGCTCAAGATTGGGGTCACATGTGAGAATCCTCAAGTTCAAGTACCCAAAGTTCTCCTCAAAATCTGAATCATCATGTGAAGAATCATCATATGTGAAATCATCATGTGTAAAATCATCCTCATCAAAAAAATCTGAAAAGGAGTACAACCAAGATGCATGATCAACCACCCCAGTCACAATGATAACTCTAGTCTCCAAGTCCCTAATGAAAACTGACTCAGGTGTGAACTCCACAATTCTCTTTGTTGCCCCATGTGTGATTTGATAGATGGAAAGGAGATTGTTTGTCAAGTGGGGTATACACAACACATCATTGAAGGAGTAATCCCCAATGGCAATAGTTCCTTTCCTAATCACATCCATGTATGTATGATTTCCCATCAAAATCTATGGCATGGTGCAAGGCTCAAATGTAGAAAACATAGATTGTGAAGATGCCATATGATGAGAAGCCCCTGAATCTAGAAGCCATCTCCCTGAATCATGACTTGTAGTAGCACAAAGAGCTTTTCCTTTTCTTGTCCCAAAAGAGTGAGTCTTACCACTTGTAGAAGCCATGAATGCTTTCCCTTTTCCTTTTGAATTTGAGGAAGTCGAAGGTGATTAATCCTCCTTCTTGTAGGTATTAGGCAAATAAATGTTGTGCTTTTTGAGGATATGTGTGAGCTCATCAATCTTCTTAGAATGACAACAACACTCCTCATGACCAACCTCTTTTACAATAGGCACAAGTAGGTCTCTCCCTCTTTGGTGAATTGTCCTTCTTGGAAGAGGATGAATCTCCTTGGTGTGGAGAAGGTGATGCTTTTTCCTTAGGCTTTGATTGTCATTTCTTCTTTTTTGAGTTGTCCTTTCCTTGATCTATTTTGTTCCCTTGATTTGCCACTAATGCTTGAGACTTAGAAGTCTTAAGAATGCCCATGCTTATCAACTTAGTTTGTTCCATCATCAACATTTCAGTGAAAGCATCAAATCTAGGCATTGTGTAGCTTGAACCCATTGTCATCCTATGGGTTTGGAAACTAGAAACAGATGCTGCATATTCTTGTGGAAGCTTGCCCATCAATTGAAGATCAATTGAGTATCCTTCTTATCAATGTCACAATCTTTGAGTTGTGCCCTCAACTCTTTTGCCTTAGTGACATAATCTTGTATAGTATCAAAGTTCTTGGGATCTAACATGGTGAGATCACTATCAATCTGATATCCCCTAATCTCATCAACTTGACCATACAAGTCTTGAAACTTTTGCCAAGCATCCTGGATTAGAGTACATTTCTCAATATGAAAGATGAGATCCTTTGATACATACTTTCTTAAGGTACCAATTGCCATTATATTTTTAGTGAGCCAATCTAAGTGAGCAACAGTATCAATCATAGGATTAGCAAGAGCAACAATAGTTCCATCAATATAATGAGTTAGTCCTTTTTCCATAAGTTTACTCCATGCATCAATTTTCCAAGTAGCATAATTATGAGGAGTTAAGAGAGGAAACTTAGGAGAACCCATAGCAACAAAAGGAAGGAACACAAGAGCACAAAAGCACAAGAGACACCCTCCCAAATTCAATCAATCAAAGTACCCCCCAAAAAGATGATTTTGGCACTTTATATGTAGTGCATGTACAATAGGCCACTTGCAAACAAAGGCAAGGTGGACTTCTAATTTTGTTTTACAACTGTCCCAATAGGCTAAGAACTACAATGCAAAAGACTAGAAAGATAGATCTATACAATACAAGTGCCAAATTGGCCAAAAAAGACCATATGTTGAAAGTACAATTTCTACCCAAAATCACTATAAACTGATAGCATATTATGAAAGTAGAAAAAAAATTATGCACTTTAAAAAAAAATGACACCTAAAAAGGAGTTCGTATGATCCCAAACAGAGTTCCGGAAGTTGTAAAAATGGGGATTGGACAGATATAGTCACCAGAAACTGAGAATTTTGAAAAATATGTCCATCAAAATCAGAAAATAATTCCACCAAAAGAAAGTACATAAAAAATTATCCCATTTAAAAAAAAATTGCACCAAAAAAGGAGCAAAAATGAGCAAGATATGACCATTTGAAGTTGAACTGCAAAATCGGTAAGCCCAATGAGAGGGGTCTGCCAATTTTTTTTTTAAATGATGACGTCAGCAATTTGCAAGGTTAAATTTGATGGTCGTATGACCGTCGCCAAAACTTCGCCTCCCTGTCTGATTGGATGTTCGTACAGTACAGACTTGACACGTGGCAGAACTAGATTCATTGTAAATGATGACATGACTTGTTGTGTTGGCGCCTAGTGGGTGCTGACGTGACAAACGCGTGTTAGGTGACGGGGCATATGACTGTATTGTCCATACGATGACATGGTGACTCATTGTGTCGGGTTGACGTGGTAGCCAACTGGGGTACTGACTTTGAATTGACTGGACTCTTTGTGTGGATGGGTCGTAAGTGGACGTGGCAGCCAACTGGACAGGTGATGTGGTGACTATGTGGATGGGCCAGAGCTGAAGGTCGTCGGTGAGGACTCCCGGCATGCAATGACAACCATATGCTGACGACGACCGAGAAGAACAAACCATCGACGGAAGGATGTGGGACTGATAAAGGAGCAGCACCGATGAGGAAAGGAGCCGCCGAGGAGAAGTTGTCAGTGGAGGTTAAGTCATCGGTCTGTGGGAGACAACACAGGCGTCGGGAAGACCAAACGAAGCTATCGGCTGGGCCGAGAAAACTGCAACGAGGAGTCGCCAAGAATCGAAGCAGGTTTAGGGGCCACCAGAGATATTCGGAAGATGGTGGTCGGTAAGGAAGCAATCATTGGCAAGGAGATCGCCGACCAAGGTTGTGGCCGACGGAAGAGACAGGTGGCGGGAGAAACGAGTAGCGGTGGAGACTCGGTAGCAGGGTCAGGTACAAAGCCTTCTGCAAAATAGTCACGGTAGGGCAGTACGATGTATAGGGGGGTGGTCATGGGACCCCCTCTCAATACAAAAATAATTTTTTTGATTTGATTTTTAAATTTTACAATAAATAAAACTGCGAAATGTTAATAAAATGAAAAATTTAAATACAATTTTTATTTTTTTTTTGCAAAATCGTACCATACCTATATACCGGTTCACTTATTGACATCAATGACAACATACATTATCACCGCTTCATCATATGTCAACAATTATCACCACCGACAACACACCAACTCTTCTCTCATATATATATATATATATATATATATATATATATATATATATATATATATATATTCTAAAGTGGTGTGTGAGATTCCATCTATTCTAGTGAAGTCCATGAGCTAAAACAACTCTACATGGACCATGTTCTTGTCTTCATTTGCGTTCACCCGTTCCTGCATTCACTTGCACTCAATTGCTTATTAGCAATGACAATCCCCAATTTCATAATAAAACAATGTTGATCATTCAATTGCATGTAAATCATTTCATTGCATTTGAACTCCTATTTCATTATCATCTTATTTCACTAAAAATTTCATTTCCATTTCATTTTAATTTTAGAAATGAAAAATAAACATTATTTTCCTAATAAAATAATTATAGATAAATATGATCCCTTTGAGTCTGGATTACCTAAAAGATTCTATGGCCCAGCATTTGACCTCCTAGGTGTTTCGGGCCCATTTAAAAAAATCTTGTTCAGTGGGGACCCCTATCGGAAAAAATAAAACTACTGTTTTAGCTTTGCAGTCAGAAATTACTTGTACAATATCATCACGAAACTCGAAAGAGATAGAGTTACCTTCAGAAGTCCATTGGAAGGAGTCACGGGAGTAGAATTCTGGGCGTTTTTGTTTGTTCTGCTATCCGAATGAAGCAGGGCGTGGTGTGGGTCCTCATGAAGCTGAGACGTTGAACCCTGCAGGCCGTGTTTCTCGGAGTTGTCGCACTCTGGCTGTGACTCTAAGATGTCTGCATCCTCCGATACCAGGGCTTTGTCAGGGTTTGTTGACTTCTCCTTCTCCGCTGTCCCACACGTTCCCTAGCTTTTTTTTTTCATTGTTGAGGCCTTGGGATTCAGCAAACGCAAGGACTCAGACTCTGGCTGCTGTTCTCACCGTAGGGGCTTGGGCGGAGCAGGAAGACACCCTCGTCCCTTTCCACAGCTTTATTCTTTCAGATCTGCAAGTGTCAATCGTATTACTTCAAATAAATACTATAAATTACTAAAAAATAAAAATACGATATAAATACTACTCTGTAAAACTCGAACTAGAATGAAACAGTATGTGTATATATTTCTATATATATGTATATATAGATATTATCGTATATAGAGATTATCGTATCTGTTATTTATAGAAAAAATAGTAAGAACAGACAATCTGATTCACGATGACAAAGATAATTTACACTCTGGATTGTAAGAAAAATAAATTCTTAAAAATCTCTGTTGCTGTAATAGCAGTTTCATTCCTGTTCTTCCTTCACTGCTACATTACTGTGAATGGATTCCATCACTTTTCTTCCACACAATGGAGAATTCTTTATGAAGAAAGAAAGATTATTCACCTGAATAAAGCCCTTGGAAATATGACCAAGGATGAAAGAATCAGATGGTTCACAGAAAATCTGAGCCGCTACAATCTATTATCAGACGCAATTTCAGCTCAATTTCCATCAAAGGTGAGAAATTTCTTCAGAAATTGCAAAATTCGTTTCTTTACGACATGGATTTCAAATCCCAAACCCCTCGGCCCGCGGGAGCGGCTTTCCATGGAAAGCGTGTTTAAATTTCACCCCTCTGCCTGCCTGCTCATGACTTCCCGCCCGATGCACTCCAAAAAGGGCCAGGAAATTCTGCAGCCGTTTCAGAACAGAGGATTCAGGGTTAAAGCGGCGGCACCAGATTTAAATTTCCTGTTCAGCGGAACGGCGGCCGAAGGATGGCTGAGGAACATAACCTCGGGAAAAGCAGACCCTGGAAAAATAGGTTTTGGTCAAAATCTCTCAAATATAAGCCGTCTGGCGGTTCTTTACAAGTACGGCGGAATTTACATCGACAGCGATGTCATAATCCTGAAAAGCATGGCCAAATTACGGAATGTAATTGGCGCACAGAGTGTGGACCCTCTGGGGCAGTGGAACCGGCTAAATAATGCAGTTCTGGTATTCGAAAAGGGACACCCGCTGGTCTGGGAGTTTATTGAAGAAATCGCCCGGAGCTTTAATGGTAGTCAGTGGGGTCATAATGGCCCGTACTTGGCCACACGCGTGGTCAGGAAAATCACTCACAGAAGTGATGTTCTGTTCCATATCTTGTCTCCCGTTGCTTTTTATCCTGTCAACTGGAATCAGATTCCGAAGTTTTTTACCAACAGAACGGCGGATTCGGTTGAGGGTAACTGGAGGGGCGTGAAGATGTTGCAGATGGAGAAGGCGTCGTATGCTCTGCATCTTTGGAACAAGCATACGAAAAATCTGTGTGTGGAAGAGGGGAGTATTATTCATCAGATATTCAGCAAATGTTGTCTGTTGTGTGGTCAAAGAATGTTTGTCCAAAGAAAAATTTATTTGATTTTATGATTTCTTCTTGTTGTTTCTGATTTAGATTGTGTGTATTTTTTTATATCAATTTTTTGGATCACTCTATGATCCATGGTGATCCAAAAAATTGATATAAAAAATCACAATCAATCTGAACCAGAAGCAGCGACAAGAATTATGATTGGGGAGTACTATTCATCAGATTTTCAGCAAATGTTGTCTGTTGTGGGATCACAGACTGTTTGTCTGAAGAAGAAAATTTGTTTGATTCTATGGATGTTATTTCTGGTTGTTGTTTCTGGTTTAGATTGTGTGTATTTTTTTACATCAATTTTTTGGATCACTCTATGATCCATGGTGATCCCAAAAATTGATGTAAAAAATCACAATCAATCTGAACCAGAAGCAACAACAAGAATTATGATGGATTGTGACAAAAGAAGGATTATTATCATCAAATTTCAGTCTCTATTGTTTGTTATGTGATCCATCATCAGATGAAAGAGTGCATAAGAAACAGAAGATTAAAAACTTTCATTCATTAATTTTTTTAATTTTTTTTATTTTACCAATAGACTATTTATTTTCAGAGTTTGGATCTATTATTATCAATTTAGATTAGATATGTTGATGGAGAAAATAAAAAGAGTCATTCTTTTATTTTTGGTTTTGCCATAATTTAAAGACTAGCAATTGCATGGGTAGGGCAAAAAGGTGTGGAAGGTCATCTATTTTTTCATATACATTTGCTTAGTGCATGAGATTAAATTGGTACAATGTATTGTATTATTGTCTTAGAATACAATGTATTGATCTTGTGGTTGGTCATTCTTCTTGTTACACATTTCTTTGATTTTGGAAAGTGAGATATTGTTCTCTGCAATGAAGTCAATTTGTGCAACCTTGGTGATAACTGCCTTCGATTGTTCTAAATTGTTGTATGTGCCTTCAATTGTTCTTCATTGTTGTATGTCCACCACCCCAAATGTGTCTCCCTTAGTAAGTTTCTCACATCAGGAATTGCCCATTAGGATTCAACATTCTTCCAAGTTTTTTCTTAGGTTGTTTCCTTGACAGATGCTAAATAGACAGTAAAGGAGCATAGTGATCAACACTGACACCAATTCTTCAAGGCAAAGGAAAGCAGAGAGAATAAAATTAGATTTAATAAAATCAATTCTTATCTTTTTAAAACAAATGGAAGCATTTCCTCATATCATTGACGACATCCTTCTTTAGCCAATATATTTTTTATAATTTTGTTTATTGTTTTTTAGATGTAAGATATTTTCTTTTGACACTGATTTTTTTTTATAATCAAATAAAATGAGAGTTAATTGAACTTAGACAATATGAAGTCTTAAGCGAGGAGAAGGTCATGACCCTTATTTAATTATTAGTATTAAATTATTTAATTTATGTTATGAATGATAATTATTTATTAATATTATTTATTAATAAATGTTAAACATATATTTATTTATTTATTGTTATATTATATATTAATTTGATTGTTGTTTCAGTTTTCAATCACTAAAGATATATAAAATCTAAATCTTATTACCAATAGTAATCTAATTCTTAACACTTGTACCCTTGCCTTTTCGTGGCTTCATTATATTTAAGATCATATTTAAACCTTGCATGGCTATATTGGGTTAGAACGAATCAGATTTAGGGGAGTTTTTTTTGCAGAAAGTTTGCTTAGCACAGATCAGATTTAGAGGAATGAATGTAGAGGGTTAACAGAGACCATGGGGAAGGAATAAAGTTAGAGGCATAATACTATTTAAGTAGTGAGATATTCTCTTGCTTTCATTTTTAAGAAAAATCTTTGTACCTTACTGGCTGTTGTAACTGTTTTAGAAAATTGTCTTTCTTAACATAATGTTATTTAATTAAACGTCTAGTATATGTAGATATCAACAGATAATATGAATTTCTTGATATTATTTTGTAAGTCTCTATATATATCAATGATTGAGATTAAACCTTATATTTTACTTAGTAGCCATGTGCCTTGATAGTATTTTGTTAAAAGTACAGTATTTGTTTCTTGATGAATTTCTGTAATTGGTCTCAAAATTTGACTGTTCTTTTAACAGAAATTTGAAAAAACAACATTTTTTTTTTTTTTTTCAATTTATAGCAGTGCTATGAACAAGCCGAATGTTTAAAGGATGGCTTTTTTGCTACTATTTTAGTTTTAAAGACTATCTAAAATTTGGCTTCAACGGCACTGGCTATGCAGCCCTTTAAAAGGCACTGCATAGCCTAGGCCCTTATGCCTCCCTATACGGCTTCTCCAGGTAAGTGCCATCGTCCGCAGGCCTCGGGGTAAACAATGCCAAGGGAAAACGGTGCCGGAAAAAACATAATGATTTAACATAATATTAAGTTAGTCATATTATTGATATAAAATATTATATCAATGTGACGTAACATTTTAAATTAATTTATTTAAGTTTTATAGGTAGAAATAATTTAAAAGATAATTGATATCAATTTGAATAATATTTTATTAATCTTTAGATCAAATTTATATGATTGTGCATTTTAATTTAAATATATTAAAATAATTTTTCCTTAATATAAACATCATATATGCATTCAATCAACTCTAAAAGTTTGACATATGAATATTTTTAATGATTTTAAATATATTTTTAAAATAAAATTAAAAAAACATAGATGTATTATTAAAAGGAATCATGTAGCGTAATTAAATAAAAGAAGAATAGAAAACTAGATTAACCATAGAAGAACACTTATGTAAAATATAACAATTATAACCTCTCAAATTGGAAGAACACTACATAAAAAGATTAAAAGTGAAAACTAATGAATTCACCAATGTTAACCTTTGTTTCAACCCTAAATCCTAGACCATATTGAGCCTTAAACCTAGACTAAATTGAAATAAACCCTTAACCTCCTCCATGCAATTAAATATTAAACTAATTGGAACCCCATTTCTACAACTAAAACAAATTGAACCCTAATACAAACTAAATAGAATCAATTCAACCTTAAAACTAACTTCAAATTAAGCCAAATGGAACATTAACTCTAAACCGATCCCCTATCATAACCCTAACCATGAGGTAAACCCTAATTACAATCCTCATCCTAACCCTAAACCCTAACCCAAAATAAATTACCCTAATCCTAACCATAATCCTCATTCCCCCACCCTTACCATTGCCTAACCATGATATCTACCCCAACCCTACCCACATTGTAGCCATAACTCTAAATCCTAAGCATAGCGTAATTCTAATTAAACATTAAGCCTAAACCTAAGCCTAATAATACAATAGCCTATTTATATATTAACTAATTATTTTATTATATAAAATAAAATAATAGTAATATATATAGGCTAGTATATAAAATGAAATATAAAAGTGAATAATTATTAAATATATAATGAGGATACATACTTTTATATTTAATTTTATAAAAGTGAATAAATTTATAAGTGAATAAACTTTCAATTATATAGTTCCACTTATAAGTTTAATAAAGTTTATAAAGTTTTACTTATAAGTGAATAAACTTTCAGTTATAAAAGTTTCTTCATAAATTTAGTAAAGTTTTTAAAGTTTCACTTATGAGTGAATAAAGTTTCACTTATAAGTGAATAAAGTTTATAAAGTGAATAAAATTTCACATATAAGTGAAAGTTTAATGAGTTTTATAGGTTTTATAAATTTATAAAGTTTTATAAGTGAAAGTTTATTAACTTATGAATTATATTAAACTTATAAGTGAAAGTTTTTTCCCTTGTAAAATTTATTCACTTATAGAATTCATTCAGTTTTATAAAATTAAATATAGAAGTATTATTCATCCACTATTACAAACTACTATATACATTTTAAATATTTATTAATAGACATAAGGATGGTCTTATTTAAACTTTAGATTTATTTAATATTTTATTCATTATATTTTAATTATATTTTTAATATAAGTTAAAATAAATAGTATAAAGGGGATGACCCTTTGGTGAAATGGTGGGGCTTCTTGCCTGTAGTGCCTACAACCTAGGTTCAAACCCCACAGATTCGTCTCTACCATGTTAACAATGGAGCATGCTTTACCTTGGGGAGAACCTAGGAGAAATAGTGGGACTTCTTGCCTGTAGTGCTTACATCCTTAGTTCAAACCATAAAAGTTACATTGGGCCTGCTAATGGGCTTTTGAGGGTTTATCCTCCTAGGATGGGCGATAAAACCCAGGAGTGGATTCCGCCAGACAAGGGATGGACCAAGATCAACTTTGAAAGGGCATCAAGGGGGAATCTCGGGATCTCTGAGGCAGGGGTCATAGCTCGTGATGAGAATGGTAGTATTATTGCTCTTGGAGCAAAGAGATTGGTGGATGGTACTAACAATGAAGTTGAGTGTCAAGCGGCAATTGAAGCAATTCTTTTGGCGAAGAAATTGGAGGTGAAAAAACTCCATCTTGAAGGGGACTCCCAGTTAGTGGTGAATGGTATTGCTAAGTGACGGATGGAGGCTTGGCACCTGGATAAACATATCAGAAGGATGAATAACCTTCTGAGTGGGTTTCAGGATTATAAGGTATCGCATGTTCTCAGGGAAGCGAATACTGAGGCTGATAGGCTTTCGATCGTAGGTGAAAAAGGTTCGTTGGCTGATCATTTTAATTTCTTTGAAGACTTAAGGGATGTGAGTCCCTTAGATTTTGGATGAAGGTGCTTTGTGTTTGAAAGGGGAACCTGAGACGTGGTGTTGAGACTTGTGTGATCCATTTAGATACGCATGATGGAGGGGTGGGGATGGCTCGCGTGGTATGTTTCCATCAAACTAGCAGCAAGTTGTGTAATGGCGACGTAGGTGTAATGATGTCAGTGTATGGAGTTTTGTTTTGCGGATGATGCGTGATGAGTGGTATAAGGTGATGCATGCAAAGAAATTAATTTTTGGAGTGGCTGCGGATTGTTATTTTAGGCCCTTGTTTTCCTTTTTTTTTGGCATTTGTGCAGAGGATAGTTTTGGCTATTACGAGTGCTGGTTTTGGCTATGACTTTGGAGAAGGATGGAAGCCAACTTCTCGTTGTTTATAGAAGGTCAAATGCCTGCATTTCGAGGCACAATCTCAAGCAACCACTTGTTGAATGTTTTCAGGGTGGATGAGGAAGATTTCTGGAGGGTTGTTCGCCTGATGTTTGGGGAAGAATTCTTGGACACTGACTGCCACCCATGAACAAATTTGGATGTTTCATCCCTGTTCGTGGTTCTGGCTTTGATGGTGGGAGGTTCAAAGGAGGAGGTGTTGCGGGTGGTGTCCCTAGTACTGAGACCAAAATGGTCGGGTGGCCTAGCGGAGGTGGTGGCTCAAGCGGAGATTGGTATGGGTCTGAGAATGGAGCAAGGGTCGTGGAGGTGCTTAGGTGGGGGAAATGAAGCAGTGCAGCCTCTGGTGGTGTGTTGGCTTCTCGTTCGGTGGAATCCCAGAGGGAGGATGCAAGGAATGGGTGGCGGGAAATTATGGAATTTGTGCGGGAGTTGGGACCAGTGGAGAGAGTGAAAATGCGTGGCAAGTAGACCCCGGTGAAGTCGCAGGCTCCAATTTGCGAAGATGGGCGGCCCCTAGTGCGTCACCAAATCTCGCGGAAGAATGCGAAGGTGGTGGATGGCCAAGAACCATGACGGGTGTCAGGATGGAGTTGCCCAAGGCAGGTCCCAGTCAGGCCATTCCCAACTTCTCCAGGGAGGAAGCCCTTGGATGGTTTCGATAGGATGGTCTCTTGTGGGTTGTCGGTTTTTTGGGTGGGGATTCCTAGTTGTAAGGAATGCATCTAGTATGGGAGGCTTTGTAGGTGTGGTTTCTGTCTCAGGTTCTTTTTGCTATTGTAGGGGCGAGACCCCATTCTGTGGATTGCTGTTGAGCAACTAAAGGCATGTATACTTTCCTTTCAAGCAATATAAATCTTAAACCGATTATTGATAAAAAAAAAAAGTATAAATAAAATAAATTTAAAAATATAATATAAATAAAATATATGGAAAATAAAATATATAATATAAATAAAATACATTTTAAAAAATAATATAAAAAATTATATTAAAAAAATGTAAATATATTTTTTAAAGGGCACGTTGGCACGCTAGCCTTCTGGTGGGCCCTAGCTTCCCCTGCAAGAGTGTGATTCAATCACCATCCCTTTAACAACAACACGGCAAACTTTTTTCTAGTGAGGATGGTACTTACCTACAAAAGTTATATAGGGAGGCATAAGGATGGGCCTAGGCTATGCAGTGCCTTTTATAAAGTAAACACTATAATTTAGTTGTTGATAAAATATTGAAATTGAAGTTACACCAAGCGTCACACTTTATATAGTAAATTTTACCCTTTTCTCTTCAATTTTTTTTGTATATTGATAACTTGAAACTTTAGTGCAAAAATATATATTTTTAACTATTTGTTATGTTTATATATTTTTTAATAAATTTGAAAACTCGTGTGTACTAAAATATAACTCTTTCCATTTGGCGTCACTTTTTTTCTTGATTATTTATCCAAATTAGAAAATAATTATATCATCTTGGCATTGACTCTTTTCTCTAGTGCATTTATTTTTTTCAAAATTTTTAAATAAATTTTAGTATTTTTTCTTTACAAGATAATTAACCTAATATTTTAGCGCTACTAACCTACTTTCAATAAAAATAAAATATAAAATATAAAAACTAATTAAAATATTAAAAGATATATATTTTGGAAAAATCACTTATAGATCTATAAAAGGGTATTTTTACATTTCAAAAAGAAAAATTAAAAGTTGTGGCCCATGTATAAGATAGCTATAATGCATCTTTATAGACCATATGTTTGACTAAAATTAATTTTTAGTTAGAATTGCTTAAATTCACTTGTGTTGATATGTTGGCCTAAAACATGACACAATTTTGTGTGCTTTTACTTAAGAATTGTTAAAAAAATTGTTTAGTATATCAAAATCAATAGAATGTTTTGTAAACCAACTTCTATTTTTTATAGTTATATGTAGCTATAGCGTACCTCTTATATTGTCTTTTGTAGTGACATATTAATTTTCTCTACATTGTGTGAAGTTTGAATGTTGAAACTAGACTTATTGTCACTTATTGTCAATGTGTTGGTTTTTGTTTGTCGTATCCACAAATCATCAGCATGAGCATGTCCGAGTGGGCATTTTTTTGCTAGCCATGGTCCTGTTTGGCTTCCCATGTCATCCAAATGTTCAACTCCCTACCATAGCAATGCTATCTCTTAAGCACAAGAACATTCAGTTTTTTTGTTAATGTAAAAATCATTAGAGGCATGCAAAATTTACACATTGACAAAAGAATAATGCATGAATTACACATTGCCAAAATAATAACACATGAATTACACATGTTGACAAATTAATAATGCATGAATTACACATTGACAAAAGTATAATGCATGAATCTCGAGTAGAATCATTGATACAAAATTTATCACAAAATCTCATTTATGCATTTATAATCATTTGGTCGTTTATATATACAAAATTTGACCTCTAACTAGGTACAAATTAGCTCAAGGTCATCTATATACAAAATTGTGCCTCTAAATATGTACAAATCAGCTTATGGTCATCTACATACAAATTTTGGCTTCTAAATAGGTATTGTAGTGTCCTAAATTGCATCCAGTGCATTTATGACACTTACGCATGACGCCAAATGCATTAATGACAAACTCCATGATCAAAATTTTACTATTTTGGCATCATGGGCTCAAAAGGCAAAGTGCCTTTGTATGCCTCAAAACCCCCTTTGGGTTTATCTTTGGTCGGACAATAACACGACACGTGAATGTCCTCGTGTCATGCTAACGTCCCAGTAAACATACGGAATCTTGAATCTGGCAGAGACTCGTATGCTGGCCGACGCGTGTCTTTTGGCTCACATTTTTCTGTAACGGCTCTATGTGCCTCCTTTGGGTTTAAAAACTCTTCCAAGCTCATTTGGAGGGGTTCCCATCTTGGGTTCTTGGCTCCCATAGTGTACTATCAGTCTCTACTCTCTTGGACATGTTTCTACCAATATCTAGCTGCAACTATTGCGTAGCAAATCTCACCAACAATCACATACCAAGGGCTTTGTCACACTTGTATCTCAAACAATGAGGATTTGGATACATGCTTTGCTTTCCCTTTATCTTCTATCATTGCATGCAATATATCTTTCATATTTTGATTGTATATATTATCTAGGTGCATTGATCTTTTCATTTTACCAATTTTACATTATATGCAATAGGGGTTTGCTTCCTTTAAGCAGAGTATAGTTTCTATTTGCATCTTTCCAATTTATCAAGTTACTAATTTATTTATTTTTCCAATCTATCTATCTGGTTGTCTGTGGTGGTGGAAACACCTAAGCGGGAGTCTGACTGAGGCAGGCCCCTATACAACCCTCAACATTTTTCTCATCTCAGTGTGCGTAGGTGGCGAACAGGCCTCACGCATCGATAATTGTTCACAAAAGTCTTTCTGGGATTTTACGTTCGCAGGTCATACAGATGACGGTGTGTCGTGCTAGTGTCTGCGTCTCGCACTGAAGATGGTGTGTCATGCTAGAGTCCGCATCCCGCACTAAAGTCCAGAACTTGAGAGCGCCTCGTTTCAGAGGTATATTCCTCTTTTAATTCTTTTATGTTCTGTAAAACTAGTTTTATGTATTTCACTGTTTTGGCATCCTAAATCTATTATTTACATCCATATAGTTGTTGGTTTGGTTTTGTTATCCCTTGGCTCATCTTAGCACCTATTCAAAGAGGTAGCGGCGGATTGGTTTGTCCTCTAAGATTCATCATCTTGGAGGGGACAAATCTCCTCCCCTACATTTTGGTGAACCCGATGTGAATGCCTAATGTCAGATCTTTTCCTCTTAGAGTTTGATGCCTTTGATAAGGCATTATCTAAGGATGACTTTGATATGTTGGATGAAGTCTTAGATGATTTCCTAGAAGCACCTCTATCCATAAGAGAGGTCAAGGGAAAGTCGTCCTCTACGACATCCTTTTTCAAAGGTGAAGAGTCCATGAATTTTATGGTTGTCTTCACGGCTCCTCAAAGGCCTACGAGACCTTACATCCATGTGACTATGGAAAGTCCTTCACCTAAGAAAATTAAAACCATTGATGGGAAACCTTTCAAAGGAGAAACTTCCAACTTGTACACTATATTCATGCAATCCAAGCAATCTTCTCATGATACCATTGCTCACACATACAATACTCGAAAGAACAAACAAGTTCTTGAACAAATGCAAACTTCTCTACCTCCTTCTCAACCTATCCTTCCTAAGGCACCTTTCTCGGTGGATAAGCGACCTAGTGACTATGACCTTGTCGAGCAACTTAATTTTACTCGGGCTAAGATCTCACTATGGGATTTTCTTCAAACTGCTCCGGTGTACCAAGTATATTGTAGGAAGCCTTGCAAAAGATATTGCTACCCTCTTCTACGAGACTAGTGGATGTCAATGCGTTGATGGATCATATGCATGCAGATTCACCGAATATTACTTTCTATCCGCCTGAACTTCCACCTCCCACAGTAAGAAATTTAGTGGATCCTTTAATGATTATTGTTCATGTAAATGGTGTTGGTATTAGACGGACACTTATTGATACGGGTTCTGCATTAAATGTTTGTAGTTTAGATTTGTTTCCAAAATTCAAGGTGGATCCAAATTATTTGGCAACCTCCTTATTCATTCGAGGATTTGATAACCATGGTAAAACCACTATAGGGACTATCATACTATCCTTGAAGGTTGGACTTGTCACTATCCCGACCCTTGTGCATGTGATGCTAGGCCCTTTGTCATATAACCTCCTTTTAGGTAGACCATGGCTTCATGCTTTGGGATTTGTTTCATCTACACTTCATGGATCCATGAAGTTTGTAGCTGACAATCAAGTTGTCACAGTTAAGGCTAGTCCTGAGGCTATGCGATTATGTCAAATAGCAGCAGTTGGTCAAGCCTTTGTTGCACCTTCATTTCAAAACTATGTACCCACTTTGTCTTCTTTGGTGATAACTTATATCTCTGTCTCCTCCCCTAAAAAGGAGGAATAGAATAAGGAATAAGTGATCAAAATGCAAGATGTTATGAAAGCGATATCATTTGAGGAGCAGGATTCTTCAAAAGAAAAATCCTCGAAGGCAGATCCTCCTGAAGTGCAAATGTTGGAGTCTACTTTTGACAAGTCCTCTCGAGTTAAGCGACCTTCTCCATCGAAAATGAATGCATTCTTAGGTGATGATTGGGGTTCTTTGAACTTCATCGACTCTCATGTCAGTGAGTATAAAGTAAATCCTATCCATTTGAGTTTTCCAAAGATCTCATTCACCTCGGCTACAAAGGATGATTATGCATCCATAAAGCTATGTGATTCTTATCATGTTGATGATGTTTTCTATACAAAACCACCATCATTCAAATAATTGCAAAACATTTATGGTCCTAGATATAAGCTCATATCTTAGCTTGGCTATGATGGAAAGGGTTGTGGACCTGATGGACAAGGTATTCAAATTCCTTTAGAGTTGAACCTCATTATTGCAACACTGGACTGGTATATTGTCATACGGGTCAAAAGGTGAAACCATGGTTAATTGTTAACATGATTTCGGTCGATCCCCTTCCTCTCAAGCTTGTTTGTCAGGAACTCATTCATAGTGATGCATCATCTAACGAAATTCCCTTGGACCTTTTTCCTTCAGAAGAATCCTTGAAGGAATTTCTAGGTGCATATGATGAGTTGCCCTCTTATCATCACAAACGTCGATTCCCTTATTGTTTGAATACGTAGGCATATTTTGGGGAATCTATTGCACAGGGGGCACCTTTATCTCGCAATAAAGATCAAATATCCACATCTCACCTAGATGATCATAGTGCACTCCTTAGTGGGGAGACTACTGACATCATCATGAGTGATAAGACTCTTGACAAAGCTATCAAGGTTGGGAAGTGCTTATCTCATGAGGAATTCAAAGAATATTTTGATCTTTTACATCAATTTTCTGACATCTTTGCTTAGTCTTATAAAGAGATGCCTGACATTGATGACTCAATTGTAGTATACAACATTGTAATTAGTCCTAATGCTAATCCTATGAAGGAAAGGATTCAAAAGATGAATTCCAAGGTGGCCTTATTAGTCAAGATTGGGATAGAGAAACTCTTAAAAGTTGGCTTTATCCGTCCCATCAACTATTTACCTTGGATCTCAAACATTGTCCCAATAAGTAAACCCAATGGTCGGATTCACATCAGCATTGACTTGCAAGATGTGAACAAAGCTTCCCTCAAGGATGATTTTCAACTCCCGAATATTGACATGATTATGGACTCAACCGTGGGTTATGCCTTGCTTTCTTTCATGGATGGCTTCTCGGGTTACAATCAGATTCATATTAACGTAGAATATTAGTATAAAATTTCTTTCACGACCCCCTAGGGGACTTTTTGTTACGTTATCATGTCGTTTGGGTTGAAAAATCCAGGAGCAACCTATCAACGGACCATGACCTTCATATTCCATGATTTCATTCATAAGATCTTAGAAGATTATATTGATGATATCTTGGTAAAGTCTTTAGTGTGTAAAATGCATATCGATAATCTTCGTCTGGTCTTTGAAAGGCTTTGGTTTTATAAGATGAGACTGACTCCTCTCAAGTGTGTGTTGGATGTTGACGTCGAGAAGCTTCTGGGATTCATTATCTCATGCTGAGGGATTAAAATAGATATAAACCAAATTGATTCTATTGTGAACATGCCTCCACCTAAGAATATCTCTAAGCTTTGTAGTCTACAAGGGAAGATTCAGGCCATTTGTCAATTTGGGTGCAATTAGCTGATCGTACTCTCCCCTTTACTCGTCTGCTGAAGACGGATACCCATTTCAAGTGGAATGAATAATTTCAAGAGGATTTCAATTATATCAAGGATTACCTAGCTAATCCTCCTATCATAATGCCAACCATGTCTGATAGACCTTTCTTCCTATACATCTCTACCATGTCTCACGTGCTAGCAGCCTTGTTAGCCCAACATGACGATTCGGGAATGAGAAGTCTATTACATTAGTCATACTTTGATAGAGTACAAAACCTGATAATCTATTGTAGAAATGAAATGTTTAGCTCTTGTATTTGTGACTCAAAAGATAAGACATTACATCCTTCATGTGGAGATGTGGGTCATTGCTAAGAATGATATCCTTAAGCATCTCTTTGCAAAGTCTGATCTCTCAGGAAGGCTAGCCAAGTGGGTGATGTTGCTCTATAAATTTGACTTGAATTTTGTAACTTAGAAGTCAATCAAACAGCAGGTCATCGCTAATCAGTTGGCCAATGCCCCCTTAGAGAAATCCTTTCCTACTTTGGACCTTTTTCTTGATGAAGATGTGTTAGTCGTTGACCATGACTCTATGTAGGACATGTATTTTGATGGATCGAGGTGTCAAACTTGCTTAGGAGCAGGTGTAGTCTTTTATTTCACCTGAAGGGAAGCTAGTCTCTCTATCATTCTATTTGGAATTCCATTGTACCAACAACATCGCTAAGTACGAAGCTTTGGTTGCAGGGCTTCGTGTCGCGATTGCCATGGGTGTAAAGAACCTCCTCATCCATGGAGATTCAGAACTTATCGTAAACCAAGTTACATGTTCTTATCGTGTTAAGCAGTTGAAGTTGTCTCGGTATAAATATTTAGTGTTAACTATACTGAAACAATTCCCTATTTACATGATTGACAATGTTTCATAGAGTGAAAATCGTCATGTGGATGCAATGGCAAGCGTTGCTTCCCTTGTAGGCCTAGAATTTGGTCAGGATAAATACCGCTTCATAGTAAAATTCCTCCGCTCTCTGGTCGTATCTGTTCAAACCCAATTCGATGATCTCATGTGTGCCCATGTCGATTCAGGAGAATGGTTTGCACACATTTTCAAGTATCTCAAGACCGGAAGCTTTTGGGGGAAATTTTGGGGGAAATTTTTTATCCATAAATTAATCCACATGGGGTACTATTAGCAAACAATGGAACAAGATTCCTTTTCTTTTGTCAAGGAGTGCCCTCGATGTCAACAACACAACAATCTGATTCAAGATCAGGAACTCCATAGTTAGGTTTCTCCATGGCCTTTCCAGACATGGGGGCTGGATATCATTGGTAAAATATCTCCCCATTCATCTAAGGGTCATGTCTTTATCATTACTGCTATAGATTATTTCATGAAGTGGGTTGAAGCCATCCTGTTGAGATCAACTACTCTTGATATTATTTGTGGCTTTATTATGGACAATATTATTTCTCCCTTTGTTTTACCTGCTACTCTTGTCTCTGATAATGGTATGCCATTTAAGAACAAGAAGGTTAAGAAGTTTCTTGAAAATTTTTGTATCCAACATTGTTTCTCTACACCTGACTATCCTTAGTCCAATAGTCAAGCAGAAGCATCTAACAAGACCATTGAGAAGATCTTACATAAGACTATTACCAAACATGGTAAGGACTTGCATGTGCAATTAGTGTATGCATTATGGGCCTATCACACGAGTGTCTGTATGGATATGGTAACAATGCCCTACAACCTCGTGTATGGTGTCAACGCTTTCATGCCCCTCGAATTGGAGACTTTTTCCCTATGTATTTCCCTAAAAGAGGTTATCGATGATGACTCTTATTGCGTTCTTCATCTAAATCAACTTGAGTTATTAGATGAGCCTAGTCTAAAGGCCCTTCAACATCTCCAATCCTATCAAAAATCTTTATCTAGACAATATAACCAAAGTATTCTACCTCGAACATTTGAAGTAGGCAACCTGGTTCTTTATGAGAATCAAAGAAACGTTAATGTGTTGCCTAATCGATGAGGGA
Organism: Cryptomeria japonica; assembly: GCF_030272615.1. Classification (NCBI taxonomy): domain Eukaryota; kingdom Viridiplantae; phylum Streptophyta; class Pinopsida; order Cupressales; family Cupressaceae; genus Cryptomeria; species Cryptomeria japonica. The sequence goes on along the minus strand of NC_081412.1, from coordinate 443,442,678 downwards.
AGTTTAGCCCGAATTGGTTAGGCCTATATGTCGTCACCTTTGTTTATGGTTCAGGTGCCTATGGTTTATCCTCCATAAATGGTACTCCTCTCAAAGGACCTATCAATGTGGCACACCTACGTAAGTACTATGCATAGAAAATGTGTGGTATGTGTCGTAGGCATGATGCCTATCTCTCTATGGCAGTCACGTCATGATACATATACCTTCATTAACACAAAATTTATTTCCGTGTTATGGAGTGACTATGCATTTATATCCATGTGTGTATGTGTGCATCAACATGTGTCCTATCCATACAAAGATCATCATAAGGTTTAATCATGCATATGTATATAACAATATGTAAATTAAATCATGATGAACATCTAATTTAAATAATCCATCATATGAGCATATATAATGAAAAAGTAGAGTAACAAAAACATCCATCCATGATAACACAAGACAAGATAAAAAATGGCGAGTCTTATGTGTGTGTGTGTGTAATTTATAATGTCAAATCAATGTACATGTATCATATCACTACAAAAACACGTGATGTTGTCATATGTGTCTCTGAAATATATAAATACATGTATTTATATACATCAAAAAATGTTGTACATAGACTCGATCAAAACTATCTCATGACCCCTCTGGTGGGTGGGTCCCTGAGGTCGTTGGCGTTGGAGGATCCTAACCTCTGCGAGGGGGTTGTCTCACTGAAGTTGACTGCAATCCCTCGACGGTGATGCTCCGCGATCACAGGCCCCTTAGCTCTCCCCGTAGCTTTGCTACGACCTATTGTTGTGTCATAAACTCCTCCCGTACAGTCATCTCTCATTACCGCGATGCCTCTAGATCGATCATCAACTGATGCACTCGGGGGTGGTCCAAGTGACCTGCGGCACCATGTTGGACGACCTCTACCTGTCGACAGAGGTCATTGACCTAGCTCTACAGAGAGTCACATGCCCTCTTGGCACTCTCAGCTTGCGTCACCGCTCGATCTCTCTCTCTGAGGATGATACAAACCTCCAACAGGGCTTGGTCACGCTGCCCCATCATGATGGCTAGCTATGCTGCTCCCTACACCAGCTCCACCCGACCCTCCTCGTATTGTGTACATAGTCGTGCAACAAGCTCGAACAACTGTGCATGTCTCCCAGCTATTTGGAGGGGTTGATAAGTGTCCAGCATAGGACCCCTGATCTGTACATCGGGCACGATCTCTGCGAGCACCTAATGGATAAATCTCAGCCACTCGGCAATGCCCTCTACAAAAATAAAACATTTCTACATCAGCATCCACAGTATCCAAAATCTCTACATATATACAAGTGTGTAAACGTATGTGTGACAAAAAATTAAAGTACATCAACAAAAATCAAAGCACATACTAGGATTCCCCTCTGCCACTCTGGGTCATATGGAGGCACCCTACTGGTGGATCCCTCTATAGTTGTTGCTCCTACCGCTGGCCGCATTGGTGGTGCAAAAGGTGGTGCAGATGGTGATGGTGGGAGTCTCCTGGTAGTAGGAATGGGTCTATCTGGGCTAGGGATCCCCACCTGTTGTCTCTATCTCGGCCTCTCATCCTCATTGCTCAAGGAGACCTGGTCGTCACTGTCACCTCCTAGAGCTCTGGCATCCCCTCCATTTATGTCTGGCAGGAAGATCAACATCAAACCTTCTCTACCCCACCAGTCTGCAAAATCTAGTGTGACTCTGACATCGTCTATGTCCAGCTATGACGCGATGTCGTCATCATCACTACCCTCAAAACTATCCTATACATCTCCTAGGGTAGGGTGAGGTAGGTCCTATGACCATAATGCATTCTTGGTCGATCGTGCATGTGTGAGTGTGGCAAGCGCGATGGTCTTTACTTGTACAAACTATCGCATGCATCACTATCAGTAGTAGGGCATGACAACATGATCCTGGTGACCAAGTAGGAAGCGGTCTCGCTGCATCCAAGGGAGTTGTGTGTGATTTGTAACCCAAACCCCCTTATCTTGGTACAATTGCTAAATGATGTCCCCGATCTCAAGCTGATCCAAGTTGACCCTCCAAAACATTAGGTCCCTTGTTCGCCATCTGTCGCACCGTAATGGGTATGTATGTGCTCATGACATGTCTAACGGTATGGGCACTGGAAACCCAACTGGTTGCATACAGGTGATATTCTCAAACACCTAGACCTGTAGGAAGGTGCACGTTGTGAGGCTCTAGTACTAATGATGCACGTACTAGGAGAGCTCATAGTAGAGGTGGGCTAGCCTACTACGATCCCACACGTACACTATCTGCCTCTCCTCCATCTCTCGTATCAGAGGCACGAACCCTGCAGTCAGCTCTGAGCCTCAGTTGTTTGTTAGCACCTGCCATGCCATGGTCGCTATCATAATGCACCATACCACACTCGCCCCTGGTCCATCACTCGTAGGTATACATGCCTCATGGCATCAATCCTCTGCCCCAGGGACCACTCCTGTTGTTTGCCCAACTCTGCAGTAGATAGTATAGCTGGTGACACCCGCTCCCCTCGGATGGGAAGTCAAAGGATGTGATACATGTTGATCTAAGTCACCATCATCTCCCCTATCGATAGATGGAATGACATGGTATCCGCATCCCATCTCTCCATCAATGCCCGTATTATTGGGGCATGGAATTGAAACTTGAGTAGCGTAAATGTCCACCATAGACCTACTCTCTAAAGTAGTCATCTATCGGTCATTGACAACTCCTCTTCTCAACTATGCAAAGTCTACAACAAATGTCCTGAGGTGTGCTCCCGCATCTCAAGTAATGTCTGCACATAGCAAAAACATTCTATCAATCTCCATCTTCATTTCTTTACCAACGTCTGTGTGTCTTATGGATGACAGCATCCAAGACGGATGCCAGTGCATCATCTAGATGAACCCACTTTTCGGTGTATTGTCCGGAAAGTAGCATGTCCCTTGGATGCTTGCGCAACTGTCCCACCTAAAATCCTTAAAAAATGCATAAAATGACAAAATAATATGAGTTTTGAACCATACTTGGTCGAACTCATCGCCCTGCTCGATCGTGGACCGCAATGCCTTGATCTTGCTAGCTCGGTGCTCTTGTCTACGTGGCATTTTCACTCAGACTCTATTAGAATCTTAGCTCAAATTCCCGCACCTAATAGTGAAAATGGCCCTTATTAGGGCCCATCTTCAAGTATATAGCCTAAATTTGGCCTAAATTTTTTTTTTACTCATTTTGGGATGATCTTGGCTTGTTTTCCCCACCTCGTTGGGGGAAAAATAGGAGGGGTCATATACTCACCTTCATCAGATTTTTCCTTTCTATTCGTACTAACACTCCTTAAGCATTCTTCTTGCCGAAGTAGCTTCCTCTATTTTTTGTGTTGACAAATTTTCAAGTTTTCCAATATTGAATCTGTCATGTCAAATACTGTGGTTCCTCATGGAGACTTGGGAGCATTATGTGTAGTCATTTTTTCAACCTCTGTGACCCCTATAGTATCCTTTTTGGGCTAAGTATTTATTGCACTGCATGAGCTTAATAAATAAATCCTTCTAAAATATATAGTGCGACTGATCCCTTGAGTCGATTAGTCCACTAAAGTGGGGGCAAAATGTAGTGTCCTAAATTGTGTCCAATGCATTTATGAAACTTACGCATAGCGCCTAGTGCATTAATGACAAACTCCATGATCAAAATTTTGCTATTTTGGCATCATGGGCTCAAAAGGTAAAGTGCCTCTATATGCCTCAAAACCCCCTTTGGATTTATGTTTGGTCAGACGATAGTGCAATGTGTGAACATCCTCACGTCGTGCTAATATCCCAGTAAACATACAGAATCTCGAATCTGGCAGAGACTTGGAAGCTAGCCTACACATGTCTTTTGGATCGCATTTTTCCATAATGGCTCTATGCGCCTCCTTTAGGTTTAAAAAATCTTCCAAGCTCATTTGGAAGGGTTCCCATTTTGGGTTCTTGGCTCTCATATTGTAATATTTCTCTCTAATCTCTTGGACATGTATCTACCAATATCTAGCTACAACTATTGCATAGCAAATCTCACCAACAATCACATACCAAGGGCTTTGTCATGCTCGTATCTCAAACAAAGAGAGGTTTGGCTACACACTTTTCTTTCTCTTTATCTTATATCATTGCATGCAATATATCTTTCATATTTTGATTGTATCTATTATCTAGGAGCATTCATCTTTCCAATTTACCAATTTTACATTATATGCAATAGGGGTTTGCTTCCTTTAAGTAGAGTATAGTTTCTATTTGCAGCTTTCTAATTTACCAAGTTACCAACTTATTTATTTTTCCAATCTATCTATCTGGTTGTCCATGGTGGTTTAAACACCTAAACGAGGGTCTGATTAAGGCACGCCCCTATACATCCCCAAACATTTTTCTTGTGTCAGTGTGCGCAAGCGGCAAATAGGTCTCATGCATCAGGAATTGTGCACAAGTCGTTCTAGGATTTTTTGTTTGCGGATCGTACAGGTTGGCGTCCACCCCCCACACTGAAGTCTAGATTTTGAGAGCACCTTGTTTCAGAGGTATATTCCTCTTTTAATTATTTTTTGTTCTGTAAAACTAGTTTTCTATATTTCGCTATTTTGGCATCTTAGATCTATTATTTACATCCATATAGTTGTTGGTTTAGTTTTGTTATCCCCTAGCTCATCTTAGTGCCTATTCGAAGAGGTAGCAATGGATTGGTTTGTCCTATAAGATTCATCATCTTGGAGGGGACAAATCTCCTCCCCTATAGGTACAAATTAGCTCATGGCCATCTATATACAAAATTTGGCCTCTAAATAGGTACAAACCAGCTTGTGGCCATCTATATACAAAATTTGGCCTCTAAATAGGTACAAATCAGCTCATGGCCATCTATATACAAAATTTGGCCTCTAAATAGGTACAAATTATCTCGTGGCCATCTATATACAAAATTTGGCCTCTAAATAGGTACAAATCAACTTTGGCCATCTATATACAAAATTTTGCCAAGGATATATATAGAATTTCCAAAATCATTCTACCCTTTTGTAGAATCAATCTAATGAACCTCATGTATCAGCTTTAACCCTTATTGTGTCAAGTATTGCCTCATGGTCAGATTCATGAACTTTCCATAAATTCTTGTTGAGTGGTCTACCGTGATGTTTAATCAACTAAATATTCATTGAAACAAGAAGGTTAGAATAATGAAGAATATGCATGTGCATGTTGAAGTCCTTGAACAACCAAACATCAAATTTATTCACAGGGTACCTTCTAAGCCATGTTCCTGTTACAACAACACACTCTATTGGGTACTCAATTTCTTCTCCATCGATGATCGTGGTTGTCAATTTTTTTTGCCTCAATACAATGACACAAAAAGTAATTTATGTCTTCTTCATTATTTTCATCTGCAATAACCATATACTGATGACCTATATTTTATTGAATGATAAATTAGTACCAAAAACAATGTAAAATGAAATAAAATGAGTTAAAATTTTCCAATAAGTAATTAGTCACAATACCTAGTTGCACTAGGTCAGATAAATGGTCAAAATCCACAGAAACTTCGATCAGGTTCAACCGTAGTGCTTTGGGAAGTTGATATGTATCAATGGGAACTAAAGGTCTACACGACCATTCATCAACCCACTCATGTTATTCACACTCTTTACACAAAAAACCCATACACAAAAAGAAAAAAACATACAATCTCTCTAGTATAAATAATTGGTGAGCTTGCATCTGAGCTTCTAAATTAGTGCAAGTCACTCAATCCTATAACTATACAACAATCTACATAGTCTGCAACACTAGATTCACATATCAACCAAAAATATCTAGAAATAGTAGAATTACCTTGATTACTTGGTCCCATTGTTAAGTTACCTTTGCACAATGGTTGTTGCATCTATTAACTTAGCACCAACTTCATACTTTAGTTCTTCTCTAGCAAGGGATATTTTCATACTAAAAGTCATTAAATATAAGTAGAACAACACTGCACCATGCCTTAGGGAGGCATGAAAAACTTGAGGATCCTAACAATATGAAGGTGCTGAAAAGTCTAATTTAATAAGTCTCGTTTAGTGTTTGATTGCTCATTTTGGTTGATGTAAGAACACATCGAGTAACATTTGCATCTTTAGAGTGTGATGTTGAACCAATTGCTTGATACACATCAAATAGATTTCTTACTATAGTATTTTCACTATTATTTCCAGATGATCTTAAGATGATAATTTTCGTTCTATCTAAAATTCATTTTTTTTAATCATTTCAACAATTAATTGGCATCTTTCAGTTTGATTCAAGCTCTCAAAATAATTTTTCCATACTCTATTAGCCATTCTTCGACAAGTGCATTCAAAAATTTTTTCAGGCATTGGCTTCAACATATTTTCATCAATGTCAATTATATACTTTGGTTTTCTACGAATAACTCTAGGTGTTAATATTGGTCCATGTTCTTGGTGTTAGGATAACTGGTGAACAACTAAGAGGGGGGGTGAATCAGTTGTTAACAGATTATGAAACTTTAAGCACACAAAACCTTTTACTAGAATGCATAAACCAAATACCAGAATAGCAGATATATCAATTAAGCACAAACATAAATCATAAACTAATTACCATGAATCCACAACACATAACACCAAGATTTGTATGTGGAAAACCCGGTAAAGGGAAAAACCATGGTGGGAAGCCTACCCACAGTCAGATAATACTTCTCCAGTAAGTATGTGATTACAATAAGGGGCCTGCACATGCAACAAGGCCAACAACCTAGAGTACATTGCTCATCACAAAGGAGCCCCACTGACTACAAAAGAAATCAAGACTACAACCTAGAAATAAGAATGAACTACAAGAATAACATCTCCTATGCCTGAGTACAATTTTGATTAAGCTCAATACCAGAGGTCTTAAACCTCTTACACAAACCCAATTCGATCACCTATGATCGACCAAATCTTCTACATATGATTACAACTTTATTCGCACACAGATAATCCCATAAACTTGACCACATGCCACAATCTACAAAGAGATCTTACATCATATTTATAACAACCCAGGACCTAAACAATTAGGTCGGCCACCTAAAAGATAATGTACAATAAATCCATTACATAAACCCACAAACCAATGATAAACCAAGTCATCCTAAGACCACAACAACATTAACCAAACAATAAATCCAACCGGCAATGCATTGGGAGCATCCATCAACACGTTACATAAACTGGTCCATAACCTAACAGAATAAGATGACACCTAAAATAGGTCACCATAAGCCAAATGAAATACCACCGATCAAATGGAACATGAACATGATAACCATCAACATCTTGATAACCTTAAATAAGCTGCACCAACACCACTTATTAAATTCATCAAAAGATCTTCAACAAAGCATTGTCGGTAAAACCCTTACCGGTAACCAAAAGGCTTACTAGAACATATGATAGCTTTTGAATCACCATATCCCAAACCAGCTAAATGTGACAAGCATCTGAACCACATGAATGACCAAACCAAACCAATTCCACCAATCAAAATATATCAGAGATAAATCTCTTGATCATCATCAAAGTCCAACCACTCTATCGAAATTTGGTAGACAACCAAATAAGCTAGTGTTGACATTAATGCAACACATAATCAATTCCTCCAAATTGCCAACAATCTCCCCCTTTGGCATTGATGGCAACACTAGATGTGCAAAACATCCAAGTGCCAAGAAGTGCCAAACAAGTCTCCCCAAATGAAACGACCAACAATCTCCCCAAGATGATATAGCAATGAAGTTTTGAACCAAAGACCAAACTCTCCTTGTGAGTGATATCTTTGTTAAGCTCTATTTTCTGTTTTTCACATGAATATCTCTCCCCCTTTGACATCATTTCCATAAATCTGACATAAACATAAAAAATAAATCATAAAACCTCTTAACCATACAGCTGACTTCTCCCCCTAAGTAGTAACACCGTCTCATCAATCTAGAATGAATAATAATTCTGATAAATGCATACCGGACTGATGCTAATCAACATCACTCAAGTCTTTACCGGAGGGGTAGAGACCCCCAATCTGTCTCTAAAATACTCAAATGGTTCCTTAGGAAAAGTTTTAGTGAAGATATCTGCAATCTAGTCTTTAGTGTTCACATAAACCAATCTGACTTCATTTGCTTCCACCTTCTCCTTCAAAAAGTTATACTTGATTGATATATGCTTTGTCTTAGAATGAAATACCATAATCTTTGATATGTCAATAGCAACATAGTTATCATAGTGAATAACTATCGATTCATTGCAATCTACCCTTATATCCTTCAACATTTGCTTCATCCATAGAACTTGTGTACAGTTAGTAGCAGCAACAACATACTCGGCTTCAACAGTAGAGAAAGAAGTACATGACTGTTTCTTGTTGATCCATGAAACAATTTTTTTTCCAAGAAAGAAATCTCCACCGGATGTGATTTTACAGTCATCAACATCTCTAGCCCAATCTACATCCGTATATGCACATAGTGTACAATCATCATTTTTAGGATACCATAAACCATACTCAGTTGTTCCCTGTAAGTATCTAAAAATCCTTTTCACTGCACTCTCATGATTCTCTCTAGGATCACTCTGATATCTTGATATAATATAAACAACATTAATTATATCTGGTCTAGTCTGTGTCAAATATAATAGACCTCCAATCATAGATTTATACCTTGTATGATTTACCAGAGCTGATTCATCTTTGTTTGTCAATTTCTCACTAGTAACCATAGGAGTACCAACCGGTTTGGAATTTTCCATACCAAATTTCTTCAACAACTCTCTAGCATACTTAGTTTGACAAATGAAAATACCTTTATCAGTCTGATTAATCTGCAAACCTAAGAAAAATCTCATTTCTCCAATCATAGACATCTCAAATTCATTCTTCATATTATCAGAGAATTCCATACATAACTTATCCTCACCTCCAAAAATGGTATCATCAACAAAGACCTCAACAATCAATATGTCATCATCAGTGATCTTATAATATAAGTTACTGTCAGCATTACATTTAGTGAAACCAAACTTCAAAAGATATTTGTCCAAACTAGCATAACAAGCTCTAGGTGCTTGCTTCAAACCATATAAAGCTTTCCTTAATCTGCAAACCATGTTTTTGTCATCTGAAAGTGAAAAACCATCAGGTTGCTCAATATAAACTTCCTCTTCAAGATCTTCATTCAGAAATGCACACTTAACATCCATCTGATAAACCTTATAGTTCTTTTGGGAAACATAAGCAAGAAATAACCTCATAGCTTCAATCCTAGCTACCGGAGCAAAAGTTTCATCATAATCAATTCCTTCCTTCTGAGAATATCCTTTATAGACCAATCTAGCCTTGTTCCTCACAACTTGTCCATCCTCATTCAATTTATTCCTAAAAACCTATTTAGTTCCAATAACATTCTTATTTTTAGGTCGAGGAACTAAAGTCCATGTGTTATTTTTGTCTATCTGATCCAATTCCTCTTCCATAGCTTTCATCCAACATTCATCTTTACATGCTTCATCTGCTGATGTCGGATCAATTTGACAAATCTAGCATACCTCTTTAGCTACCAACCTTCTTCTTGTCATTACTCCTTTGCTCTTGTCTCCAATGATCTGATCTTCTAAATGATTCAGTCTTACATACCAAGGAGTCTTTTGACTTTATGATTCCTTGCTCTGATCTTCAGTTATTGTTGAATTTTCTGATACTGCTGGGGTAACCGGTTCAACATTTTATTTTGGTACAGATACTATTGGTTCAGTTATAACTATTTCCACTTCTGGTTCTCTCTCATAAGTTCTGATTTGATCTTTGTTCTAATCATCCACCTTGACATTAGCACTCTCCATAATTCTCTGCAATCTTTTGTTATAACATCTATATGCTTTGCTTTGATTAGAATAACCAAGAAATATTCCTTCATCACATCTAGGATCAAACTTTCTAATAGAATCATCTCTTTTGATATAGCATTTACTAACAAAGATTTTGAAATACTTAACAGTAGGTATATGACCAAACCATAACTCATAAGGTGTCTTACCAATGTCTCCTTTTATATGAACTCTGTGTAAACCGTCGTGCTCACAACTTCTCTCCAATAGATATGTGGAAAATTAGCTTCCATCATCATAGATCTAGCTGCATCCAGGATAGTTTTGTTCTTTCATTCCACAACACCATCCTGCTGAGGTGTCTGGGGTGCAGACAACTATCTCCTTATCCCATGTCTCTCATAATAACCATTAAATTCATCGAATGTGAATTCACCACCCTGATCGGATCTTAAGCATTTGATTTTCAATCCTATCTCTGTCTCAACCATAGCTTTAAATATCTTGAACTTTTCAAACGCTTCAGATTTCTCCCTTAGAAAAGTAACCCACATCATTCTAGAATAGTCATCAATGGTTAGCATGAAATATCTATCACCCTGAAAACTTCTTATTCTAGCTGGACCATATATATCAGTATGAATAAGATCAAGAACATCATTAGATTTGTCTTGTATACTCTTAAAATAAGTTATGACTTGCTTTCCCATTTGACATTCCTTACATACCAGATTAAGATGCTTCACAATCTTAGGTATATCTCTAACTGCCTTAGTTGAATTGATCTTTACAATGCAATCAAAATTCACATGACACAACCTCTTATGACATAGCCAACTCTCATCAATATGTGCAATCAAACATGTATTCTCACCAGAGTTCAAATGAAATATGTTACCTTTAGTCTGAGTACTGGTTGCAATCTCCAATCTAGATCTGTTAATGATTTTGCATTTTCCATCCTTGAACTGTAATTGAAATCCCTTATCCACCAACTGTCCTACACTCAAAATATTATGCCTTAAACCTTCAACATAATAAACATTATCAGTATTATGCTTACCATCCAATTATATAGTTCCTCTCCCTTTGATCATGGATGCTTTGTCATCTCCAAATCTGACAAGACCACCATCAAATTCTTGCAAAGATAGAAACTTCCTTTTATCTCCAGTCATATGATGTGAAAATCCACTTCCTATTACCCATTCATCCTTGTCTTCAACCTTAGTAGCAAGTTCCTTCTCTTCATTATGAATGATAGGTTCTGGAGTATCTTCCCTAATAGCCAAGAATACCCATTCCTTTCCATTGTTGGATCCACTAGCTGAATCTTTTGTTGGTTCATCATCAGAATCATTAGTTAAACCTTCCTCATCAGCATAGTAGCATGATTTGTCTTTGTTCCTCCTATACTTATGCTTGTTCTAATATTCATGGTTAGGCCTAAAAGATCTTCTATCTTTCTCCTCAAATCTTGAATTCCTCTCAAGACATCTAGATTCAAAATGACCTATTTTATTACATGCAAAACATTTGAAAGGTGATTTTACTTCATACTTACTTCCTGTTGGACCTTTAGGTACTCTTCTAGCAAATAGGGCTTCAAGTTCTTCAAGCTCTTCATCCTCTTTCTTCATATCCTCCAACTCCTTTGCATATACTGTTTTCCAATCACTTTTGTCTGTTGATGATGTAGATGCCTTGAATATAGAATCTGTCTTTGCAACTCCTTGAGGACCAAATTCTTCAACCTCAAAAGAAGATAACTTTCCAACCAAAGTATCCCTGTTAACATAAGTGTTAGACATTGTTCTCATCTCATTAATTACAGTAGCCTTCATCTTGTAAGAAGATGGTAAAGCTCTCAATAATTTAGAAAAAAATCTCATCTTCGCTCAGAGATCCACCACATCACTGAATTCCCAAAACAATTTCATTAACTATTTCCATGAAAGCAATAATTCTTTCATCTTCCTCCATTCTTAGGTTCTCATGCCTTACCCGGTAACCATCAAGTTTAGCAATTTTAATAGTAGGGTCACATTCATTCAGAGTCTCCAACTTATCCCATATAGCCTTTGCAAATGATTTGTCTATTCCCATTACCTATTGATCTGAAAGGGCGCTCAAGAGGGCTTCTCTAGCTCTACAGTAATTTTCAATGTTCTTATCTGATTCTTTCATAGGAGGATTGCCCAATGTTGGATCATAAGGTGTATAGCCTTTCTCAGTGATCTCCCAAACCTCCTTGCTAAGACATCTTAGATGAGTCTCCATATGAAGCTTCCATACCCTATAATTTGTTCCTTCAAGCCTAGGGTTGTTCTTTTGGTAAGAAATTGAGGTTGAATGATTAGTCACCATAGGATCTTCCTCAAGCGGTTAAGCTTCTGCAGAGAGGACCAAGCTTTGATACCAATTATTAGGATAATCGGTGAACAACTGAGAGGGGGGGGGAGTGAATCAGTTGTTAACAGATTATGAAACTTTAAGCACACAAAACCTTTTACTGGAATCCATAAACCAAATACTGGAATAACAGATATACCAATTAAGTATAAACATAAATCATAAACCAATTACCATGCATCCATAACACATAACACCAAGATTTGTACGTGGAAAACTCGGTAAAGGGAAAAACCACGGTGGGAAGCCTACCCATAGTCAAATAATACTTCTGTAGTAAGTATGTAATTACAATAAGGGGCCTACACATGCAGGAATGCCAACAACCTAGAGCACACTGCTCATCACAAAGGAGCCTCACTGACTACAAAAGAAATCTAGAGTACAATCCAAAAATAAGAATGAACTGCAAGAATAGAATCTCCTATGCTTGAGTATAGTTCTGGTTAAGCTCAATACCAGAGGTCTTAAACCTCTTACACAAACCCAATTTGATCACCTATGATTGACCAAACCTTCTGCATATGATTACAACTTTATTCGCAAACAGATAATCCCATAACCTTGACCACATGCCATGATCTACAAAGAGATCTTACATTATATTTATACCAACCTAGGACCTAAACAATTAGGTCGGCCACCTAAAAGATAATACAATAAATCCATTACATAAACCCACAAACCAATGATAAACCAAGTCGGCCTAAGACCAAAACAACATTAACCAAACAATAAATCCAGCTGGTAACGCATCGGGAGCATCCACCAACACATTACATAAACCGGTCCATAATCTAGCAGAATAAGACCAGACCTAAAATAGGTCACCATAAGCCAAATGAAATACCACCGATCAACTGGAACACAAACACGATAACCATCAACATTAGGATAACCATCAACATTCATTAAAAGATCTTCAACAAAGCACTTCCGGTGAAACCCTTACTAGTAACCAAAAGGCTTACTAGAACATATGATAGCTTCCAGATCACCATATCCCGAACCAACTGAATGTGATAAGCATATGAACCACATGAATGACTGAACCAAACCAATTCCACCAATCGGAATATACCAGAGACAAATCTCCTGATCATCATTAAAGTCCAACCACTACCAGAATCCGGTAGAACCAAATAAGCTAGTGTTGACATTAATGACAAACATCAATGTAACACATAATCAATTCTTCTAAATTGCCAACACTTGGCTTGCATTAAGTACATTTGTGTGATCATTAATTAGCACTTGTTCTTGGTTTGCATTCGATTCATTTGATCCATGTAATTGAGTTGGTGTATATGGTGTACCTTCTCCTCCCATTTTTATCATTTCATGTAGTTTGTTCATGCACTCCCTCTGCCTTTCCTTTGTTGCCTCTTGTGATTTAATGGTTCCTCTCTTTTTCCTTCCCATAATTAATATGAATTGTTCTAAATGACATCATATATGTTAGTAAATATTATACAAATTAAACAAACAAATAATTTCATAAAACTATGAAAATCGTTAAATTTGAAATCAAAAGTATAAAAGAAACACGAAAAATATTAAAAAAATAAAACTAATTATGCATTTCAATCATTTGAAATCACATAAAACAAAATAAATCTTACATTGTCCAAGAATGTCATGAGTGAAGACATAATTATAGTGGGTCCTTCACCAAACATTATGTTTTTTTGGCTGTTATGAAACAACCTAAAGTAACAAAAACCCGATCGAAGTTTTGACACTATAGACAAAGAGAGAGAGGGAGAGTGTTGCAACATCTATAGTGACCAAAACCTGATTGGGATTTTGATATTATAGACAAAGAGACAAGGGGAGTCTATAGTGACCAAAACCCGATTGATATTTTGACACTATAGAGAGAGGGGGGAAGGGAGATGAGGGAGAGAGAGGTTGAGTGAGAGATAGAGAGGGGCAAGGGAGAGGAAGGAGTGCGATACAACCACTAGACTTATAGAATCTACATGAGGTTGTTAAACCATGTCGTGAATCCCCGCGATGGACGTTGGCCCACTACCAACAATCCCCCTCCCAACGTCACTCATTGTGGCCTGCGTAATTCGAACCTATGACCAAGCTCTGATACCACTTGTTAGAATCTAGGGTTGTCATTGCACCAAAAGATCGACCTGCCAATGCCCGATACAACCACTAGACTTATAGAATCCATAGAAGGCTGTTAAACCATGTTGTGACTCCCCATGAGGGACGCTGGCCCACTGCCAATAGGGAGAGAGGTTGTGTGTGTGTGTGTGTGTGTGTGTGTGTGTGTGTGTGTGTGTGTGAGAGAGAGAGAGAGAGAGGAACATGGAGGGGTTGAGAGAGAGAGAGAGGGGGGTTGAGATAGATAAAAAAACATAGAAAGAGAGAGAGAGGTTGAGTGAGAGAGAGAGAAATTGAGAGATAGTTTAAGATTGACAAATAGAAAGATCAGGAGAGAGGGGTTGTGAGACAAAAAGAGAGAGAGGAAGATAGAGTGAGAGAGAGTGTGTGAGACAAAGGAAGGGAGAGAGTGTGAGAGACAACATGAGAGAGAGAAGGAAGGGGGAGAGAGGAGGGAGAGATAGATAGATATAGATATATGAATATGCGTATGTATTCATATATGAATATATGTATACATATATGAAACTATATATGTGAATATATGTATGTTTACATATATGAATATAAATGAAAATAACTCGATCAGGTTTTTAAAGATTAAAAATCCCGATCAAGTTATTTAAAAAATAAAAGCCCGACCGGGTTATGGATTGTAATTAGCCTTGGATAGCAATGCTGAGGCTTGGGGGTTTCATTTGCCTCCTTTTTACATTTTTTCTTCTTCAAATCTGATTTCTCAACTTCCTTGTCATCAGGTTTACATGTTATCACGTGGGTATTTATAAAATTGCCACTGTATTTTCATATGTTTTCTGAGCTTTCCAAGCATATAATTTTTTAAAAATTTGAATAACGTTAAAATATTAATTTCTAATTTCTTTTAGCAATGTCTCCAAAGTTCTCAAAGACATACGTGTACCATTTTTTTAAATAACTTTTAAACTTGTCTGAATTTGAAACAAATTATATATTATTGTTCTACACTTAATTCTTTACATTAAAAAAAAATGAATTTTTGATTATTTTGGTGCAAGTTATGCGACGCTCATGAACAGGTACCTGATTTTTCAGGATGCATCCACTTCAAAAAATCATAAAAAAAATACTCAACAAAAAATTACAAAATAAATACACAACTTCTATTGCTCACTCTTAACTATCTTTCTACCAAAGGGTTTTTCAAAATACTAAATGCAACTATAACTTTTTTTATGCGCATGTCAACACTATGTTATGTTTTGCTAAAAAAAAACAAGAACACTTTTGTGTGCGCAAAATATTTGACCCTCTTAATCTTATCCAATTTTTAAAAACGTTAGTAGTTTGGAAACTAGATTCAAAGTACTACATTATTTTTTTGGGTATCTTCAAATTTTGAGTGGACGAGTCTCAAATTGCTCCTCCAAGTTTAGGTTTAGTTGATTTCAGAAAAAAAAAATGGTGGTTGTTTATACCCTTTTTTGTTCACCATCTTGATGCACTCACACTTGATGTTTATTTTTTATGAATTTATAGTATTTATTTAAAGCAATATAAGTATTTTTCATAAAACATTTGTGTCTATAATCTTTTATTTATAAGTTATTTATAGTTCATGCTTATTTTTATTAATTTATAATATTTATTTAAAGTAATTTAAACATTTTCATGAAAACAATTTGACATAAAGATCTTTATTTATTTTTTTAGAGTTAATTATAGTATATGTTTATTTTATATTTTTATAATATTTATTTTAAGTAATATAAGTATTTTCATAAGAAGAATTTTCATTAGATTCATTTTTTTTACAAGGTATTTATAGTTTATGCTTATTTTTATTAATTTGTAGTATTTACTTAAGTAACATAATTATTTTCATAAAATAAATTATACATATAGATCTTTATTTAATTTTTACTAAGGTATTTATAATTTATGTTTATTTTTATTAATTTTTAGTCTTAATTTGCAATATAAGTATTTTTATAAATAAACATTGTCTATATATCTGTATCAATACTTTCCATTTGGCAATACTATTGCAATAAAATTTCTCTTTTACTACTTAACTAGTTATTTTTAAAAAAAATTAATCAATTATAAACAATTTTTTATCTTTTTTTATTTTTTTTAAATTTATTTTCTTGTTCTAAAATGCAAAAGTATATTTTTTAAGTTTATAAATCATTAAAATTAATTTTCTCTACAATGATTGGGTAATATTCTTTTGGGTCTTATACACAGGTTTTTTTGGGAGCCAACATAATTATTTTTTCTCAAAGCTTTTTTTTTGCTTTTTTATAGGGTAATGGATCTACTTCTTGGCTCACCACTCTGGCTTTTCTATCTTGCATGCAGTTCCTCATTCTACATATTTGGTTCATGAAGCATTGATGAAGATTGATGAAGTGAACTTGCTTCATCAAAATCTTTATCACAATTCGTTGTGGAAAACATGATACCCTGCTTCACCTCACTAGTAAGCAAGTCAAAATAGGGGGGCATATAGCTACCCACAAATTTCATCACCTTCCTTAGTAAGCATTAGGTGATTTTGTGATCTAAGATGTGGTTTTGTATGGTGTGGTTCCTAACTGTGTATTGCACATACCATTGGGGGCTTCATTCGAAAACTTATGGATATATTCTTTTTTCAAATGATGTTTACTTTTATGTACTTTAACTTGCATATGCACGTAGTGTCATATGACCGCTAAAGTGGTGGCTAAATGTAGTGTCGTAAATTGTACACCCTTGCTAAGGTGGTACAATTTCACACTTAGGTTAGCACCCTCCTTAGTGTGTCTTGCATCTTGGATTTCTCATTCCCCTTTAAGCATTTAATTAATTAATTTAATTAAATCTAAGGTCATGTTTCATCACTTTACACATTACAAAGTTGGGCCCTTTGCCCTAAGTGTGCCCCTTTCCATTCCTCAAATGAATCATTTAATCATAAACCCTAATTATGTCTTATTTTAACCGTTTAGGCCCAATTTTACTTATAAAAACATCTCGAAATCAACTGTAACTTTGGGATGCGTTCTAATATCATCATATCTAATAGCCTAAAAAATTTGGTGAAAAGTTGGTTGGATCGTGGAGGGAATGCACATGGTCTGTGACTTTTTTCCCAAAATTTTGGGAGCACAATCCTATGATATAACAATGCTTAAGCCCAAAATATCAACAGGAAATTAAAATCCTAGGTCGACCTAAACATAAAATTAAGATCTAGGGTTTCATACTTAAGAGCTCTCTTTCTTCATTTGAAGGGGTCTTCTTCTAAGAATCTAAGAATAGTTTTTTGGAGCATTAGAACCTTCTTTGCAGTGAAAGAGTAGATCTTTGAAGCCTTCAACAACATTCAACATTCATCCATCAAACATTCAACGAGCATCATTTTATCAATTGGGGGCTTTTGAAGATATAGAAGAACAATAGGAGATTGCCGACTGACGATTGGCTTGTACCTCTCCCTTGGGGTTGGGTATGGTTTCATGTTGTTTTCATATCTTTGCATAAGCTTCATTTTGATTCATATTCATGCTTTAGATCACTTTGCATTATGGATTTAGAGCATTTACTTTTTCAAGTATAAGCAATTAGGGTTTACTCTTTAGGTTTTCTCTAGGTTGTTTACTTTCATTTTTCGGATCTTGCATACACACAAGGTTCTTGCACACATATTTTCAATACATTATCGACTATTCATGGAGGTGGAAATCACCAACATGGGGGTTTGACTGAGGTAAAACCTATATAGCCACCCCAAACCCTCTTTTGTAGCTTCAGGTACAAGTTTGGATCCAAGCGCGCTAGAAGTTTTACGACTCGAAGAGCACACAAGAATGGTTTTGGGTTGCAGGTCTTGGTAGAAACCCCGAGGATAGGGGCGTGGCACCCTGGTCCTGCCTAGGATAGTGGCGTGGCACCATGGTCCTACCCTCTGTTAGCAAGACTTGGCAGAACAACACTTTGCAGGTCTCAAAATCCCTCATGTCAGTTGCAACTCCAGAATTGCAAAATTAGGATAGTGGTGTGGCACCTTGGTCCCGAACATTTCTACTTAGATTTCAGATATAGGCGCACCTCTGATTTTTCCTTTTGATCTGTACTTTTCAGTAGTGTATCAATTGTTCTTTTATCCGCATTCTCAGATTAGGGTCTGCTTGCTTATTTGCTTTCTAGGTTAGATTGCATTTTGCATCATTCATCTCTCTCATTTACAACAAAGGAATAGAAAACCTAAGAGGTAATCTAGGACTCTCTCTTTCTCATAAGAAGTAGCTGACGTGCATTACCTCCCTAAGCTATTTCATATTCCATGAGTGTGTATGAGAGTGGGATTAGGGTTTCCATATTTAGTCTCACTTTTTCCCCTACACACTCATATATATAGAGGAGAGGTGCAACATAAAACTAGGAAAGTTACAACTAATTTGTGACTAAGTCAAAGGTAGAGTTTAATTTGACTTAGGACACGTGCAAGTTCTAGATGCAAAAACTTGAATACAAAATGACACTCGACTAGAGATGAATAAAAATGACTAAGTGTCTGGAGACTCATCTCATTTTCAATCATTCTTCACCAATGGAGTCTTCATATTGTTGCAAGGTAGCCTGTACTTCACAGTCATCTGGTCCCACTGTGCTGAATCTGGCATCTGGAGTGGACTTGCCGAAATGGATTTGAATAATTCCTAGAGTTGGACAAAAACAACCAAAAGGGGGTCATGAAGTGCATTTTGGATTTATAAGTCTATTTTTCATTTAGGGAGGGGTCGACAATCATATAGGTGAATATTAGACTTATAAGTCCGAAATGCACTTATGCAAAACACATGAAAGAAGAATGGTCTCTAGTGCAAATCAAGACTATAACCTCGATTTACACCTAAGGAAGAAATATGGTGCAAGTTGGAGTTCCAACATCAGTTTGCACTAACACTTAGCACTTGGCAAAATGCAAAGGAAAATGGTGTGGGTCAGAGTTATAACTCCAACATACACTATTATAGGGAGACTCAGTGTAGATCAAGGATACGACCCCGATCTACACCAAAATGGGGAGACTTGGTGCAGGTTAGGGTTATAACCCCGCCTTGCACCAGAAAGGGGAGAACTTGGTGTAACTCAGGGTTGTCTCTGACTTGTACCTATTTATGGTAAAAATGGAATAACAATATTGAAAGATCAAATGAATTCAGCCACAAAACCCTATCCTAACAACAACAAAGATCCACAATAACATATGAAGATTACCTAAGACAATGCAAATCAACAAAATCACAAAGATTATACCATCACATGTCCAATAGGGTTTGAATCTCCATTCTTCCTATCTCCATTGATCTTGCTTGATATATTTGCTCTCAGATTTTATGTGTGCACAAGAGCTCAACAAAGAATGGAAATGTGGTTGCAAGTAGGCTTGATCGCATATGAAAGTTTGAATGCTAGAATGCTTGGGAATCCTTGACAATGAAGGAAGCATCTTCTTATATAGAAGACACTGTAAGAAATGGAGGGATAAGATTGAGAGGTGTAAAAGATAAATGGTCAGCTAGGATTAGAGGGTAGGTAAAACAAATAAGAAAATAATAAGAGGGTAGGTAGTGTAGGAATTAAGAGATGAATGACATGTGTCATGGGTAGAAAAGGATAATGAATTAATTAAATAAATAAAGATTAAATTAATTAATAGAGGAAGTGGGATCAATTAAATAAATAAAATATTTCTTTAATTTAGGAAAAGGATAATTTAAATAAATAAAAGTATTTATTTAAATGAGGATAGGCTTAGAAGAGGATTAATGAATTAATTAAATAAATAAAGATTTATTTAATTAATAGAAGACTTAGGATAAAATAATTAAATAAATAAAGATAATTATTTAATTAGACAGGACAATTTTAGGTGTCTAGAGTACCAAAAAGGGAGGACTTGGTGTAGGTCGGGTTTATAACCCCAACATGCACAAAAAACATGACTTGGTTATGAAGTGGTGTAAATCAGGGGTTACAAACTTGATTTGCACCAAACTAAATTTTTTGAAGGGGGACTGTAATTCGGGTTTGTAACCCCGATTTACACTTGTGTGCACAAAAGAGGTGTAATTCGAGTTTGTGAACCTCATTTACACCAATACACAAAAAAGACTTAAAATACCCAAAAAAGGACTAGAACCTCTGAATCAAGAATCGAGGGTCCTAAATCATGCATGAGGGGGAATAAAGACTAGCTTGAAAAGCGTTCTTAGATCACATGGACTATAATTGGACAAAATTTGTAGGGGTTATCCTATTTTTGTGACATGCCAAAAATGAGGAAAATAGGCCTACAGCCTAAAAGATGGCAAAGAAGCAAAAAAGTGTGATTTTGTCATTGAAAAGATTCCAGTGTATCAGTGTATGAGAATTTTTTTGAGATTATATTTTATGAGTATGCAAGGCATACCCATAGAGATCGATGGTTGGACTTGCAATTCAAGCTATGCAAGGACACATTTCCACTTGATACCATCATTTCAGTTGTTGACTTTGCAGAGAACTATGCACTAAAGCCATGGGATGAGGTGCAATCCCAATATTACAACTCCACACAAGTTTCTATATTTGTGCATATAGCATTCATTCATGCTAGTGATAGTATAAATGACAACATGAAGATATTGATGGAGTATCATTTCTATATCATCGATGATCACACACATTCTATAAAGTTTGTGCAAGGTTGCTTTCAGATGTTCTACCGTCATTTGGCTAGTAGGGGTATTTCATTCCATCGACATATCATATGGTCAAATAATTTTGCATCACAATTCAATAACTCTTGGATATTTTATTGGTTGAGAAGAATGCATAAGAGCATTGTTTTTCAACATATGTGGAATTTTTGTGAGGCCAGAGATAGAAAGGGGGAGAATGATGGCGTAGGAACATGTATCAAAAGATCCTTGGAATGAGAAGAGTTAAAGTACAAAGATAAAGAAACGTTTATAGATGTGAAAGCTATTGTTGAGTGGTGTAATGCTACAGTGGGCCCATGTAATCAAGGTGAGTCTATAGTTCGTATATTTTTTGGGTTGATAGATGATACTGTCATTGCAAAATACGAGGATTGTTGTACATTGACAGGATCGAGTGAGCTACACTTTTTTAGAAGCTCTAATGCAGGTTCATGGGATATACATATGCGACATATGGTGTGCTTTTTTTCATCATGTGCAAATGAATAATGGAATGAGTGTGAGTCAAAGGAGTGGGTTGATGAATGGTGTACGAGAACTTTGAGCCCACTTGAGACATATCAACTCCTAACAACATTGCAACTCACACAGATGGAAGCATTAGTTGACTTTGACCATGTGTCAGATCTAGTGCAACCAAGTAAATTATCCACATAAATATTTTAATCAAATTCAATTTTATATCATATTTGTTTGCTAAATTCATGTACATGATTGCACATGTCATTCTAGGGCATGTTTATGCAGTTATTATAGCTGAAGACAATGAAGAAGGAACAAGTTATTATTTGTGTGTTGTCTGGAGACAAAAATGAAATTGGATGACCCTGAGAAAATATTGAATACTCTAGAGGATTAGTGGTTGTTATTGGTACATGGCTTAGGAGGTACGAAGTGAAGATGTCTAACTTGTGGTTGTTTGATGACTTTGAAACACATAGAAATAATATTCATTATTTGAACCTTGTGGTGGCATCATTGACTTGATTAAATATGGTGGTAGACCACTGAACAGGAACCGATGGAAGGTTTATGAGTCTAGTCATGAGGCAATTCTTGACATGATAAAGAGTAGAGAGGATCCATATGGTTCATTGAATTGAATGTAAATATAAAAAATTTTATAATATCAAGATTATTTGGATATATGTACTTATGACTTGTATATTTGTACAAATGAAATACACGAGGCATTGTATATCAAATGTCCTTACGATATATTTATGTGCAATATAATTTTGTTTTCCAATGATTGAGATACTTAGTGTTACAATGTTATAGTTATGTGATTTTCAAATGGAAAGGTAATTGAGAATTGGATTATATGATACACTTATGTGATTTTCAACTGGAAAGAGTAATTACTAGCACAAACATTAAAGAGATGACTGATTTGGTCCACTAAAGTAAGTAGTTCTTGAATTAGACTCGTATTACTAGCACAAACAACTTCTTTAATTCACCTTTTTAGAAAATTGATATTTACAGGGAACTAGAAAATAAAGATTTGAAAGCTCCAAGTTGCTTGATCATTCAGAGCCAAACCCTGGTGACACGTTCTCTTAAGTGCTCGAAGTGTGAAAACTGTCAAACTTTAGCGATGTGTCTCTCAGAGCCTGCCACACATACGAATGAGCCTTCTAAACCTACAAGGTCATGTGATGCCCCCCTACAATAACCTCTATCACTTTTTGATTACTCAATTCCATTTGCCTCTACCAAGACTTTTTCTATTGCAATAAAAAGTGTCAAATGCATTTAATGAAAAGTTGTAACATACCCTAAATTTCATTCTTCTCATCATGGATGCAAATCATCAATGTGAGCACATCTAGGAGGCTGGGTTTATGCTAGGCATGCCCTTGTTTCACTCTCCAAGTTACCCAATAGTTTTGAGCAACACCCTAGTGACACATTATCTTAAGTGCTCGAAGTTTGAAAACTATCAAACTTTGGCAACACATCTCTCAGACCTTGCGACACATACAAACAAGTCATTTGAACCTATGAGGTTGTTTGATGCTTCCTTATAAAAATATCTTACTTTTTTATTACTCAATTTCATTTTCTCATGCCCAGATTTTTTCTATTGCAACAAAAAGCGTCTGATGCATTGAAAAGTTGCAACATACCCTAACTTTTGTTATGTTCATCATGGATGCAAACCATCAATGGGAGCGCATCTAGGAGGCTAGGTTTACGCTATGAATGCTCCTATTTCTCTTGCCAAGTTTCCCGATCATTATGAGACACACCCTAGTGACGTGCTCTCTAAGTTCTCAAAGTGTGAAATTTTTTAAACTTTGACGATGTGCATCTCTAAGCTTGCAATACGTATGAACAAGTTGTTTAAACCTACAAGATCAAGTAATGCCCCCTACAAAAACCTCTCTCAGTTTTGGATTACTCAATTCTATTTTCCTGTGCTAAGACTTTTTTGTTGCAATAAAAAGCATAAAATCCATTCAATGAAAAGTTTCTACATACCCTAACTTTCATTATGCTTGTTGTGGATGCAAATTCTCAGCGTGAACATGTCTAGGAGGTTGGGTTTATGCTAGGCATGCTCATGTTTCGCTCATTGTCGCCCAATTGTTCCGAGCCACACCCTAGTGAGACATTTTCTTAAGTTCTCAAAGTGTAAAAATTGTCAAAATTTGGTGACAGGTATCTCAAAGACTGAAACACATACGAACGAGCCATCTAAACCTATGGGGTCATGTGATGCCCCCTACAAAAATCTCATTCACTTTTAAATTACTCAATTCCATTTGCCCATGCTGATACTTTTTCTCTTGCAACAAAAAGCATAAAATGCATTCAATGACAAGTTGCAAAATACCCTAACTTTCATTTTTCTTATCTTGGATACAAACTATCACCGCAAGCTTGTTTGAGAGGCTGAGTTTACACTAGGGATTCCCCTATTTCTCTTGCCAAGTCACCTGATTAGTCCAAGCCACAACCTAGCGACGCGTTCTATTAAGTGCTCAAAGTGTGAAAACTACCAAACTTTAGTGATGTGTATCTTGGAGTCTACGACACGTACAGATGAGACATCTGAGCCTATAGGGTCTTGTGACACCAACTACAAAAAAATCTCTCACTTTTCAATTACTTAGTTCCATTTTCTCATGCCGACATTTTTTTTGTTGCAACAAAAATAGTCAAATGCATTCAATGAAAGGTGGCAACATACCCTAACTTTATTTATTCTCATCATGGGTTCAAACCATCAACACAAGCACATCCAATAGGTCGGGTTTACACTAGGCATGCCCCTTTTTTCCTCACCAAGTCACTTGATCGTTTTGACCCATGCCCTAGTGATGTGTTCTCTTTAGTGCCCTAAGTGTGAAAATTGCCAAGCTTTGACGTTGCATTTCTTGGAACCTCTACAACGTATGAATGATCCATCTAAACCTATGGTTTGTGTGATGCCCCCTACAAAAACCTCTCTCTCTTTTTGATTACTCAATTCCATTTGTCTGTGCTGATACTTTTTCTGTTGTGACAAAAATCCTCAGATGCATTCAATGAAAGGTGGCAACATACCCTAACTTTCTTTCTACTCATTATGGGCACAAATTGTCAACATGAGTGCATCTAGGAGGTTGGGTTTATACCCTTGTTTCACTCACCAAGTCACCTAATCGTTCTAAGCCACACCCTAGCGACGTGTTCTCTTAAGTGCTTGCAATATGAAAACTGTCAAACTTTGGCGACGTGTATCTCAGAGCCCATGGAACATACAAATGAGTTGTCTGAACCTATGATGTCGTATGATGCCCCCTAGAAAAAACTTTGTCAATTTTGGATTACTCAAATTCCATTTTCTCGTGCTGAGACTTTTTTTGTTGTAACAAAAAGCGTTAAATGCATTCAATGAAAAGCTGCAACATACCCTAACTTTCTTTCTTCTTGTCATGGGTGCAAACTATCAACACAAGCATGTCTAAGAGGTCAGGTTTATGTTAGGTATTCTCTTGTTTCACTCACCAAGTTAACCAATTATTCTGAGCTACACCCTAGCAACACTTTCTCTTAAGTGTTCAACATGTGAAAATTGTCAAACTTTGGGGACACGTGTCTCAAAGCTTGTGGCATATATGAACAATTTTTTTGAACCTATAGAGTTGTGTGATGTTCCCCTACAAAAACCTCTCTCACTTTTGGATTACTCATTTCCACTTGCCTGTGCCAAGACTTTTTATGTTGCAACAAAAAGTGTAAAATACATTCAATGAAAAGTTGCAACATACCCTAACTTTATTTTTACTCATTGTAGGTGCAAACCATTAGTGCAAGAATGTCTAGGAGGTTGGGTTTACACTAGGCATGCCCTTGTTTTTCTCGTCAAGTCGTCTGATCATTTCGAGCCACACACTAGCGATGCTTTCCCTTAAGGGCTTGAAATGAGAAAACTATCAAAATTTGACGACATATATCTTGAAGCTTGTGGCACGTATGCACGAGCCATCTGAACCTATGGGGTTATGTGATGCCCCCTACAAAAACCTATCTCACTTTTGGATTAATCAATTCCATTTTCCCGTGCCAAGACCTTTTCTGTTGCAACAAAAAGCATAAAATACATTCAATGAAAAGTTGCAACTTACCCTAACTTTCTTTTTGCTCATTGTGGGTGAAAACCATCAACACGAGTGCATCTAGGAGGTTGGTTTTATGTTAGTCATGCCCCTATTTTCTCACCAACTTACTTGATTGTTTGGAGCCACACCCTAGCGATGCTTTCCTTTAAGTGCTCGAAGTGTGAAAACTGTCAAACTTTGATGACACGTATGTTGGAGCCCACGACATGTATGAACGATCTGCTTAAACCTATGAGGTTGTGTGATTCCCCCTACAAAACCTCTTATTTTTGGATTACTCAATTCTATTTTCCCATGTTGAGACTTTTGCTATTGCAACAAGTGTAAAATGCATTTAATGAAAAGTTGCAACATACCCTAACTTTCATTCTACTCGTCGTGGATGCAAGCCATCAATGTGAGTACATCCAGGAGGCTAGGATTATGCTAGGTATTCCCCTATTTCATTCGTGAATTTGCCCAATCATTCTAAGCCACACCCTAGTGATGCTTTCCCTTAAGTGCTCGAAGTGTAAAAATTGTCAAACTTTGACGATGCATATCTTGGAGTCTGCAACACATACGAATAAGTTGTCTAAACCTACGAGGTTATGTGATAACCCCTACAAAATCCTCTCACTTTTATATTACTCAATTCCATTTTCCTGTGCTGAGACTTTTTCTATTGCAACAAAAAAACATAAAATGCATTCAATGAAAAGATGAAACATACCCTAACTTTCATTTTGCTCATTGTGGATGCAAAACATTAGTACGATCACATTCAGGAGGCCAGGTTTACACTAGGCATGCCCCTATTTTGTTTGCTAATTTGTGTGATCATTCCGAGTCACACCCTAGTGATGTGTTCTCTTAAGTGTTCGAAGTGTGAAAACTATCAAACTTTGGTGATGTGTATCTCAGAGCTCGTGGCACATATGAATGAGTTGTATGAATCTATGAGCTTGTGTGATTCGCCCCTACAAAAACCTCTCTCACTTTTCGATTACTAAGTTCCATTTTCCCGTGCCAATACTTTTTTAGTTGCAACAAAAAGCGTTAGATGCATTCAATGAAAGATGGCAACATACCCTAAATTTCTTTCTGCTCATCATGGGCACAAACCGTCAATGTGAGTGTTTCTAGGAGGTAGGTTTTACGCTAGGAATAACCCTATTTTTCTTACTAAGTCGCCCGATCATTCTGAGCCACACCCTAACAACATGTTCTCTTTAGTGTCCTAAGTGTAAAAATTGTCAAACTTTGACGTTGCGTTTCTTGGAACCTGTGGCACATACGAATGAGCTGTTTGAACTTATGGGGTCATGTGATGCCCACTTTTTTATTACTCAAATCCATTTGTCCATGTCAACACTTTTTCTGTTGCAACAAAAAACATCAAATGCATCAATGAAAGGTGGAAACATACCTTGACTTTCTTTCTGCTCGTCGTGGGTGCAAACCATCAACGTGAGCATTCCCAAGAGGTTGAGTTTACACTAGCATGTCCCTATTTTTCTCACCAAGTCACCCGATCATTTTTTGCCACACCCTAGCGACATGTTCTCTTCAATTCCCTAAGTGTGAAAACTGTCAAACTTTGACGTTGCATTTCTCAGAACTTGTGGCACATAAAAATGAGCTATCAAAACCTACGAGTTCATGTGATGCCCCTTATTAAATATATGTGACAATCAAATAGAGTTGTTTTGTATGAAACAAATGAAAAATTAGTGTTTGAAAACAAATTAGACTTGATTTTAGGACTATTTTCGGACAACAAAGATCAAATCGAGTGATTAGCCCCTAAGATTGATAAGAAAAGTGTAAATAGACAAATCTAACATTTCTAAACACTCTTCTAATAGAAATAACTCATTCAAGCACTCAAGTTCACAAAAATACAGTCTGCATGTGTGGTATAAGTATGAAACTTGGCATGCTTTTTTGTAAACCTATAATCAACAACAATCTTTCTCTTTTTTAATTCCTTCAAGAGGACTTTGTAAGGGTATTCATGTTACCATGGACTGTAAAAAACTTCAAATGGTATTATTCATCTTGGAGAACCTACTTACAACCTAGGCATTTATGAGGGCACATATTATAACTTACATTCTTATAATTGGTCATTTTCTTATCATGATGATGTTTTCTACATGTATGCACAAATAAAATGTTAATAATAGTTCATTAAAATATAGGATTATCATAACTTCATTACGATTGTCTTAGCTTCATTGTTAAGATTTTCACAACATTTTTAGAATAGTCATAGGTTCATTTCTAATGTATGTTACTTTCTTAGGATAATGATAGGTTCACAAGACAATCATAACTTCATTAGGATAGTAGTCTATTTAGGACTCTCATAGTTTCATTACACATGTCATAACCATGTTAAGATGTGATTTAACTTCATGAGGACTATGTTAAGCAAGATCATATATTGTACCTAATTTTCATTCTTAATTAGAATGCATGCTACAATCTATTGATTCCTAAAATTGCACTTTAGGAAAACAACCTTATGTGAAGTTCAGTGAGTGGGTAACCAAGTGCGCTTCACTGGAAAAACTTCAGGATTCAGAAGCCGACTCTTCATGTTTAAAAAAAAGGAGGAGAGAAAAACTTAAAAACTAAACTAAACTATGGTGATATGCTAGAACTTTAATGTTTAGGACTCAGAGAGCACATAGTGCCATACTTTAAAAGCACAACCAAAGACCCACTAACAGTATATCTATCACAAAGAATCAATTTATCATTCAAAGTCTCACCCATTTGACATAATGCAATTTTAATACATACCTACCACATAAATTGAAAGAGTACCAAGGATGATTCAACTTGCAAGAATTACATTAAAAATCACAAAAGCTAAAATTCAGATTACAGAACCTTAACATTTACTCCCAATTTCACACTAAACACGATTTATCTATCGAGTGAAATAAAACAAACACAAAGGCCAGGAGTTGGCACAGTCTGAGTGTCTAATTTGCATAGAAATTCAAAAATAACAATGCTATGGCCGAGAGTAAAAATGCTAAAAAATCATTCCTGAGGGTGAACTCCCTACAATTGATGACCCTTTCACCTTAAAAAGACTTCACTCACGAATTGGGATGCCCAAGGAAATAGGAAGAATCATGAGAATTCACCACGTGGCCATGACCATCCAGGGATGTTACAACCTTTTTGCCTTGTGAACATGCTTCTCCATCATACTGAGAGTCATCATTTCTACTTGAACAGATCGATTCCCTGTTCCCACCCTCACACTTCCCTAAGAGGACACCTGCCACTTGATCATGCTTTCAAATAGACTCTGTTTGTGAAAAGTTTAGGCATTCTGCCTTCCCTACGCGTGGTTCCCTATTTGTTTTGTTGGCTGGGACACGTGGCACACGAGTGGGGCTCCTCGACATCTTTTATTTATTTCCCTCTAAAACTCCTCCAGAGCCAATGTGTGGCATCTCCTCGCGTATGGGACTTGTAGCATAGAGCCACTTGCGAGAGTCATGTGAGGAAAGAACACGTGGCAATGTGGCGGAGCTCTGAAGGATCAAGGTAAGAGAACATTTTCCAAAAACACGCCCAACCAACATGTGGCTTTCGTGGAAATGACTTAAATCAAACTTTAGGGGCGCGAAGGACAAAAACCTACGGACATACAAGGCTCGAAAGAGAAATTATGGATTTATCCACACAATATTCATGTCTCCGTGGACTATGAAAAAATTGAAATTCTAGGCATGAAACTACAAATATTTACTATTACCAACTTATGAAGTTGAATTGTGGAACAAAAATTGATTTCAATTAAGAATGTAATAAGAATTGTAGACTAAACCGATATAATATATAATATCTCACATAGAAAAATGTTGATACAATTAGAGAATCTTGATTTCAATCATCAAATATATATGTGTGATTATGGATAATAGTTGCAATATGATTTGCATTAACCAAAAAAGTCATAAAGTCATACAACATTTCATGTTGATAAGAGTATAACATATATATCCAATATAGTGATACAAGCTTACCAACAACCATATGGACATAAAGTGTCACATATACATAATACAAAACATATGCCCAAAAATTCCATACATGCATACAACAAAGGCCCCTAGTCTACTGATTTCCCACTAGCACAAGGAAATAGATCACGAGCTGCCTTCAACTATCGAGGGGATGGAGGTGTATGTTATGTTGGAGTATTTTGAATGTTCTCACTAGTCCTCCTATCTAGACTTCTCTGGATCTCCAACTGATACAATCAAAAGTATAGACAACAATGCATAATATATATAAAAAATAAATTGTAGAATGACATATAATAGAACAATTACTTACCGCAAATATATAGTCACGTTATTCATCTACAATGGGGGAATGTTCACACCCAAGAGTGACAAGGCTCTGCAACAAGCATTAAGATATCAATTAAACTACATACGAAGTATCATCACAATTCTCAATAATAGACCATTAAAAGAATGAGTGAAATTTACTAATTTGTCTCATACCTCTGACAAAGCTTCCAAACTTGCTACTGCTATAGCAACACCATGATCCAATGTAGCGCAAACATCGGGAGGAGTATCTGATGTCAACAACTAAAAATGAAACAACTATTATTCAATTATCAAAACTCCCTAAAATTGTTTTACAACCACATTAATGAATAAGGTTACCTCAATGCAAGTGTCTCGACAAACTTCACTGTGAGGCGTCGATGTCAAAGGTCCAACACCAAACTTTATGACATCCAAAGTGACTTATAAGAAAAATCATTCATATAATGTTTACTATTCACATGTAATAGTTGAATTAATTACTGGATACATACTTGATCACTCAATGGTGCCATGTAAAATGTGGCTAAGGGAATGTCATAGGTAGTATAAACACTATGACCCTGCTTTTTTATCATAGTCATTGTACTAATTTAGTTATTCTAACACTTCAAAATAAAATTTAATAGACAAAATTAAATGAACTTACAAAAATTACTTGGGTATCAATGTCGAATGTCTCATTCATCAGAGACTCTATCATGACCATATTCTATATAGAAAATGGTTGTTGTGTAGGTACATGCTGACTATTATTAGGGTCATAAGTGCAAAGAGCCCTGCATGACTGACACTAGTGAGATGGAACTAGAGGCCTATAAGATTCACCCCATCAACATGTACAAGAGGCTCAACATATTGTATGATGGTCTAAGTCAACGAGCTAATGGACTCTAAGGTATCCACCTCAACATTGTGCTTCACATGGAAGGAATGGTCATGTGCTCCACCATAGGTCTAACCAAGGGTCTTTGTGCCACATTTGGGTCACATTGTTCCCCTTTTCTGTTGTGTGAAGATCCCCCACCCCTACCTTGGAAATTTAGGTAGTCAAAATAGTTAGGGATCACATTGAGGAAAAAATCACAATAGAGTTTCCTCAAAAAGTACTAAGGCACCTCATGATTATTACATGGCAGCTAATCAAATACCATCCACCACCTATCCCAAAAGTTATTATTATCCCTTCATGGTGGCACTAATGGATAGGGAACCTCCTGCATCTAGGTTGTAAGGGTTGATTGGTTCGAGGGTCCGTGAAAAGTGCACACAGGTCAACTTTTTTTCTTTTCTTTATTGTAGCATATGATAACTTGTTTGCATGAAATTATTTTTGTTCTTCTCTTTTGTAGGACCACGCATTAATTTGACCACTCACTGAAGCTACATGGGCTACGATATATTGCAGTGAATTCGCAAGGCTTGTCCTATGAGAGGTTGTTAAATTAGGATCTTTAAGCCTATTTATCAATTCAAGTTGTTTTTTGTTGTTTCCAATTTGCCCTAATATGTTTTCTTGTGTGCTTGGGGGATGTCTAGGAATTGGGGGAGGGGTTGGTTGTGCCTCTTCTTTAGAAGGCTCTTGATGAGGAGATGGTGATGGGTTTTAAATATTTTCAGATGGATTTTGCATTCCTAAAATTTAAAACAAATTTCAATTTAAAAACCTAATTTAATCCATAGTTTAAACAAAATTTGAGAGAAAAAAAATGCATACTTCTTCGAGCCCCTTGACATCGTGGTGCCATTTTGATCAAGATCTCACACCTTTGGGAGCAAAAACATGGTCTCTATTTGGTGTGCGTAGTTTGGAAGGTGAAAAAAACAATTGACCCCATAGGCTTGATAGAAAAAATGAGGAAAGATTGTGAATTTTGAGTTTTTATTTCACTTTAACTATTTGGCACATGCCAAATAGGGTGCACACCTTATTTGGTGTGCGCCAAAAGGCTTGATGGGGGCCAATCATTTTTTTGGCACCTTTTTAGTTCCCCATCTTGGTGCACTCGCCCTATGTATGTATGTATGTATGTATGTATGTTGTATGTATGTATGTATGTATGTATGTATGTGAAATGGAAATGCACAAATAATGCATTAAAATAATAAAGAGAAAACATGAATACCTAATGAGGTACTCTAGAGGATGTCACGGTCATGACCAAAAGAATATGGACAAAGATAAGGGAACTTAGATGTGAAAATTTTATGGGCAATGGTACAAAGCAACCATAATGTGAGAACAATTTGCGAATCCATCAGGAGGACAAGTGTGAACTTGAGAAGGCTATAAATTAATGGCATTTAAGTGATTTCCTATCATTCATGGTCAAGTGCATCACTAATAATGATCAAGACAAAAGATAGTGATAACATTTTGACATCATATTGCCTTGTGTTGAGATAGTTGTGAAAGGTTTAGTGTTGGTTTTAAAGTGAAAAACTTTGTATGAGGTCTATCATAAAATAGGTTTCTTTGTGGAAGTCTTATATAGTTCATGAAGCAACAATATGCATTGACCTTTTGTTTGTTGAGAATGTGTTTCCATATGCACACTTCAAAGGATAGAGATATAAGGAAAAATAATAGTCCTTGTGAAAGATTAAATGTTTAAATCTCAAATGGAGAATCCTGAAACTCATTGGATAGATAACATGAAGTATAGGTAGTGGTACTAGTGAGTTTTACCTCTTCTTTATCAAAAGGTCATCCATATGATAGTCACGATATACTAGGAATAGACAAAAAATAATCACATAGTTACAATATTCTAGCTTTGGACAATCCTTTCATCAAGATGATAGATTATCCTTGTCAAGTTTGGACTGCCTTTTGGTTGTCTAAATATATTAAAAGAAAATAAAATGATTCTAAAACAAGTCTTCAACTATAGGAAAGTCAAGAAATGATAGTACTTGAAGAATATACCTAGAACATAATAGTCGAAGGGATATTTGAAGAGGGGAATGCCATGATAAATGGTAGATTGAGCATTGGACATAGATATTTTACAACATAAAATCTAATGGTTGATAAGGGTTTATCTTTTATGAAGAGAAAGATGGTAAAGGACAACTATGGTTTAGAATACTCTGTGCAAGATCATAATAGAGGATAGCAAGGTTCAACATGACAGTGATAAGAATGAAAAAGATAGTCCTGTGTGCTTATAATTATGTTTCCCAAGTCAAAGAAACTAAGAGAAATAGTCCATAAACCATGAATGAATATGTCATTTTGATAGAGAATATAGCACGAGAATTTTTTTAACAATGTTTGTATGATGAAGTTGTTATAAACCCAAGGCATAGTCAAGTCTTACATGATACTCATACCATAGATTCATTGCTAGGAAGTGCATATAACCAAGGTTTGAATCTCACTATAAATAATGGTTGTTCCTAAGCTCTTCATGTCTTTGTGTCCATTATAGAGATCATTGAGGGGTCCATAGGGAAAACTTAAAGGGACAATCCATAGAAGACTACATGGAAATCATGAATACCTCCATTTGAGAGTGGTGGTATATTTTCATTGCCCTTATTCTAGAAAAATTGTAAGGTGATAACTATGCTCAAAGATGAATAAAAAATGACAGTAGAAATCTTCAAGATTAAGGCCATTAAAATATCCTAGATCAAATGTCAAGGTAAAGTACTAATAAGGAACATCATGATAAGGGACAAGGGTTTGGAATTTGACTTTCTAGTAGTAGGACAATGAACAAGTGATAGTTAATAATTCAATAAAATGCATGTGGAGTGTGACTTTCTTAGAGGGAGAGGAGACATTGTTGTACCATGTAACTTGTAGATTATGAAGCGGCCAACTAAAGTAAACAATCATCAAAAGAATACTTGGACCAAAAAAACTTCTTGACAAACAAAGGTTTAATAAATATGATGTATAATGTTTCCGACACCTTCTTAGGGTAGTTGACCTTTTTCCAAAGAACCAACACATGCCCTGAAAGTGTAGATCAAGGAGACGACAATAGTTGAAGAAGTATGTTATTTTTGAAATATGATGAGAGCATCTACGGCAACTTGGTGACTTGTCCAAGTGGTTGAGGAGTTTAAGGAGATAGTTTTGACTCAGTATGAACTAGTTGAGAGCATTTAGGAATTGATTAAGGGGCACCATAATGGATGGGTCAAAGTATGAGACTTTTCCTCACCTTTCCACCATTTTGGAGGATTTTGAGGCGTCAAAAGTAGGGAGAAATTAGTTGGATGCCTAAGGAGGATTTGAGCAAGAAAGTAATGTACAACACATGTCATTTCTTTCTCAACAAGTGTTCTCTTCTTTTAGCAAGTTGTTGCACACTATACATTGTAGCCTTAGGCTTCTTTTCTAAGTTAGTTCTTGTTTTTTTAGGCTAGTATTATAAATTGAAAGATAGTTTTTTTTTTTTAAACAGGGTGGCAAGCCACATATATTATTATAATAATAAGATACAAAAATCTGGTTCAACAAGCATACCAGCAGGAAAGAACCAGACAAAAGAAAACCTCTGGTTATAGCTTCAATTACAATCGAAATCCCCTAGGTAACTAAAGCTAAACTAATGGAACTAATACTAATGATATGATATAAATATCATTTTTACAAGACCAAGTTTACCAATTTTGTAATTAGCTGCAGGACAACATGTCGGTCTTGATCTCGCTACAATCCAAAAATATTAACTTGAATAACAATTAATACTGCACATACACTTATAATTTCACAACCTGGCCATCCTCTGCAAGTTCCAAAATGTAGAGCCATCAGTTGTCCATATTATACCCATCAAAAAAGATAACAATTGTTTTTTTTTTACCCTCTAATTACTCATCCATTAGTTGGACGTTTTCATCTTGTTGTTCTTGCATAGTGCCCCTATCAACCGCATGTGGAATCCTGCAGCTTCATTGGAACCCTATAATAAGACAGGCCCTAGGGAAACAATTAAATTTGGCACTAATGGTTGCGGATGTGGATTCACCTCGGGGAGTTCCGCATTCAACAGGATTAACAAGGCATTCATCTTTTTCTTGATCAAGGTAACCATTTCATGTCCAACTTCCCTACAATGCCTATCCAAAGTACTTTGTATATATGAGAAGTTATGCATCTCCAACGTGTGTTTAATGTTGTCATAAATTGATACAAAGACATGCCTAGTTAGAAGGAAATGTCGTGGGAAAATTCCCCCAATGTGAGCGTTACCCTCCCATAAGTCATACCTTTGGACTGCAAGCAGAAGTTTATTACTAGGCAAGAATTCATTCTTGACGACTTTGGCAGCAATTAACTCAAGCATTGATAGGGATTGAAGCAAATCAAACGCATTTGACAAGAAAATAGAGATAAGTTGTGAAGGGAAAATGGCCCGTCTTGCCCGAGGAAACAAGATTTCTTCACCAATCACCTGCTTGATACTCCTCCTGATCTGGTATGATTGAATGTGAAAGACTTGTCCCAGAAATATGTCTGTGATGAGTTCTGAGAAGGGTCTCTCCCACTCTTCCACCACTAATAAGACTCTATAATTGCGCGGCATATACTCCGTGTGCTCTCTGTGACATGTTGCGCAAGTAGTGTCCATCTGCAGGCTTCTTTCCATTGAAGCCAACGAGCCCTGTTTTGTTGTTTTGTTAATTTTTTCCCTCTTCAAAACTTGTGTTGTGCACAAACCAGTTTATCTTGCAAGGGAAAATGCCATTGAGATGGAGGAAATGATGTTTAATAGCCGGCCCATCCACCTATGTTTTAATTATGAAATCTTAGCCTACTTGCAAATAATTCGCATGTGGAAGCTTTGCTTAACCATGTACAAGAAGTTCTCGGTTTACATCTCACACGCACCAAGGGTGTAAGTCATGTATGTGAAGATGTCGAGGGACTAATTTAAGACATATTACACATACGATCGTGCTAAGTGATTAATTCACCCTGGTTCGAATTCATTCTTGCAAGTGTAATTAAATGACAACTTAAATGATTAAACATGATGGTTACCCCGTCTCATCACACACGAAATCTCATCACATAAAATGTTTTTTAATATTGGAAATTCTTTTAAATCACGTTCATCCTTGATCGATTCAACTTGAAGCCCATCGTAGCCCATGTTTGCAAGTATGTTTGTCATCTTATTACCTTCCCTGTATGTGTGCGAGATATGAAATGCTTCAAATGAATCTAGCAAATTCCAAACTTGTCTGAGAATATAATTGATCCTCCAATTTAATGTTTTCCTCTATATGCATGCATTAATAATAAGAAAGGAGTCCCCTTCAACATGAACTTTTGCATAACTTTTGCATAACCCAATTTCTTTGCGATAATCAATCCTTCCAATAACGCTTGCACCTCTATCGTATTGTTAGTTCCTGGGGGCAAAACAAAAGATTTGAATGCTTTTAACTTACCCATATGATCCCTAATACAAGCTCCAGCCCCTAAGTCACCTGGGTTCCCTCTTGATGACCCATCAAAGTTAAGTTTGACAAAATCTCGATGAGGGGGTTGCCATAAAACATTAGATCTATCAACCTTATTCAATTTATTAGAAGAAGGCAAGCTGGAGTTAGACGGTGATAAAATATGCTTCCAATTTTTGATAATGGAAGAGTCCCATGACAAAAATAATGAAGAAATGTTAAAATAGGATTGAATGTGAACATTAACTATATCTGAAACTTATTTCTCTATAATTTCCAAAACTTTATCAACAATCAGAGACACTTTCTTAAAGACTCTTTTATTTCTTTACCACCAGATGGACCAAATGACTATTGCTAGAATGATGTGCCAAATACAAGAAAAAGTGGAGGAGGTAAACAGAGTAGGCCATGACTGAAACAAATCTCATACTGTGTTTGGCAAAGGCAATGAAATTTGCAATCTGTTCAAAATGAAGAACCACAGTTGTTGAGCTAATGGACATTGAACAAACAAGTGGTCAACTGTTTCACTTTCCTTATTACACAAAACACAAAAAAATGCTTGCGAAATTTGCAGCTTGACTAGTCTATCACCAGTTAAAATCTTGTTTTGATTACCAACCAAGAGAAACAACCTGCTTTAGGCAAGACCTTGTTATTCCAAAAAAATTTAAATGCTCTTTGGTTCTGTTGTTGATCCATCATAAGTTGTAAAGCTGCATATCCATTTTTAACTGAGAATACACCTTGTTTTGATGGAGCCCAAAATTTTTATCTGAATTATCTGAAAGAAATACAATCCTCTGATCCAAAAGGTTTTGTAACATCTTCTTTTGATTATCATCAGTAATAACAAGCGAAAAATCTTTCCAAATGGCCTTTCCTGAATGTAATTCAATTCCACTGATATAATCAATGAGTTTCTCACCCCATGCATGAGTAAGGATAGGAATTATTCCTTGCAGGTGTTGACATTGTGCTAATGGAGGGTGTCCATTCCATGAGTCATTCCAGAAATGAATTGTCTCCCCAATAATTTTGTTGCGGATGGTCTTGCTAACCATGGCGTTATATCCGAAAAACAAAGCATATGGAATGGTGAAGATAATATTGAGTTCAATATTAAAGACCTCATTAGAAATGACAAAATTATGGGGAAAGAAAGATTGCATTTTAATCATGGTTGTATTAATGATTAAACATCAAAAATTTGAAAAGGAGATGATAGCTTGTCAGAAGAGCAACGTTTTAAATAAGAATATTAAAAATTTGCAAGCTTTGTGGGTGCTTATTTTCAAGTGTTCGAGTGTCATCTGGAAGCTTGCTTTGAATTTGTTGAAGCAAAAAAATTGCAGAACGATTTCAAGAATGGGAGGTGACCTTAGAAGAGAGGAACTCAATAACCTTTCTAGATGGTGGGAGATGCCCAAGGTCTGGACAAAGTCGGAGAAGGGTTTTACGACGTCATTCATGGAAAAACTGGTGGATTATGACAAAAGCAGAGTTAACTTGGCGGTTACTAGAGTGACTGAAAATTGGAAAAATGGCACTTTCAAAATCCATGGTGTCAAATTCAAGCTAGGCGCGAACCTCATCTCTACAGTCACGGGTATGCCCCATACTGGTCTCAATTTCTTTGGGGACTTGAAAGTATCCAATAATGTTGTGAAGCTCTTTCCGCGCAAAGATAAGGAGAGAGCTAAATTAGGCAAAGTGTTTGGGAGGTACTATGATGCATCTAACATTAAAAAATATGGGGTTTTGTGCTTAATGCCATTATGGAGTATATCACTATGGAGGGTCGCTTCACCAGGGTCCATACATATCACTTTGTGCTTCTGAACCACTTTAGGCATGAGAAAAGGGTGTCTCTTCCTGATTACCTTTTCAGGTCCCTGTTGCGCTCATTGAACAAGCACAGTAAGAATCCCTCTTCTCCTGTGCTACATTATGGTCTTATTTTGCTCATTTACGAGCATTGTAAGATTTGGCAATTTAGGAAAACAAAAGGCTGTCGGTGTCCCCAGGCAAAGGCAAGAGGAAAAGTGAGGATTTTGGGCCCAGCAAGGATGAGCAGAAATAGAGTAAAAAGGCTAAAAAAGGCTCTATGGAGAAAAATGTGGAGGACATGGATTTGAGCCATACAATAAGGATGTGGAGGTTGATCTTGAGTATACAAGAAAAGAAGGTAGTGATATGGAGACTGATGATACTGATAGGGTGGAGAGCTGGAAAGATGAGGAAGTGGGGTAAGAGGAAGGAGGAGAAGAGGAAGATTCCGATCAAAAAGATCGGTCAAGGAAACATCCAGAATGGACAGTGGTAATGAGAAGGAAAATCAGGAAGAGGATGAGGGTAATAAGGAGGAACCTACCAACAGTGCGAGCCCTGGTGATCTCAACAACCAGCCCATGGAGGAGCCAGATAACCAGAAAAAACAGGAGGACAAGAAAATGGAAACAAAGCTGAACAAGGATAAGGAGGATACGAGCATGGAAAAGGATAGAGCTGGTGATGAGATGAATACTCGTATGCTTATCTTGGATAAGATTAAGAACCAGTCTGATGCTCGTCTGGGTTTCAATAGATGGGTTTATAAAAGAATTAATAAAATAGAAAAAAGGCTAAACATCAAGAAGAGCAGGGACAGAAAGGTGAAAGAAACCTGGAGAAATGGAAAAAGGAAATGGACGAAAAGGTGGAGAAGCTAGAAGTTCAGATCAGCAAGCTGGAGGAAGGGAAGGCTGCCATGAAGAATTTCCTGGTTTTGATTCTGGAGATCCTCAACTCTGCAACCAAGAACATGGAGGAAATTGCCAAATACATTGATGGTCCCAGCCCTACCAAGTCTATTGTGGACCTTGATGCTGAAGAGGCTGCTACTGAGGCTGGGAATGTGGATAGTGCTCCTGGAGGTGCGACCAAAAGGACCAGGGCGAGCTTGAAAAAGGTTGCCTTGGATTCTTCAAAGGAAATCCCAATTCTCAAGGAGAATATCAAAGAAAAGCAAGGGATTAGCGAGAAATTGGCTAATGCCCTTAAAAAAATAATGTAATTTGTCTTTTTTCTATTTTTGCTGGTTGTTGTTGGTAGTGTTGGACTTTTGTGTTGCCTTTTGTCCAGTACTTTGCTGG
Organism: Cryptomeria japonica; assembly: GCF_030272615.1. Taxonomy (NCBI): domain Eukaryota; kingdom Viridiplantae; phylum Streptophyta; class Pinopsida; order Cupressales; family Cupressaceae; genus Cryptomeria; species Cryptomeria japonica. The sequence goes on along the minus strand of NC_081412.1, from coordinate 443,402,964 downwards.
TTTTTTCGCTGTCTGCCATGTTTTAGTTTCTTAATGCTTTTATCTTTTATGGTTCCTTTGTAAAGGGTTTCGGGGTCCCTTCAAAACCTGATTTTCCCGTAATCAAAAACTTTCCAAGAAATATATGTGGTTACCAATTCTCTGGAGGACATCATGAAGTTCCACATTGCAGATCTATTTGGGGGATTAGCAATGGTGAGGATTCTCAAAGGGTTTGAAGAATCTAGATACTTCACTTGCATAATTTGACACCATTTTGCATTAGGCCTGGAGTACATTTTCCACACCAATTTGCCTCCAAGTGTTTTATTCCATTTGGTGACGTCATGCAATCCTACTCCTCCCACCACCTTTCCATGTGTCATATTGGTGAGTGAAATTAATGGAATTTTCTTTTCTTAAGATAAATTAGCCTTCCATAAAAAGCTTCAGATAATTTTCTGGATCTTCATGACAACTGATTTTGGGGCCTTAAGAACAAAGATGTAGTAGTTAGGTATGGAGGCCAAAACAATTTTGATAAGAAGGATGCGACCTGAGAGAGACAACCATCTAACTCGCCAAGCTGAAATTCTAGACTTAATCCTTTCAAGCACATTTTCCCAATAAGTTGATTTATTAGCCCCCATAAAGAAAGGAATACCTAAGTACGAGCAAGGTAAATCTTCTAGCTTGAATCCCAAAATTTTGATGATCTTTTTGCTAACTGCAGCTCTTGTGTTGAAAATAAATACCTTTGATTTCTAAGCATTAATTTTTTGTCCTGAAACTGATGTGTAGGATTCTAAAACTTTCTTAATCTGATTAGCCTCTGCTATAGTGGATTTACCATATAAAAGAAATTCATCCGCAAAGAGTGTATGTGTGACTGAAATGGGAGTATTGGGAATGTGGATACCCTGCCAAGTGCCCTTTTCATTATTAAATTTGATTAATCTACTAAGCGCTTAAGCCATAATGATGAACAAGAAAGGGGATAGGGGGTCTCCTTGCCTAACACCTTGAGTAGCTGTAAAGAAACCTGAAGGTGTCCCATTGATAATGATTGAGAAGAATTCTCCTGAAATACATGCTCTAATCCATTGGCACCATTTATCAGAGAATCCAAATTTGTGGAGAACTTTTAAGAGAAAATTTCAATTTACCCTATCATAAGCCTTCATCATATCAAGCTTAGAAATAAAAGATGGCATTTGGGCGGTTTGGACAGAATGGAGAACTTAATGTGCAACTAATGCTCCTTCCATAGTTTCCCTCCCAGGGAAAAATCCCCCTTGTTCAAGTGAAATAAGTTTTGGAATGAGTTTTTGCAATCTTCGATAAATGGACTTAGTAAGGATTTTATAGATGGTATTACACAAGGAGATAGGCCTAAATTCTGCAAAAGTTTTTGGTTCTCTAACCTTGGGCAGAATTGCTACATTAGTAACATTGAACATCTTCAACACTGAAGCACTTCTTCTTGACTCTTCAAGTGCTACCACTAAATCAAAGCCTATAATATCCCAACACTTTTGGAAGAAAAGGGTTGTATATCCATCAAGACCCAAGGCTTTATCCGGGGCAAGTGAAAACACCACTCCATGAACTTCTTCTAGAGTGAATGGTTTCATGAGGTCCTCATTGTCACTTTGGGAGATGATATTTGGGATAACATCTAAGACTTCTTGTTCTTTAGAAACCAAATGCGTATTACTAATAAGGGGAGGAGCAAGCAAATTTTTTTTAAAATTCACTCCTTCATCTTGAATTTCCCGAGGTTTTGTTAGCTTAGTGCCTGAAATAGCATCATTAATCTCAAATATTGAAGAGGCCATTCTTTTTTCTTTTGCTGACGCATGAAAGAATTTTGTATTCCTATCTCCGTCTTTCAACCAGAGTTCCCTAGACTTCCGCCTCCAAAACTTCCTCTCTCTTACATAACTCTTCCCATGTTGTTTGTAGATGTTTTTGCCTGTCATACGTGGCATTATCCATGCCCTGCATAATGATATGATCCTAAATTTTTGCTAACTCTTTTGCCACCATATCTTTTTCATGAAAAATGTTCTTAAAAACTGTCACATTCCATACTTTGATTTGAGATTTAACATACTGCATTTTCTTGTAAAATTGAAGCATTTTATTGCCATTATGAAATGGTGCACTCACCCACCATTAACAAAGTAGGGGAAGGAAATGAGGATGTATGAACCACATCCTTTCAAATTTGAACGAAGGTCGATGCACATAAGGTGAAGTCTTAGGAGAGACACTAAGTGAAATGGAAAAGTGGTCTGAGCAGATAAGAGGGAGAATCTCTGATTCAAATTGATAATTTTGTAACAACCATTGTTGAGAAATGAGAAATCTGTCAATCTCTTAACTATATGTGAGAAGTTCTTTCTCCTATTTGTCCATGTAAAAAACCCTTCTTTGGCACTATATCTGTTAATGCATTATCAAAGGTAAAACCCACAAAATATTCAATAGTCCTTAATGGAGAACAAACACCCCCTCTTTTTTCTTGGAGGGAGACAATAGCATTGAAGTCTCCTCCCAGAATAATGTTGTGATCTGCAAAATGATTAATAACTATCGCTATTGTATTCCAGAGCCTCTTTTTGTCAAGTGTACTAGTGGGGCCATAAACATTAAATAGCTTGAAAGACAGATCAAACTTTTGAATATTCAATAGCTACCAATTATTACCTATGGTTACTATTTATGCATTTACTATTTTAGGATTCCACAAAACTATAAGCCCTTCTGAAGCTCCCTGAGCCGGAACATGCAATGATTTCCATTTTGACCACTTGTGAATAGTGTTATGAAAGTATCTTGAGAGGTTTTGGTTTCTTGCAACATAACAATATCAGCTGTTGTCGAATCAAGGCGGTGCTTAATTCGATTTATTTTGTCAAAGGCATTAACATTCCATGAAATTATTCTCATTGAGGGCGAGGAGAGAAACATGCCCTCCTCGGGCTTTTAATGACAATAAATTTACCATCTAAAGTGAATTGAATGCCAACTATTATTTCCTCTTTCAATTTAGTTGATTTTGGTTTTCTCCCTCTTAGTTTTGGTGAGTTAGATAACGGAGAAAGGCTGGCAGGTGATTGGGAGATTGACAAAGATTGTGAGAAACCATATGGAGGATCTTGCTGGCTTTCACAATCTGTTTGGTAATTGTTGACCTCTACTTCCATATTACTACGCAAAATGTCAATATGAGGGTCCTGAAACACAGTTGGCATAACTATTAAGTGATTTGGGAGAAATTGATCATCCTCATTTATAACATCTTCAACAATTTCATCAAATAATTGGGAACCAACTGAATGTAACATTTCATTGGCATCTAAGTTGTCTAATGACTTTTGGACCTTGGGTTCCTCATACCATTGAACTGCCCGAACTAGGCATAGCCAATCATTAGCAACTTGGTCTAGTTTGTTTGGTGATCTCTGCACATCAAGCTCCTCAGACCATAGTAGTGACCTCTTGGAACATGGGAAATAATTGCTACCATCTTCCTTAAACGCATTCAATAGATCAAGAGGCTGACTAGATGTAGACAGTCTAGAGGCCACCATATTTATTTTACTAGAGATTTCTGAAAATAAACCATTCGCCTTCCTTGGAAAGTATAGTGAAGTAAAACTCATGTTCTTAAAATATAGAGAAGGAGATATCATTTTGGCCACAAAAGTTTTACCAATTTCCTCTAATGCATGTAAGCATAAGAAGTTGGTGAGAGTCAAGCCTTGATCCTTCTAATTGAAAAATTGAAGTGCAAATATTAACCAGTTGACTAATGATCTTTGCACCTTGGGGTCCTCGTACCACTGAGTAGCCCGGGCTGGGCATAGCCAGTCATTAGCTATATGGCCTAGGTTATCTGATGATCTCTGCACACCCAGCTTCTCACACCATTGTAGTGGCCTCTTGTAACATGGGGCAAGATTACTACTATCTTCCTTAGTGGCATTCAATAAATCAACAGGCCGACTAGATGTAGACAATCTAGAGACCAACATATTTATTTTACAAAAGATTTCTGAGAATAAACCATTCGCCTTCCTTGGAGAGTATAATGAAATAAAACCCATGCCCTTAATATTTCAAGAGAGAGATAACATTCTGACCACAAAAGTTTTACATCATCTGGAGCATGCGAGGATACGAAGATGGTGAAAATCAAGCCTTGATCCTTTTGATTGAGAATTTTTACTACAGACATTAACCAGTTCCAATTTGAAGAGATATTGACTGTATTTAACCTTTCAGAAGGCAATATCTGCATTTCCTGATTTGTGGATTGGTTCTTATGCTTAGAAATAGATGTCATAGAATGATTATTATGGTTATTATCAACTTGAATGTGTTGAATGGGAATAGGACTATCATGCAAATCCACACCTGATCTAGAGGCAAACAAACAAAGGGATGGATCTATGGAATGATCATCACATACTTTTATTGTTTGTTGCAAATCTTGTTGACATTGGGCATTGAAATGTGCCAGAACGTCTAAGTGAGAATCCACTATTTCAGGTTCTTCAAGAATGATAGATTGCTTCCAAGTACCAAATTTGGAAACAACTGATAGACTATCTGGTAGCAATTTAGCCATGTCCAGAAGCAAGCACACTCGAATCGGAAGATGAGTAAATTCAAAAGGAATTAGATCATGCTTAATGAAAATTCCAATTTGGTTTGTAAATAACTCAATCAGCTCTAAATCTCTGTATTCCAAAGGCAAGGATGAAAAGGAGATCCAGAAGGGGGCAAATTTGCAAATTGCAAAATCCGTCTTGAAATTTGGTACCCATGGGACAGTGAAAAGACCAAAACCCTTACAAAACCAACCCTTAAACTTATGGACCATATCCCTAGAATTTTTTGAATGAAATATTGCAATAAAAAACCCTGATCCATTATCACTATAAAAAATCTCCTTAACCCCTTTCCAACATTTCTTAGCCCATGGCAATAAATCGGCAGATGAAGGAGAAGATTTCCAAAACTTACCAACAAGCACTCTCTCTCAGATGCAAAATTTGAGGCATAATAACCTGGTCCGAGAGAGTAACCTTGTACTGCTTATCAAGGCGGCCTGGTTTAGGAGTGATCGCATTATCTCTCTTTTTGATCGGCAGTGCAATCTGGACTTTATTCAACTTTTTTTTCCTCCAAATTTTTAAAGGCTCATCAAATGGTCGATGGGGGAATCTCCTCAACCGATCTGTATTTTCCAACTTGCCTATCAAACTTTGGGTTAAAGGGAACTCTAAGAATGAAATCTAAAGAGTCTTAGCTCCCTGCACTATCAAATTTTGGGTTGAAGGGGGCTCTAAGTGTGGAATCTGAAAAATCTCGGTTCCCTGCAATCGAAATATTGTTCGGATAGGAAAGGAACTCGGGATTGCATATTGGTATATTATTGGGCCAGGAAGTATACGAAGGTATAGACTGGCCGTAGGGTATATATATGCTTTTGAAATCCGCTTTAATATGGCTTCTCAGATGATCTAAGAACCCTTTTCCCTTGACAGGATCCCGTGGATGCTCAGAGAAATAGCCCTCACAGATATCAAATATTAGTTGCTTTTGTTTGGATAGTCTTTTGAACGAAGGTCTTTGATGTTGTCGGGTATTCCAGATATGCTTATTCCTCTAATAATCCCAGTGAAAATTCCTGGAGCCCGCGGAGTTCCATTGGCCTGGTTCCTGCCATCTATTGCTGTTGCTGCTAGTCTGGTACACGTTTTTTCTCACAGGTTCAAATTTATTCCTTCCCGCCTGCCCAACTCCAGCGGACCACATCATCCCTTTCTTTTGCATTTCCTTTTTGGTTCCTTAAATTGAAAGATAGTTATTTTTGGACTTGTAATGGTATTATAACTCAATACTTGTTTTTTAGGCTTGTACAAGCTATTGTAAACACCTTTTAATCAATAAAATATAAGATTTTTTTTCCTTCAAAATAAATTATTTTTAATATGTATTATCATATGATTGATGTATCTTCTTCATATTTGTATGAAGATCATTGAAGCTATTTCTCATTATCAACACCTATAGGTAGAAAATATGTGTTTTGTGGAGGTTATAAGTTGTGTGGATGATATTAATAGTCAAAGTTATGAAGAAATGTTACATTTTTCTTCTAAGATAGTAAATATCAATGACCTACCTTTTAAATAATAATGTATGAGCATATGAAACTTCTGAGTAGTGCATAGACCAACATTGCCATTAGTTAGTTGTGTATCCAAAACAACAGTTTAGCTTTGAAATTAGCTTGGTGCATCACTCTAGTAGAGGTAGGTTCAATTCATGTTACTTTCAATCCTTTTTCCACTATGCAATGATAGTTAGTCTAGTTTAGGTGATTGCAACAAGGGAACTAGACCTCTTCATATGTTGACCTCTAACTATCAAATCCCACACTTTGAGAGGTCTTCCTATGTTTCACAAGGTTGTTGAGTTGAGAGCTTGACAAGGGTGTAAACTTTAGTGATAACACACACCATTCAAAAAAACAACTAAACCTGTAACCAAAACTCTCAATGAACACGATGAAGTTGAAACATTGTGCAACACTCAGGAGGAATAAGCACATCCCTTGATACATAGTCAAAATGATGTTGAGGTCCAAACATCTTAAGGCTACAAATGAGAAAAAATTACAATTGGTATTTCATGGGTTGGTTCAATACAAAAATATGATTGATATATCCATAAATATTTATATATCATGTCATAAGAATGCACCAAGGTTACTTAATCTCTATAAAATGAGAAGAATAGTTTTGGATTACAAATTGTTGGTGCTTGAATATTAGAGTGATTACAAAAGAGAAATTTATAGATGGAAACTCTATAAAAGGTTCCAAAGACCTTATTATATTGAATCGATGTTGATTAGATATATAATGTAACTATGAACATCTTTTAGTGGTGGTTTTTTTTTTCCCAAAAGGGTTTCTTGTCTAATTGTTTGTGTCTCATGAAATCTTGTGGATGTGCACCATTCTATTTACTTGTGTACATTTCATTAGATACATTGTTAAGTGTTAATGATTATTATCAAAATATATAATATTAAACTTTTTTCATCCTATTCTATTGATCATCTATAATACAGGTCAAAATCCATAACTAATATAACTTTTAAGGCCATGCCAAATATGATGAAATTTATTCTTTGAAATTTGATATCAATCAAATAGAGAGGATTTATTTGCAAAAAAAGGTCAATTAATGAAACCATTGTCACCCATGATTTGATGACCATGATGGCTAAATCAAATATCAATAAACCAAATGTTTGGGTTAATTGAGAGATTTTATGTAAGAATATTAAAAGATTCAATTTGGATTGAAATGAAGGAAAAATGTTTTTAGTTGCATTTCAATCCCGTAGTACTCCATCTTATTTAATATAGGTGTTGTTGGTTTCCTTGAGCCTAGAAAGAGTGATCCCTAGTTCTCTTTTTGTTCATGATTATGCCTAGATCTTTTAGGAGACCCATAAGTCTTAAAAAATCAAATAATGTGTTGGAAATGAACTATTTACATGGATATAATGATCTTATTCACTCATATTCTATTTGCGAATGATACCATGCTCTTTAGGGAGGCTTTTTTTTTCTTGAAGCAACATCACTCAAATATATCCACCCTTTCTACATAGTTAATATTATGAAGTCAATTTATTAACAAGAAAAAAAATAAAGAAAGTTTAATACTTCTCCAAGGCTAGGGTGGGATTGCAATATATATGGGTTTCAAAAATGGTAAATTTTTAAAGCAAATATCATGTCATTTAATTTTCTAGAGTTAGGAAACATTTTATTTGGAAGAAAATGATTAAATCTAGTAAATCCAAATTATCCTCTTAGAGAGTTAAATAAATCTCCTCTTTTTAGAATATTATGATGATTATGTTTGTTATGTGAACCCCTCTCATTCATTTGATTTTTCTACCTTGAAAATTCTTTTAGCATTTCCAAAGCTCTTAATATATCATAGAATTTTATGGAAAATAATAAATAAGAGAAATAAATAACAACTTTGAAATGTATAAACATAGTTTGACTTCGAGAGCTAAATTTGTATGGAGAATTATTTGAATCCTTTAGTCAAATGGAATTATATTCTAAAAAGTATATGTATTCAAGTGATTCAAATATAATTTTCACTACTGCCAGTCTTCCCAATGACTTAAATTTTTAATTTTTTTAAATTTATATTAGATAAATTATCTTTAATCATCTTGCATAGGAGTTCACTAGTTTATGAGAAAATTATTCTAGGATGACTCCTAAAACAAGCTTAAGCTCATTCAATAAATGAATGATTTGAAATATGTAAGGGATCTTCTTATCTCAAAATGGGATATGTATGTCCAAGATTATACATGCCTTAGAGA